>NC_040241.1:20600847-20936472 GCF_001444195.1 Xiphophorus couchianus | reverse complement strand
TTGGATGCACATGGTCCTCCAGAATGGTTCGGTAGTCCTTGGCAGTGACGCGCCCATCTAGCACAAGTATGGGGCCAAAGGAATGCCATGATATGGCAGCCCAAACCATCACTGATCCACCCCCATGCTTCACTCTAGGCATGCAACAGTCTGGGTGGTACGCTTCTTTGGGGCTTCTCCACACCGTAACTCTCCCGGATGTGGGGAAAACAGTAAAGGTGGACTCATCAGAGAACAATACATGTTTCACATTGTCCACAGCCCAAGATTTGCGCTCCTTGCACCATTGAAACCGACGTTTGGCATTGGCACGAGTGACCAAAGGTTTGGCTATAGCAGCCCGGCCGTGTATATTGACCCTGTGGAGCTACCGACGGACAGTTTTGGTGGAAACAGGAGAGTTGAGGTGCACAATTAATTCTGCCGTGATTTGGGCAGCCGTGGTTTTATGTTTTTTGGATACAATCCGGGTTAGCACCCGAACATCCCTTTCAGACAGCTTCCTCTTGCGTCCACAGTTAATCCTGTTGGATGTGGTTCGTCCTTCTTGGTGGTATGCTGACATTACCCTGGATACCGTGGCTCTTGATACATCACAAAGACTTTTTAATAATAATTCTTTATTTAATCAGGTAAACCCCGTTGAGATCTAGATCTCATTTTCAAGAGGGACCTGCTGTCTTGGTCACAGATGCGCCAGCAAGACGTGCACCAACAATTTGTCCTCTTTTGAACTCTGGTATGTCACCCATAATGTTGTGTGCATTGCAATATTTTGAGCAAAACTGGGCTCTTACCCTGCTAATTGGACCTTCACATTCTGCTCTTATTGGTTCAATGTGCAATTAATGAAGATTGGCCACCAGGCTGGTCCAATTTAGCCATGAAACCTCCCACACTGAAATGAGAGGTGTATCAGTTTCATTGTCCAACCCCTGTAATTAGGGGCTGTCTCTCAGAACCCCAGAAGAACAGGACAAACAATTGATGCTGAGGAGACGAGTCAGAGGATGAGCAAAGAGAGGTGTGTTTCAAGCTGAATACAAAGACAGGAGAAAGAATTTGATGGGGGGAGAGGAAGCAGGTTGGGTTGACCACTCAAAGAGCAGAAGACAGCTGAGGTGGCAAGTCTGATTATCCCACCAAAGAGCAGGAGGAGAAAGGTGTCTTTCAGACCAAGTACAAAGTATTGGGGGGACAGGAAGTCTAGACCACTAAAGAACAGCAGCCTTTCAGACTCACCAACAGTACAGGGCTGTGATAAAGAATTACAATAAGCCAATAACATCCACTCTATCTCATGACATCAAGCACTACCACCCACAGCGGGAAGAGGTGTCAAATTCATTAACATATAAACCCCTCCCTCCTCCCCGTCATACTCCTAATTATTCATGTTCATATTCATAACCTGTCATATTGAAGTTTGATGGGAGGGTGTATCTATGGTCTTTTATATGTACCCTGACCATGTCTAATGTATCCTGGATCCACCCAGTTAAAGTTAAACAAACAAAATAACCAGGGTCACAGAAGAGTTAATGTAAGGTTATTGAAATTGTGAACTACATCTGAGGCTCTTGTGTAACTGACAATGACTAATAAAAGTATTTTTTTTGCTACGTGTCAGTGGGAGAACCCAGAAGCAGCTGCTGGAATGTATGGGATCCGGAGAAAAGAAACCATCACGCTTTGAAAGGTGAAAATCAATCAGAAAAACTATAAATATCACATATTTACATGAGTTTTCCTCAAAAGTAAGATTCACTTTTTCATTTTTAAATGCTGAATTTTACATCTGGATGATCCTTCTCCTTAAAAGTAATAAAAACATTTGTATAGTAACTTAAAAAAGCAGATTTATAAAAGAAATTAAGTATTTTTGCTCAGCATTTCATATGATAGTGAAGAAAAAGTTGTTTTTTTTAAATCACTGAAACTAAAATCTTTGGTTTTTTGTTGAATGAACCAGAACCCACGGTCAGTCGGACTATGACCCCAGACAGTGTCGATCTTCTCCGGATCTCCTCACTGAAGTTTCCAAAGAGGTGACCTGACTTTAATCTTTATTATATCACAACCTTATAAGACAAAGAACAACCTTAGTAGTAATATGATAAAAAGTTAAAGAAATAAAAGACAGGCTACGTTCACACAGGAGGTCTTGATGCTTAATTAATGTTTTTGTTTGGTCGTTCATGCTACTTATTAAATGCGACATGAATCCGACTTCTGTGCAGTAGGAGAATGTAGACATCACCAAGTATATTTGGTCTAGTTTCTAGTGGTTGTATTTTAGCACACTTGAAATAACACAAAACTAACTTATAAATAACTTTTTAGCAAGTTATAGGAGCTTCTTTTAGGTCAGTAAATCCTTAACACTGATGAAAAAGTTCTAGTGGGATTAGCAGATTATTTGTCTTGTTGAAAGTGACATAATCTGCCAATGGAACTGGTACTTTTCCCCACAATTTTAAGGAATTACTTACTTAGAATAACTAATAACAAGTGAGTATAAAGCTCAGTTAAGTTGTGTTTTGCCTCCCCAGGTATACGAACAGACCCGCCCGTTTCCTCGGACCAGTCGTGCTCTGGCGGTTCACAGTAATGATGAAATGGACGTACGCCGGCGAGGCCTAAATAACACCGACCTCAGCGAGGGAGGTGCTAAACGCAGCCAATCATCTGGCGAGGTCAATCAGAGGCCACACTCCCTCGCTCAAGTCACCCCGCTCTCTCCGTCGCTCCACCAGTCGACCCCTTCGCCCAAGTTCAGATCGTCCTCCGTGTCTTTAATGGAGGAGACGAGGCCGCATCGACAAGCTCAAAGGCTAGCGGGGGTCTACGCCAACCGCTCACGACGCCGGCCCAACCCGCAGCCACACCCAGACGCTGCTCAGCAGCTGGTTCTCCTCTACCCAAACTCCCCCGCCTACCAGTACCACCCCGTCCTCCCTTCGTTTCCCTTTGTTGCGCCCTCACCTCTAAACCGACACCACTACTTGTCCGACTATGTCACCATTTCCTCACTGGAGCGTTTCCCGCATGTAGCGAGGCGAGACTATATGCCAATGGACGCTGGCGTCTCGCGGCCGGCTTTCTACCCCTTAGCCCACGATTCGCCATCAGTATCGCCAATTAGGAGGAACTTTCGCCCTTGTGGATCAGGGGGTCTTGGACTGGCACGGGTCTACCAAACAGGAAGCAATGGAGGGAGGCTACTGGGTGTTGGACACACGGAGGCGGGGCATTACAGTGACGACTCCAACTTCTTGCCTGGGTTACCTCGCCGCGTTGCCAGCCAACCGGATGTTAAGTTTCATCTATCCAGGAGCGCAAACCCGGCCTTTAATCCCGCCTCTGAGTTCAGACCCCTGGGTTACTATCCTCACCTTACACGGCCCTCCAGACCCACTTACCTCCCGCTCAACTCTTCGCCTCTGCCTGATCGGCCCGCCTCCATGTGCATGATCGGCGGTGCCGCAGGAAGCTACAGCGACTCCGATCCAGAGGTTTTCTACCCCTACTACTGCCCACCTCATCAGCTGGGGAAGATGGTGGGGTCCACCGGGTTGGCCAGGATGAGGTTTTCCTCCGGAAGTCTTCAGCTGGATGAGGAGGATGAGGAGGAGGAAGAGGGTGTTGCTAAAAAGGAATCCAAGGTTGAGGTTGAACAGGACAAGAAAGAGACCAGCGAAGGAGAGAAGGCAAAAACCCAAGCAAAGGTCACGAAAGTCTCTCTCTGAAATGAGAAACTTTTGCGTTCCCTTGCAATACTGTACTTATCAGTTATGCAGCATAATTGAATACTGTAAGCCTTTCTTGGGCTGCACAGTGGCGCAGTTGGTAGCACTGTTGCCTTGTAGCAAGAAGGTCCTGGGTTCAATTCCCGGGGTCTTTCTGCATGGAGTTTGCATGTTCTCACTGTGCATGCGTGGTTTCTCTCCAGGTACTCCTGCTTCCTCCCACAGTCCAAAAACATGGCTGTTACTCACCTCTAAATTCTCCCTAGAGGTGAGTGTGTGTGTGAATGGTTGTTTGTCCTGTATGTCTTTGCGTTGCCCTGCGACAGACTGGCGACCTGTCCAGGGTCCAGCAACGTTCCCGACCCCATTAGGGACAAGGGTGAACAGAAAATGGATGGATGGATGTAAGCCTTTCTTACAGTGGCCACCGTAAGAAAGGCTTACAGTATACAATTATGCCGCATAACTGATAAGTACAGTTTTGCAAGGGAACGCAAACGTTTTGTGAGGGAACGCAAAAGAAAAAAATTCCCTATGTCCCCTAGGGGGCTCCGTAGTTTACATCCGTAACTGCCATGATTTTTAATGACTTATCGCGTGAACTAGCGTATTCACGCGTGATTTTAACATTAGCTGAATGTAGACAAAGATTTGCGCTCATTTGTAATGGAAACGCAGCTAATAAATGTGATAAATGTTAAGGTGGAAACAAAATGCATCGTTGCCTTGTTTAGTAACACTTAGAAATGACTGATGTTTAGTAAATGTTTGATTCAATATATTCAATAATTAAAGGCTCGAGTTTTGATTTTCTTTCCCCTTTGCTCACATCAATGTTGATTACAGTTGTGATGAATCTGGGTTCTAACTGTGGTCTAGTGGTTTGTAGCTGATTTAAGGAGTTAACAATTTTCAAGATCAAGTTATTTAATGTCAGTTTATAAAAATATAAAAAGAGAATCTGGAGACAGATTAAAGTTAAGTATCTATGCTGCAACAGTCAACAAGAAGAAATCCTTGATGGTTGCTTCAATTACGTTTGTTTCTCTTCAGACTGGTAAATTTCACAGTATTGATGTCTGTGGTTTTTGCAATATGAGGCAGAATCCCAAAGTTGAAACTATTAGGGTGGGCATATTGTTTTATAACATAAAAATAATTTTATATTTTTAATTTGCTTGGCAATAAATTAAACATGCAGAATTTAAATTAAACAAAGTCTATTTTGTCTTTACAAATAGTGGATATTTCCTGAGGTTTTAGGGAATTTTTTTTTATTTGGACTTTCTGTCTCAGAGATAAAAATAACATCTAATTACCAAGTTTAACAGAGGAAGAAGAGACATTAACAAGGGTAATTTTTAAAACTCCAAGTGAATAATTATTTCTTCATTAATATCATTACTGTGACCCCCAAATAATATTGAATACACAAATATGAGTGGTATTTTTTTTAACATAATTTATGTGTCCCAAAAATGGATACCTACTGGTCATAAAAATAACCGTGGTTGTATATTATATTACATTTTGGATTCAGGTAAATTTGACTTTCATGAATCCAAAATTCTGTCAGCGATCTTAAAACAAAAAGTTACCTGTTACCACCCACGGCCTTTGTTGGAATTTTTGGTTTTGGAATATAGAAGGCCGCGACAATATTTAACAGAATGCAGAAGTTTCTTAAAAATATAACTTTCTGACAATATTTGTCTACAAATATTGTCCATACTGAAAGTCTGACTTTCCACAAAGACGTTTCTTTCTGAATAACTTGCTGAATAACAAAACAAGGAAAGTTTTACAGCAAATAATTATTTTACAACCTGAAGCGCAAACAAAAAAAACACAAAAACAAAAGAAAAACCAATTGGAATTTGTACCTACTTATTTTTACTTTATTTACAATACCATATTTACTAGTTAGCTTCTGAGGCTAATCTAGCAAACTGGTTAGCAAGCCACTAGCTGCCTAGCTTGGCTAGTTTGTGTTGGCTCCCAAAACAACTGGATTTTTAACCCTAATAAGTTTTTTAAATATGATGTCCCTGAACATGAAACTTGTAAAACGTTTGACATTTTTTGTAGAATTAGCTTTGGTATTTTTTGTGTATTTTTCTTTAACAACTTTGCTTTCGTTCTTTCTTTTTGAACAGTTTCTGCTGTAAACAATAGGATCCAAGAGGCCAAATAAAATGAAACGATAATGTTTTAGAATATTTTCAAACATGCCTGCGTTTGCTGATTTACCAGGTAGCTTGAGAGGCTACATTAGCTGGCTAGCATGTCGCTAGCTGCCTAGCTCAGCTAGTTTCTGTTGGCTCCCAAAAATGACTGGATTTTTAACCCTGATAGGTTTTTTAAACTGGATTCTCCCTGGGAAAGGAGGACATAATATTAACACATTTCTAAATTCATACAATTAAATTGCAAGTTTACGTTCTTCAAAGTTTCGGACAGCTCCAATGACAAAATGATCGCAATTGTGGGTAATTTTGACTTTGACTGAACTTTAGTTTGGGGAACCATAATTAAACAACCTTACCGAGAACTCAAAACAAATTTATTATTGGCATAAAATCTGTCTCAAGTGCTACTGAACAAACATACAGACATTTACAAACTTAAAGCAAGTCATGAAACAAAAACAGAAGCTACCACTGCTGATGGACAAAAACCTTCATCGGTGTTGTATTTCTAGGAGTTTTGTTGAAACTGAAATCAATGAAAAAAGTTATACTAGAAAATTATATAAAAACTTGGTAGCATTTTGTGTTTCCACAGTGCATCTCTGTGGTGAATTGGTACATTTACAGTGCATACACAAATAGCTCCACCTAGTGGAAAACGGCAGGAAATCGAATTACTGTGATCGTAGAATTAAGAAATCAAAAACAATCAAATATTAAAGGCAGATTATAATGAAACAGTATTCAGAACTAGAAAATTCCTGAAGAAATTTAACCGGGGCCTCCTGCCAAAGTGTGCCCGTTGGTTTGGACCCAGCGTTCTGATGCTAGAAATTAGCATCAATGCTAAGCTTAGCTCAAAAATTCCAAAGTGGCATGTGGAGAATCAAAAGGCTGTTGACTAACATGGAATTGCACCATTCAGTATGATAAAGTGTATCAGCTAAAATTAGCCAAAATGCTAATGTTAGCATTAGCAAAATGCTAATGTTAGCATTAGCATTTGCTACATATCAGTAGCATGTGGCCACATGCCACATGTCAGTAGCGTGTGGGGCATCACTAGCATGTTTTATATAATTGACTTACTCCATTCAGCATACTAGACATGGCTAATAAATCAGAAAAATAGCTAATAGCTTATTTAAGCTAAAAGGCTCATGCTAATGAACTGCCTTGCTGTGCAAGGTAGTTTCCTAACCTGAGAGTAAAAGATAATGCAGGCTAATATTAGTGCACCACCTGTGGCGGTGCACTAACCCGAGTGGGATATTGAGGCTTTTATTTGGAAAAAAACGGTAAGCTTCAAATTAAGTCGCCACACTAATCCAATGTCTAACAGTGATTTGTTTAAACCAGTCACATAAAGTCCAAGATAGCAATTACGTGATGTAAAAATTGTCACGGCTTTTATTTTGAAATTTTCAGTAATCTTCATTTTAAATGGCCACTCTAATCCCATGTGTAACAGTGGTTAGGTAAATTCTGTTATAAAATGCCCAAAACACCAAGTAGTTCTAACGGCCAGCTCAGTCCTCCTCTGTAAAAACTGACAGTACCACCATGTTGTAGTTCTCACCTTCTGTGTCGTCATGTTCTGCTATACTTAGAACTACAGTGATGCGTTTTTGTAGTCCTAATCAGCTGCTCTGTGTTCCGTTGCTATGGTAATTAAGCATCTCCGAATTAAGAATTCCGTATGAGGCATTACAAAAAAGCATGGAGTCACAAGCATGTTGACTAACATGGACTTGAACCATTCAATATGTAAAATAAGTGTATAAGCTAAAATAGGCCAAATGCTATTAATATTATTATAATATAATAATTATATTAGTTCAATAATATTAAACATTAATTTATTTTTCTCTTAAGTCAATTAAAACTTTTTTAAATTTATACATTAGTGACTTTTGTCACTTATAAAGGTAAATTAATCTACTTCATAATAGTGACAAAAATGTTTACTTAAATAACCCACACAAACAACAGATCACGTTTAAATATATATTGAACTTATGTTAAAGATTTCTACAAACTTTTTACAGGTAAAGTTTACAACGAACAAAAAATTACAACCTTTAAAGAATACAATACATTCGAGAATCTGATGCCTCTGCAATAAAACATTTTGCTATCTTTTTTATTTTACGTGTCCTGTCCGGCCGTGTGGCACTCAGGGTTGTTGCCTGAGTGTCAAGGTGAGGCCCGACAGATTTACTGTCACAAGTGAAACATTATGGCTTTGCCATGATGATCCACTTGTTATAAATGTGAAACGTTTATAACCATATACATACATGAAAAAAACATAATACTGTGAGTAAGGTAGAGATATGAATCGCGGGACTATCGCAGAAGACACATAGCCCTCTCATACGCTTCAAACGGTTTTCGAATATGTATTACGGTTCCCGAACGGGAAGGATTTGTTCCCAATGCTTTTTTTGGGTGAAACTGGCTGGCTCAAACAGAGAATTGTCTGCCCCAGCATGTCTCACTAACAGCTCACAGTTGGCTGAGACAATTATTTACCATAGCAACGGAACTGAGGAGGCTATTGGCTGCTGGTTAGGACTAACTATGGTGGAAGACTCAGTTGAAACAGATCAGGACTGAACTGGCCTTTAGAACTACTTGCTGCTATGGGCTGTATATAACTGATTTAACTCAGTAACTGTTACACATGGGATTAGTTTGGAACTTTAAAATGAAGCATACTAATAATTTCAAAATAAAAGCCTTGAATATTTTTAAATCAGGTAATTGCTCTTTTGAGCATTATATAACTGATTTAACCCAATGACTGTTATACATGGGATTAGTTTGGACCTTTGAAATTAAGCTTAACAAAAATTTCAAAATAAAAGCCTTGACAATTTTTACATGAGATTATTGCTCTTTTGAGCATTATATAACTGATTTTATCCAATGACTGTTATACATGGGATTAGGTTGGCCCTTTGAAATGAAGCTTAACAAAAGTTTTTCCAACTCCTCTTTATCCTGCAGCACTTTGCTGGAAATATTTTTCCCATCTTTGGTGCTTGGTTTCCCTTTTCTTCTCTGAATGGACATACTATTATTGGCAATATGAGTTTCCGTAGCAAACTGAGCAAAGAAAAGGTAACTCTGGTCTTTGGCAAACCGAGTATCTATTGAGAAAAGTCGTACATTGAAATACATACTCGGTGAAAGTGCAACACGGCGGGCTTCATCTAATGTGTTTATTCCAGTTGGGAAATGTACGGGATAAGCATTTGCTTCAAGTCTTGGAACACTGAAGAAGGAGATTGGCTTGTTCCCCTGAGCCGGCGCAATGCTGAAAATCCCTTCTCCATATGACAATACTTCCTGTGCTATGTCAGGAGGCTGCAAATTTTTGGAACATGCTTCTCTTGATAGTCTGCCTCTTTTTTTTTATGTTTTGCTCGATAAGCAGGCTCACTATGATACTTCGCCTTCATATATTCACGCATTGTTTTTTTGTGTCTGCTTCTGAACACTGGATCATCTCTGAATCGTTTCCTCATATACTCAGCCATCTTGGCTTTATGACTGTCTCTGAAGCTACGGACAAAATTGAATCTGTCCTTAATGTAATTTATTCGTCTCTTCCGGAAAGATGCATCTGTTCTATATCTATTATTTAACTGATCCTTCCTCTCTACTTGATGAAGAATGTATTTTTCTTTTAAGGCCTGTAGCTTTTTGGTCCTAAATGTTGGAGATGTCAGATATCTTTCTTTTTCAGATGAACTTTGTTTCATTTTACTTCCTACATTCTGTCTCTGTTGTGTTTTGATCCTGTTTTTAATTTTTCTTCTATTGGCTTTTGGCACTTTTGACAAATTTGTAACGGTTGGAGCTGTCTCCACTAATACGTTTGCAACGTCCCTAAGCCAAGGAGGCATTTCCTCATCAGACGGACTCTCTGATTTCAAAGCAGTTGGACTTACCTGTGTGGCTACAGGTGAAATGTTCTGAAAAGTCAAGTTCTGAGGATGATCTTCATCTTCCCTGTCAAAACCTACTGGCACAAACTCATAGGTGGCATTGGGGCCGCGATTTCGAAAGAGCTTCAGTAGATGGCTGACCATGTCAGACAGGTTGCAGAAAGTCATCATTACTGCAGTTCCACTGGGGTGGGGCAGGCCTGCTGAATTTCTTGAGTGGGAATCAAAAAATCCAAACCGACCGCTTCTGTCCCTGAAAACTGCAATGCACTCTGGAGTCACCAAAAGGAAAGCATGGGTGACATTTTCCGACAGACATTCCAGTTGCAGGGCAAGAGGCAAACCCAATTGTCGAGATGCTTGAGGGCTCTCGCTACGAGCAAAAACAGGACCTACCCTTAAACCACTTGTGTGTACTGCATAGATGTTCCTATCGGTCTGTACATGGTCAGGCATCTGTTCAAACGTCAAGTGATTGTCACAAAATGTTCCATCACTGATCAGGTGCTGTTTAACGCCGGCATAAAGTTGGTCTCCTTTTTCAATCACTCTGTCAAGCATCACTGTGTCAAACTGCAACCCCTCATTGTGGTAAGCTAAAAATGTTAGTGCCATGCATGTGCACTGGTGATTACGGGAAAATGCAGCATACCTCTTGTCGGCCTGGGAATGTGTAGCACTTACCAACAGGACAGGTGGACCGCTGATCCCGGGTTCCAGCGCAGAAGCCTGTAACATAAAAAAGTTTTAAAAGTCAGTATTTATACAAATATTCACCTGATAACTATCTACCACCAATTAGGCCTGTTGTAAACACATATTTTGTAACTGAGTAATCAATTATTCTGTTGTTAAATAGATGAATTGAAATAAAATTTTGATAAATTAACTTCATGGTAAATACTGTCATTACACTAGTATTGAGTGGGATTTCAATATAAATCCATATGTTCATATTTGTGCATCTCAAATTTACTTTTCTGTACTTCAGAAATTAAGCTTTAACAATATTAGCTCACTTTTTTAGCAAACCTGGAAAACCCAAAAATTTTGATATTATATTCAATTTAATAAAAATAAAAAATGCACAAATAATAAAGCAGAACGTCTACAAAGTCAAAAGACGCAGGAACCATCTCCTCCAGCAACGCTGGGCTGAAACACACAGGATTCGGGGGGATGGAAGAATCCAGCAGGTCTCCCTGTAAAATCAACTTCCATTTAATTTATAATCTGCACTTTAAAGAAAAGTTGAAATGGACAATCAGGGAGGCGGACACAAAATAAACATGTTAAAAAGTGAAATATACACATTGAAATATACACTTGTAAAATTTTCATTAAATCAAATAAGCATTTATCCAGTACCTTCCGACCACCACCAACCACAGTCCAGGCGAAGGGCTCCGAACGACGCGGAGCAGCCACCTCGCCAACCACAACCAGCCGGGGCAGGCAACGTCTCACCGCGGTTATGGAAGCCGTCCCAGGAGGGGGATCAGCCAACATCACAGGAGCAGGAGATTTCGATGCACTTAACTCAAGTTGCGAGCAGATCGCCGCCTCAAGCAACTGAGCAAGGACCTCCATCCCAGGATGGTCGCTCAGGTGAACCTACAATTATAAACACATTTTATAAAATACAGTACGCCTCAATAAAATGTTTACAATAGAATTATAAAAATCAATTCAACTTACGCCATCCCTGCTCCACAAGGCCAGGCTGCTCAACGGGAAGTGTTCAGTGACAGGCAAGTACCGAATACCTAGACAGAAAAAAAATAACATTTCATTCTTATTTTCAGTCACACTAACGATGTTCTAATTTGAGATCAATTAGATACGAAAGGAAAAATAAATAATTTTGTCATAGATCTGAACCCTGAAAACTATAAAATGTAAATTTGCAGAAGTTTTAGTCTAAACACAAATTGTGTACGTCACTTACTTCTCTGAGCAGCCACACGTTGAAACTCCTGCCGCAGCAGCTGTTGCACACTTTCCTCCACGCAAAGGCGTGGTGGAAAGTCCACAACGACCACCTTTAAATTTCAAACCAAATAAAGGAACAAAATTAATATACGCCAAGTTTTCTGATATATTTGATCATGGATAAATGCAGTGGATGTTATACTTACATTAGCAGAGAGGTTGCAGATGGTACTCAACAAAGCGTCAAACGCCGCTCCGGCCTCCACGAAGGTCCTGCTGGCGGTTAAGTTGTTACTTGGGGCCAGAAGACAGATCACCTCGGGGGGCCGAGGCAGAACTGCATCCAGCACCTCAAGCTTCAACTCTTCCGCAGAGGCACCGGGGGATGCAAGCACCCCTAAGGAGAAGTCGCCCTTTGGCATGGTAGAATACCCATCCACAATAGCACGCAGATGGGAATCACCAACCAAAAGAGCAAACTGAAAAATAAAAACAAACATTAAAGTTCGCTTGTAGAATTTTGTCATTCAAACCAAGATTTGTATATGATGTATACAAAAAAAATACCTTCTTCTCCAGAGCCCCGGCAGTAGGCAGAACCAACTTGCAGCTCCGTCTGGTCACCCGGGAGGCTGGCCACGTCTCCACCCGATGGCGACGCCCCGTCCCACGGCCTGTTTAGAAACGTTTAGTTATCAAGACTAGGCTTTTATGCAGCTGAAAATTTAACAACAAAACAACAAAGATTTTATCTACATACGTGACCCAGGGGAGGCCGGTCGCACGCGGGGCTCCTCCTGACGCACCACGGGAGGCGACATCTGCAAAAGAGTTATTTAAAAAAATTTATAGATTAACTACAAACATAACTTGTTTTGGTTATTCTAAATAAATGATCCTGAACTTGTCATGAACATACCTGGTCGGGCAGGCCACCCTCCAGCAGTCGGGACATCTAAAGAGATAAGTAAAATTAGTAAAGGAAATAATTGTTATCATCCAACAGTAAGTTACTAAAATTTAAAATGACAGCCATACCTTCTTTGGCGGAGACCGAGTCGGGTTCCAAGCGCTGGTTGTGAGCGGTGGTGTCCCAGGCTGTAAACACAGAAACGATTATAATCATGCTTAAAGTCTAAACTACATTAAGAACTACAGTTAGACAAAAACAAGTACTTCAATGTGTAATTGTTATACCTTTGCGTCGACCGGCACACTCTCCAGCTTCCTCCATCTCGCCTTAGCCGCCTCGGAGCGTCGTCCTCTACGTGGCATCCTGTAACAGCAGAATAAAAAAAGAAGACACCTGGGGGGGAAAGCTGGTTATTCAAACAATATTATATGTGTTTGTGAATGCTTTTAACTCAATGTTACTATGTGCTTTTCTTAATATCTAGATAAAATATATCTCTGTAGGATTAAGAGGTATCAGTATAAGTGAATTAATAAGATGGTGTCGTGATGCAGAGGTGAGATTCGTAGCAGGCAGCAGTGGAAAACTTCCAAATCACAAAGTCTCGCAGAAGAGAGAAGCTGTAAATACAAGCAAAATAAATTTCAATTAAAAAAGGACCGTAAAAATATATATATATTTTAAAAATAGGTTAATTTTTTTTTTCTTAAATACAAGAATAAAGTTAAAACTGTTCTAAGGTTTCTAAACAAGGCCAATATATTTTTCACAACTGGTGCAAACATAAGTACACTTTACAACTTGGTTAAAAATATACTTTAAAAAAACAGAGATGTTACATGTGAAGATACGAACAAAATTATGAGACTTAAAAACACTGCAGCACTTAATTAGCTTCCTGTGGGTCTAAAACATTTATCTTCTTTCCAGCAAATTTCTAGCTGCCATGATGCTTTGTGTGATTTATAGGCGTTACTTCCACGCACATGTGTTTACATGTTAACAACTGGCTAACCGGCTTTCTTCAGAGTGTTACACTACAAAATATGTGGGAACTATTAGTGTTACACTACAAAATATGTGGGAGCTATCACAGCTTAAACGTGGCAATACTGTTTTACCACACACCACAGTTATTGGGGGAGGGATGGCAACTTGAAGAAATGGCCGCAAATGACCTGAGCTAGCATAGTTAGCTACTTCACTGACTCAGTTTCTGCGGCTGCGGGTTTTCTTCAGGTGGCTTTTTGTCCATACAATCACACTAGTACACATAAAGCATTTTGTGTTCTCTTTTCAAGTTTAGATTTTTTTAGCCAAAATCTTTTTGCTTCCTTGTCTTTCGTTAGGCGATGAAATACGTTCATGTTTGGTTCGGTTCAGTTCTACTCTAGTGGGGAGACTGTACCGCAGCTGCTGCGCTACAGATATTTCTCCGCTGATTTTTAGTAAAACTCAACAACGGAGAACCTGGAGGTTCTGGTTCGGATGAACAAAATAAACCCAGATATTTTATGTTTTATTATTTGAAATTATTGATAGGCCAAACATAATGATAAAAACTCAGATCATGAAGTTATTTTATGTAATTCAAACAAAAAATATAATTTACATCATACCAAGCTAATATTATGTAGTTCTGCTGTTTTTCACTGTCGGCACAAGACGGCAGCTGAGAGCATCTGTATCCGAAGCAACTGAGGCAGTGAAGTAGCTTAATATGCTAGTTCCGGTTATTTGTGGCCATTTTTGCAAGTCACAATAGCTCTAGGTTGAGGTAAAACAAAATTGCCTTATTTCAGCTGATCAGCTTGATGTTAACAGAGATTTTATAGCCTAACAGCTTTCACGAAAGCCAGTTAGCAAATTGCTAACATGTGAACAAATTGTGGTTCCGGTTTTGTCGTGGAAAAAATATTCCATCAAGCTAGCAGCTACGCTATCAGAGCCACAACAAAATATCCCACAGCAGTCAAACTTTTAAAATCGATCACATTTCTTAAAGAACACGTAACATTTAGCAACTGTAAGCAGTTCTAATAATATAGTAATTAAATTAAATATTGAAATAGTATATTTTATGGACAGAACACAAACACGTCTTACCTTTACCAAGCAGACTCGGAAGCGGAAAGTTTCTTCTTCTTCTTCGTTGTGATTTTTAGTGGCGGGTGACATCTAACGTTAATATGTATTACCGCCATCTACTGGCTGGAGTGTGTACGACAGCATCTCCCCCAATCTAAATTCTTACATATAATCCTGTTACCTTCAAAAATGTAATAACCGCTTTATTTATTTTGTGTTTAATTAATATCTTATTAAGTTTAAATGTCTCTATATCATATTTCCTAATTTATTGTTTTAGCTTCTCTCTACTTGCTGTATATTTTCCACAATTAATTATTACATGTTCTACTGTTTCCATATCCATACCACACTCACATCTACCTGTTGGATGTTTACCAATCAAATGTAAAGTTTTATTTAATCCAGTATGTCCAAGGCACAATCTTTTCATTACTACTTGCTCTTTTCGATGTTCTCCTATTATTTCCATATTCCTTACATTCTTTTGTATATGAAATAAATGACGACCTTTAGTTCCTTCTTCCCACAATTGTTGCCATTCAGATTTAATTTTGCTCTTAATAATTGATTTTATTTCAGACTTACAATACTTTATGTCCATAATTCTACTTTGTTTTAAGGACACCTTAGCTAAATGATCTGCCATTTCATTTCCTTCTTTATCTTTATGAGCTGGTATCCACATAAACCTAATCTCTATTTGAGTTAGTTTCATTCTAAATATAACTTCATAAATTTCGTATACTAACTCCATACGAATTTCAGATGAGATATTTAAAATAGACATTAGTGCTTATAATGAATCTGAACATATAAGAACTTTTCCAATTTTATTTTGCTCAACCCACTGTAAGGCCATCAGTATTGCTAACATTTCCACTGTGTAAACAGCTAAATGGTCAGATGTTCTTTGTTTCATAAATATATCTAGTTCAGGAATAGCATAAGCAAATCCTGTTTTATTTGAAACTAAATCTTTTGAACCATCTGTATATATAATTATAAAGGATTTATACATATTCTTAATTCTATCATTTACAAAACTTACCCAGTTATTATCTTTATTAACCTGCATTTTGTTATAAACTTCTAGATCAACATTTGCATTTGGAAACAACCAAAAAGGAGTACTTGGATGAGGCACCGCAGCACAGTACCACTTTCCCTGTATCCCCATATCCCTAGAGGATTTATCTGCTGCCCATGCAAAACAGTCTATTTTAGCTTTTCCACTCTCCAAACTAATCCCATGTGTAACAGTGACTGAGTTAAATCAGTTATAAAAAGCCCAAAACACAAGTAGTTCTAAAGGCCAGTTCACTCCTGGTCTGTTTCAACTGAGTCTTCCACCATAGTTAGTCCTAACCAGCAGCCAATAGCCTCCTCAGTTCCGTTGCTATGGTAAATAATTGTCTCAGCCAACTGTGAGCTGTGAGTGAGTGAGGGTCGCTTAGAGACAAATTGTGGACAAACCGTAATTGGTATCGACGAGCCGTCTTCACTTTCGAAGAGATCACGGACGTATCTACAAAATGAAATTTGAATGGCATTTCTAGGTGAATTTGTGACGACACAGAAAATCCTCAAAAATAGGGTAATTGTAGGATTTTTCTGTCCTCGCTCCATTGACTTATAATGGGGGTTTTTGCGTCGTTTGTTGCGAATTATGTCGCCATGGTAACTCCGAATCCCACCAAAAGCAATAGCTCCAATGGCGTGAATTTGCCGCACGTTTTGATACCTCATTTGTGGGTGTGCACGCAGCGGCATGAGCCGCATTAACTAGGTGTACTAGGTTTTCGATTTCTCCCCAGACTTACTGAAACAGGGCCAAAAGACCCTGAGTCCAAACTGACGACTCTGATGGCTCAAATTAGCATTCTTCTTCAATTGTAAATGTGGCCGTTGACCGTCAGGCCAGAAGGTAGGAATGTGAATAGTCCATGTTGGGGGTGGGTATCTATGATACCACCAGGGTACTTAAGGGTACTTACAATCCTTCAGGTCATTTGGACTATCTCTAGACTGCATAGGAGTGGCGTCAACGTGGACTAACTCCAGCACTTCTTTAACTGTCACGGAAGCAAAATAAAGAATAAAGAAACCCTTATTGGGTGAATAGTAATAGGTTCCTGCCATTGCTTTGCATGGCAGGCCCCAAATATTCTGAAATTGCAGAAGAAATGTTGAAGGAACACAGATTTATTCATTTAGATTAAGAAACATAAAAGGTATGAAGAAAAAAAAAGTACAATTAAACAAAATACATATATATAAGAGACCATAGATACACCCTCCCATCAAACTTCAATATGACAGGTTATGAATATGAATAATTAGGGAGAGGGTGGTGGATGAGGGGTTTATATGTTAATGAATTTGACACCTCTTCCCGCTGTGGGTGGTAGTGCTTGATGTCATGAGATAGAGTGGATGTTATTGGCTTATTGTAATTCTTTATCACAGCCCTGTACTGTTGGTGAGTCTGAAAGGCTGCTGTTCTTTAGTGGTCTAGACTTCCTCTCCCCCCAATACTTTGCACTTGGTCTGAAAGACACCTTTCTCCTCCTGCTCTTTGGTGGGATAATCAGACTTGCCACCTCAGCTGTCTCTGTGCTCGACCTGAAAAACAAGGTTTTATTTGCAGAGTTACTTTAAACCCTGGCTAAGGATTGTTTTTATTGAATAAAAGAATAAAATGTAAAATAAAATAAAAATAAATAAACAGTGTTACTTCTTATTTTAGTTAATGTATTTTTTAAAATACTGTACTTTAAACAAAACCTTCCTCACACACCCCTCCCATGAGGCTCGCAGCATTACGTGATCTAATATAATTGGTTGAGAAAAGGTGGAGGGAGGTTCCCCACACCTTCCCTATTGTTTTGGGGAGTAAAGAAGGAACCACTCAACTCTTTCACTCAAGTCCCGCAGCTCGCAACAAGAATCAGTGAATCTGTGTTTCTTTCTAAATATCTCCCTCTCATGGAGACTTACTTACATCTTCTGACAACTAGCCTAACTTATAATAACATTGACTAAGTTTGCTATTGGTACACTTTACCTAAGAAAAAAAAGAAAGGAACATACTCACTACACAACCATGCTCTAAGAGTTGCTCACAACATGGTGAATTGTTTTGTTACCTTAAAAATGATCTGCAGCTTTTGCTCCTTGGTCCTATTGATGCTGTTCACTAATGTTCACTAACAAATACAATACACTCCTAGTGGCTGATAAGGGTCCCAATGCTAAAGCTTAGAAATGATAAATGCAAAGCATCCGTTTTCTTTAAAAAAAAAGATTATATAATCAGATTAAGTAAAATATCATCAATCTCAAAGCAATCAAAAATATTATCTTCTCTAACAGGTAATTTCTCCTTTTCATGGAGCCTAAACTGTATGAACGGACACTATTTAGTTTATGTACAACTAAATGCATTTTAAAAAACACATTTAAAAACAAAATTGTTCAAGTTATTTTAGGATTGCAATACTTAAATCACACAATGTAATTTTACTTGTCTTTTATATGTTGCAGTAATTGAGAAAATTGGTTTGTATAAATTTAAGTAAATACAATCTATTTTTCTGCTTAGCCAGCAATTTTCCAGTTAGTTCCCCAGTCTGAACTTGTGAACAGTGTCTTGATTCAGTCAAATCTTCTATCCTGTATCTCCTGAACTCTGATATTCTACTACATCCACTCTGTGAATGTTTTGCTTGCTGGTCTTCATCATGCTTTGAATGCAGTATCTGGTTTCTCTTACTTTAACCCGCCCAACTTGCACCTCATGTTAGCCTTTTTGATACCCGCCCTGTGAGGCGGTGCTTCACAATACCCCTCCTGGTTGTTTCAGAAGATGAGAAGACATGGTGACTGAGTTTTAGACACCAGTAGCCAGCTCATGCAGCTTTTACTAGATGGCAGTCCTAAAAGTACATACCTTTAAAATATGAATAAATACATAATATTCCATAATTCTTTGATAAAGCAGTGATAGAAGTTTGTTAATAATGCAAATCTTTCATCACATTTGCCCCACATTCCCTCCTAATTCAGGGATTGTGGTTTCTTAATTTCAGTGTTTATGCTACTGGACGAGAAACAGAGTTAAAATTGTCTTTTGTTCCTTACAGCACCTGTGCAGATCGATCACTGTGCAGTTTGAAGAGTTGGGTAGGAACTGTGTTTGCAGCCCCGGCCCTCATAATGAAGAACGGCTCTAGGAGCCGGTTCCCGTGGTTCAATTCAAAGAACCGACTCTAACAGCCCAAACATTCGGGACCGACCCATCAGCTAGATTCAGCAACCTATCTGTTTTTATTACGGATACGATAGTTTATAAAAACAGACATAGTATAAAACATATTTACTGAGATTACATTATAGAGTTCCAATTATAGCAGCATATTTTATGTTTCAGGTCAGTGTTGCTTCATAGACTGTCAGCTCCATCAGTATCAACCTCCAGGTAAAACAGCCGGTGTTGTTGCACAGGTGAGAGATCTCCTGCTGCATGTTTCATTGGTAATCGTTCTGCACTGATTGCTGGAGAACTCAGACTTCAATCATAGTAGCAGGCAGAAATGAGGAACCTTTACTGGGGTCAACAAAATGGAAGACACGGCGTGTCTTATCTCTCAAATATCAAATATCTCTACAAAACGAAGAAAGGAGACCAACAGATTATTCCACCAGCTTTAGCTCTGTAGAGCAAATAATAATAATAATAATACAAAAGACTTTGAGGCATTTCTTTTAATCACATCACAAAAGAGAAAACTTTTGTCTAGATTAGTTCTGGAGACCCGGTACCTCAGGCCAAACGGATCCAAAGAGAGACAGCAGACAGAAGCAGCACAAAACCAAGAGTAAAAAAAAAGACAAAAAGAAACAGATAATATTTCTGTGGGGACTTAATGGACCAAGAACTGATTGATGGATGTAAGCTCCCGCTGATCTCGATCATCGCTGAGTGTTTGTGCTGCCGAGCCTCTTGAGGGGTTTAAAGAAAGGCCAACAGGAAAACATCTAAACGCGAAAATGAATGTACAGAATCACAGAGGAGGACAAAAAAGTCCCAATACAAACAGATAGCCAGCAGCGACGCTACATATTAAAACAAAGATTTAAAGGAGAGTTTCATTTTTCTTTGCAATTTTCAGGTTTGTAAAAGTGTGAGTGTGTGAAAACTTTTGAAAGGTTTTATGTTTCATTGGACACAATGAAACAAATCTGGAAATCTAAATTCACACATTTTATGTAAATATTGCCAAAAAAAACGTCTCTCCATAAACTGCTTGTATAACAACATAGACAGTGTAACCAACGGTAACACATTCCAAAGATAAAGGAAAAATCTGTGATGTCACAACTAGAGTCATGCTTGTGATGTCATCAGCTCTCTATCTATGTAACAAACTTCTACCTTCTTGTCATTGCTTGCTGCACTACTGAGGAGTTCAGACGCACGCAAAGCGCTTTTACAGTGAGATTGTTAGCAGACTGATTTGAACAAGTATTATTTTGTCAAAACATGGCAGATCAAAGCCAAAATTGTTCCATCAGTGATTTAGCCAAAGGACGTCAGTATGGGTGGGTAGGGAACAGACCTCCTCCCTTTGATTTCCACATAGAGATACAACGACTTGCCTCTCTTTTAAAAATGGAGAAAGCAAAATTATTTGACCAGAACCAAAAGCTGGACGACACCCAAACAAAACTGGAGGAAACAAAAGCTGAGGTAGAGAGGCAGAGAGCTCTTAAGGAGATTTTCATCGGCAGGAACATCGAGTTGAAGAAAAAACTACAGGCAATTGAAAAGGGCAACAATCCAGAGACTCTCAGCCCTGCAATTATCGATTCCGAGGTGGACAGCGAAACAAAACAGCAGCTGCAAGAGGACTTAGACACAGTGAAGGTAGATCCTATTGCCACAGAGCGAGCGTTCATGTCAAGGATTGAGGAATTAAAAGATAAAAACAGAGCACTCCAACAAGAGCTGGACGACATGAAGGCTAAATACGAGGAGCTTCAGTCCAAATCTGAAGCAGACATTAGTGAGAGGAAACGTCAGGCTGACATGCAGATGGTCAATGAAGAGAAGATCAGACAGGACCAAAATTTAATAGAGAAAATGTCAAAGGAGATCAGCAGCTTCAAGGAAACTGAGAAATACCTGTTGAGAGAACTAGAGCAGATTAATGGTTCATACCAAGAACTAAACTCGAGGTATGAAGCAGATGTTTCTGTCTTTAAACAGCAAAATAAAGGTTATCAGCAAGAAATGAGTCATATGACAGAAGCTAATTTGGAAAAAACCAAGCATGAACTTATTGAGCTCATCAAGGATCTCAGAGCAGAGAAGGACATCCTCAATCAGAAAAATGCAGAAGATATCTCTTTCCTCCAAAGGCAATCAACTAAGGTAATAAAACATCTGCAAACTGTTGTGGAATTCGCAACAGTTACTTACCAAGTACTAGGAGCCAGATATGATGGAAGGGTTTTGACTCTAATACATCAGTTAGAAGCATTTAAGCAGGATGCACATAAAGAGATTAAAACTTATTCAGAGCAAAGGATGAGTGACCTGAAGATTATCACCGAGCTTAAAGCTGAGAAAGACAGTCTCCTAAAACAACTGACTGCTTTTCAACAACTTCACTCCGGCTGTGAGCTTAACTCACAGCAGGAAAACATAAAAACTGAATTACATCTCAAACACGAATTAGGACCTGCGAGACAAAAAGAACCAAACGAGAAAGACACTACCCCGGAAAACAAGGTTTCTGACACTGCGTCCATGGATCAGGACCGTCTGACAGAGGAAACCCTGTCAGAAAACATTGATGTTGCTGATGCCTCTCCCAACCAGGTAAATGACTTTATGGAAAACATGCCGAGAAACATAGAATCCATGGACGTGACGGACCGCTCTGTGGAAAATCTGTCACAGGAACCAGTGGGGGCAGTCGCCAAAGAAAAATCAGTGTGGAAGACGATACGACACTGTTTGGGGCTCAGAAAACCACAAATGTTCAAGAAGAAAAGCAAAAAAGCCTCTGAGTCAAGCGATTAGGAAAAAATGTAATTTCTGAACCGTTTGAAACCCCAAAATATATTTCTTATTTTAGATCCCCCCCAAAAAATGACCGTGGGTTTTTCTCCGGGTGCTCCGGTTTCCCACAGATTTCCAAAACCATATAAATTATGGTTATTGACCAATGTAAATTGTCCTCAAAAAAGGTAGTATTAATTTCTGGAAAATTTAATTTGCAAACGGTTCCGATTGGAGAAACATTTGTGGTGAGAAAAGCAAGAAAACCTCTAAAACAAGCAACTAGTTAAAGAGTCCAGGTCAGTCCTGAACCATTTTCAAAACCCCAAATTACATTTTACATTTTAGACTAAAAAACAAAAAAGGACAACACGGTGATGCAGTGGTTAGCGCTGCATCTTCACAGAAAAGCGTTCTTCATTCTCAACCAGGCGCCTCTTTCTGTGGGAGTTTGTCTGTTCTCCCCGTGTTAGTGTGGGGTTTTCTCCGGGTGCTCCGGTTCCCCCCAGGATTTCAAAAATGATTTAAATTGGGGTTATTGACTAATGTACATTGTCCTCACAAAGGTATTAATTTCTAGAAAATTGAATTTGCAAATGGTTCAGATTAGAGAAACATAGTGAGAGTTGCTCTCCACAGGTTGCCCTCCACAGGTTGCCCTCCACAGGTTGCTCTCCACAGGTTGTTCTCCACAGGTCGCCCTCCACAGGTTGCTCTCCACAGGTTGCCCTCCACAGGTTGCCCTCCACAGGTTGCTCTCCACAGGTTGCCCTCCACAGGTTGTTCTCCACAGGTTGCCCTCCGCAGGTTGCTCTCCACAGGTCGCCCTCCACAGATTGCTCTCCACAGGTTGCCCTCCACAGGTTGCTGTCCACAGGTTGCCCTCCACAGGTTGCTCTCCACAGGTTGCTCTCCACAGGTTGCCCTTCCCCACCAGTTTCTAGATGCAGTCAAGGTTTTTTAATGGGATCCGTTTTAGTGGCCTTAGCATCTCGTCTCTGCTTTTTGCAGATGTGATGAGGTCCTATTGGCTTCATCAGTTGTGGGCAAATAAACTTTGTCGTAGGCCTAACAAGGCGAATGCCTGAACTGGAAAAGGAGGGGCCCTTGCTGTTGCTGTTGAGCCATGTTGCATTGCTTGATAGCTAGTTGTTGCCAGGAATAAACCCAGTCCTGTTTTTTTCTTTGCAAAAGTTGTTCTCACTGTTGCTTTTGATATATTTTAAAGAAATGTTTATTGTCACAATAGAAGGAGCAAAGAGTCGGGGAGGAGACAACAGACCAGAGGCCAGCAGCAGGACCATGATGTAGGATCTTCTCTTACCTGAGAATAATTTGCTTAAGACGAGCAAATTATTACAGACACACAATTACTTATCTTAGAGATACGTAATAATTTGCATATTAATAATAATTATCTTAATTAATAAGATAATTATTACTTATCTTAGAGATACGTAACAATTTGCTTATTATCTTAGAGATAATCCACTTATCTCTAAGATAAGCAAATTATAACTTATCTTAAATATCAGTGATAATTTGCTTATGCCCTAATTTCCACACGACTCACACAAACACAACCTTAATGCGCTTCATGTAAGTGGAGCACAAAATCAACACGATGCTTATGAGCCACACAAATACAGGCCACAAGCACACAAATGTGGACACGTTGTGTGTCTGACCCACACAAACACAAACACGCACAATGCAACACAGGCACACACATATATTCCTACATAGCTTATTTCTTACAAATGAAGTAAATCATGAAAATAGTAAAATAAACCCCAGCTAGTAGATATAAACGCTCCTCTTGCCGGTGCTCAGATTCTGTGTCTGTGACACCCAGAGGAGGTGAAATGATCTCATATGCCCCATTTATATTTTATTTGTAAATATTTCTGACAAAATGTAACTGTTGTTGCACCAATTATTACAGTAGTTTAATTTTTAGCTTCACCGCACAGTCACATTTAGATATAGAAAAATCCATATTGGAATATTGGAATATTCCAATGTTAGCTATTGGAACAGTTAGCATACCATGACGGCAACACTGTCTTTAGAAGACTGCCTGATACTGGATATTACGACATTTAATTTCTATTTACATTGAACTGAATTGGTGATTTGCTGATGCATATTGGATCATTAAATATTTGACCAATTCTGACATGTAGCAAGTGGTTACTGGACACTTTTGTTGTTCACACATTGATTGATATGATTCCTTTGGAGCTGAACACAGTTCCCCGCCTGCTGCTGTTTACTCAGGATGATTTGCGTTCTCAGATCCTTTCTCAGGAATCATAAATGTTTATGCAGGAAATTACAACACCGTCTCTGTCCTGAATTTCAAATATAGAGGCAGAGGCAAAGGATGAGACAAAGTCAGTTTTGCTTCGTTCTTTTCATATTTTTTTCAGTCACTTAAGGAACCGCAAAACTAATTTTGTGGTAAAATTCTGCAGAATTCATGTGGTTTGTTTCTAAGTCAGATCAGGATAAAAAATTCAAGCTTATGATTTTTTACTAAGTGTCCAGATGAAAAGCTAACTGGGACTTAATGGCCAACATGGTGGAATACTTCAATAGAGGCTAAAAAGACGTTAGATAAACTGAATGCAGTTGACATAAACTTCAACTCCATGATGATCAAAACATTTTTTTGTTTTTTTTACTGATAATAAGAGTTAAAAAGTATTTTATTGTGATGTGATCTTCTATAAAGATCTTATCAGAAATAGTTTCTTTACTTGATGTAGAAAGATCATATGATTGTTAGAGAATAAATTCTCAGAAGGATGAAAGTTAGTCTCAGTTTGAACACAATCACACTGAAAATGTTCATGTCAATGCAATATAATCCCGTGAGTCCACTATGAATAATTCAGCTCCTCCGGGGGAATCCCGAGGCGTTCCCAGCCGAGAGACATAGTCCCTCCAGCGTGTCCTGGGTCTTCCCCGGGGCCTCCTCCCGGTGGGACGTGCCCGGAACGCCTCACCAGGGAGGCGTCCAGGAGGCATCCTGACCAGATGCCCGAGCCTCAACTGGCTCCTCTCGATGTGAAGGAGCAGCGGCTCTACTCTGAGTGACTCCTGGATGACTGAGCTTCTCACCCTATCTCTAAGGGAGAGCCCAGACACCCTACGGAGAAAACCCATTTCGGCCGCTTGTATCCGCGATCTCGTTCTTTCGGTCATGACCCAAAGCTCATGACCATAGATGAGGGTGGGAACGTAGATCGACCGGTAAATCGAGAGCTTCGCTTTTTGGCTCAGCTCTTTCTTCACCACGACGGACCGGTCTCCCTGTGCATCTAAATTCTCCCTAGGGGTGAGTGTGTGTGTGAATGGTTCTTTGGTTCTGTGGTGAATGGTTCTGTATGTCTTTGCGTTGCCCTGCGACAGACTGGTGGCCTGTCCAGGGTGTACCCCGCCTCCCACCCGGAACGTAGCTGGAGAAACGCACCAGCAACCCTCCCGACCCCATAAGGGACAAGGGTGAACAGAAAATGGATGGATGTAAGCCTTTCTTACGGGTGGCCACCGTAAGAAAGGCTTACAGTATTCAATTATAACTGATAAGTACAGTTTTGCAAGGGAACGCAAACGTTTTGTGAGGGAACGCAAAAGAAAAAAATTCCCTATGTCCCCTAGGGGGCTCCGTAGTTTACATCCGTAACTGCCATGATTTTTAATGACTTATCGCGTGAACTAGCGTATTCACGCGTGATTTTAACATTAGCTGAATGTAGACAAAGATTTGCGCTCATTTGTAATGGAAACGCAGCTAATAAATGTGATAAACGTTAAGGTGGAAACAAAATGCATCGTTGCCTTGTTTAGTAACACTTAGAAATGACTGATGTTTAGTAAATGTTTGATTCAATATATTCAATAATTAAAGGCTCGAGTTTTGATTTTCTTTCCCCTTTGCTCACATCAATGTTGATTACAGTTGTGATGAATCTGGGTTCTAACTGTGGTCTAGTGGTTTGTAGCTGATTTAAGGAGTTAACAATTTTCAAGATCAAGTTATTTAACGTCAGTTTATAAAAATATAAAAAGAGAATCTGGAGACAGATTAAAGTTAAGTATCTATGCTGCAACAGTCAACAAGAAGAAATCCTTGATGGTTGCTTCAATTACGTTTGTTTCTCTTCAGACTGGTAAATTTTACAGTATTGATGTCTGTGGTTTTTGCAATATGAGGCAGAATCCCAAAGTTGAAACTATTAGGGTGGGCATATTGTTTTAAAACATAAAAATAATTTTATATTTTTAATTTGCTTGGCAATAAATTAAACATGCAGAATTTAAATTAAACAAAGCCTATTTTGTCTTTACAAATAGTGGATATTTCCTGAGGTTTTAGGGAATTTTTTTTTATTTGGACTTTCTGTCTCAGAGATAAAAATAACATCTAATTACCAAGTTTAACAGAGGAAGAAGAGACATTAACAAGGGTAATTTTTAAAACTCCAAGTGAATAATTATTTCTTCATTAATATCATTACTGTGACCCCCAAATAATATTGAATACACAAATATGAGTGGTATTTTTTTTTAACATAATTTATGTGTCCCAAAAATGGATACCTACTGGTCATAAAAATAACCGTGGTTGTATATTATATTACATTTTGGATTCAGGTAAATTTGACTTTCATGAATCCAAAATTCTGTCAGCGATCTTAAAACATAAAAAGTAAAAACCCATCAATGGTATTAAGACAGTCAAGACACTTTATAAACCTTTAAAATAAAAAGAGGTGAAAGGTATTTTTTTCAATCAAGCTTAAATATTTATTCATAAAACTCTAAAGTCCTGCTACAAAAAAAGTCTGTTACTGTAAAATCTTACATCTGTAATTTTACATTTCCCCCTTTAACAAACTTTGTTAAATCCCTTATGATATATATATATATATAAAAAGACAAAACAAATTTACAGAGACCAAGTCTTATAGTGTCTTTGGTACAAACAGTCAGTAATTTGTTTAATTACAGTTCCCAGGATTCTTTTGAGGCGATGGAAACAAATAATATTTGTTGTGGCCAGTTATGCAAAATTTTGTGGATTGTAATTTCTACTAATTTAGTTTTCTTCTTTGGGAAGTTAGAAAATATTTAAGTTAGTTTAGAACCAAAATTTGTAATTAATTTTTATATTTGGAATTGTTTAGATTATGTTGGTAATTGTTAAACCCTCCCATCAATTTGCATAATTAAGAACACACCGGGTGCCTGGTGGAGGTCTAATAGCGGTATTTTTTCAAGAAATAAAGAATATATATCTTTACAAAACAATCGAGTCAGAAGTGCGTGCAAATCAAACCACCTGTTACCACCCACGGCCTTTGTTGGAATTTTTGGTTTTGGAATATAGAAGGCCGCGACAATATTTAACAGAATGCAGAAGTTTCTTAAAAATATAACTTTCTGACAATATTTGTCTACAAATATTGTCCATACTGAAAGTCTGACTTTCCACGAAGACGTTTCTTTCTGAATAACTTGCTGAATAACAAAACAAGGAAAGTTTTACAGCAAATAATTATTTTACAACCTGAAGCGCAAACAAAAAAAACACAAAAACAAAAGAAAAACCAATTGGAAGTTGTACCTACTTATTTTTACTTTATTCACAATACCATATTTACTAGTTAGCTTCTGAGGCTAATCTAGCAAACTGGTTAGCAAGCCACTAGCTGCCTAGCTTGGCTAGTTTGTGTTGGCTCCCAAAACAACTGGATTTTTAACCCTAATAAGTTTTTTAAATATGATGTCCCTGAACATGAAACTTGTAAAACGTTTGACATTTTTTGTAGAATTAGCTTTGGTATTTTTTGTGTATTTTTCTTTAACAACTTTGCTTTCGTTCTTTCTTTTTGGACAGTTTCTGCTGTAAACAATAGGATCCAAGAGGCCAAATAAAATGAAACAATAATGTTTTAGAATATTTTCAAACATGCCTGCGTTTGCTGATTTACCAGGTAGCTTGAGAGGCTACATTAGCTGGCTAGCATGTCGCTAGCTGCCTAGCTCAGCTAGTTTCTGTTAGCTCCCAAAAATGACTGGATTTTTAACCCTGATAGGATTTTTAAACTGGATTCTCCCTGCGAAAGGAGGCCATAATATTAACACATTTCTAAATTCATACAATTAAATTGCAAGTTTACGTTCTTCAAAGTTTCGCACAGCTCCAATGACAAAATGATCGCAATTGTGGGTAATTCTGACTTTGACTGAACTTTAGTTTGGGGAACCATAATTAAACAACCTTACCGAGAACTCAAAACAAATTTATTATTGGCATAAAATCTGTCTCAAGTGCTACTGAACAAACATACAGACATTTACAAACTTAAAGCAAGTCATGAAACAAAAACAGAAGCTACCACTGCTGATGGACAAAAACCTTCATCGGTGTTGTATTTCTAGTTTTGTTGAAACTGAAATCAATGAAAAAAGTTATACTAGAAAATTATATAAACAAAAAGTAAGGCACATGGTGTTTTTTTCCCATTAATCTGCATATTTCTATCAAATAACAATATCTGTATTTCAAATTAAACTGGAAGAGGGGAAACGTCCTTAACCAGCAGCAGTAAATATATAAAACATAGTGTATATATTACATTATTAGTGTGTGATGAGACGTTTGTGTACAGAGAGGAGACATCGCACCGCAAATCTCCTCTGTTTTCATCATCCAGCAGCGTCACCCTACAGGGAGACAGTCTCTTCCTAATTTCCTTTTATTTATCCGCTCATCCATCCATCCATCCAATTATCAGTTTGTTGTATATCTGCAACAGAAAGATTTCATAGTTTTAATAATTTGGAGTACTTCAACTCTAAAGAGAGTCCAATTGTTCCTCCTAAGCAGTGACATAACCACATTTGAACACTTTATATACTCAAACAAAATTTTGATGGCAAGAAATTCCAGGTTTTTGTTGCTTGAGTATAAAGTATTTTGAGTATTTTTAAATTTTGGTAGAGAAACTCCTGCAGACCACAAAATGAAGAAGACAATTTAATCATACACGCCTAAACTAAAAGCTAAATCTGTGAAATCAGCAAGCTAACCACAAATAGCACACAGCGAAAAGACAGGATGCTAGAAAAGGAAAGTAAATTAGCAAAATAAATAAATAAGGAAATCTATTAAGTAATGATGAAGGTATTTTTGGTACCTTGCAATGATGTGCGTGATCATCCTGTCTGTGATGCCCGGACAAACTTTTTCAGCCACCTGAATGTTTCTCTCCAGCTCTTCGATAGCCTGTCGTTGCTCAGAGTGCTCCTTGTGCTGCAGCTTCAACTGCACAAGACAAAAGGGACACTTTAGTGTTTACATTTGGAGTAAGATAAAAATATCCACTGTTTTTAACTTTCTCTACATTAAATAAAATATGAGTTAGCTTGACAACTGCTGGCAGGTAGCTAGTTGGCTAGTGTCAGTTAGCTCCCAACAGTAACCGGAAATCATAACCCTGACAAATGTCTGAGGAAAAACTTGAACATTATGTTTAGTTTCGATTTTGGTTACATTACATAACTTGCTAGCTAGCTCAAGAGGCTACATTAGCAAAGTGGTTAGCAAGCTGCCTAGCTCAGCTAGTTTCAAGTAGCTTCCCAAAAATAATCAGAAATATAGACGATGATGAGTTTTTAAAAATGAAATTTACAGAAAATCTGACCGGTCAAAAACAACCAATCAGAGCAAGGATGCAGGTCTTAGCCATGTAGTCACTGATAAATGTGCTACTGGTGGAGAAACAACAGGAAAATTGTTCATCTGTCGTCATCAGTTGCCATGCTAACTAGCCTTAGTATTAATAACAGACTGTATTAGCTGTAAGGGGGAAAAAAGAGGGAGCAAAGGAGGTTGAGCAGCATCACACAAGATTGTGATTGACAGTGCTAAGACCCGCCTCTTGGCTCTGATTGGTTGTTTTCAGTTAGCAGAGGAGTTCAGTTTTTTTTTAGATTATCCGTCTCATAGCATACCGTTACGACATAGTGACAGTTTCTACAAATATGTAAAAAAAAAAAAAGTTTTTATAAAAGTTAAATAGACCAGTTGTACCAACTGAATTTATACAAACCTCAGAGAAGATGGGAGAGATGAGTGTGGACAAACTGGAAGGTTTACTCAGCTGATCCTGGGTCTGCAGAGATGAAAACAAAAGAAAAACAGCACAGTTCATCCACTAAAAACTGAACTGTTTAAACTGATAGAAAACTTAAAATATTGTAAGACTCTTTTTTCTTATAAATCAATAAAGCGAACTGCTGAATAAAGTGAAGTAAACAGACCGTTCCATTGAGAACCTTCCTGTCTTCAGGCTTCTTCTTGCGAACCGTAGTGAACGACCACGCAGGTGACTCGTTGTTCTCCTTATTACTGGATTCACTGCACATGAAAACAAACAAACTCTTCCTGAGTTGTTCCGGCTCCCAGCTTTAGCAGCAGTGATGTTTCTGTCTGCGGTGCTCACCTGTCCGAGTCGTCGGAGCTGCTGTCGCTGTGTCCCTCCTCCCTCCACCGCCTGTACCTGTCGATCAGCTCGCTGAGGTAGGACGTCTTCTTGCAATGTTTAACGATGAACTTGTGTTTAAGCAGCTCTTTGGCTGTGGGACGCTGCATGGGACAACAGCAAACTTTAATAAAAGTTTTGCTTCAATTTAGAGAGGAATAAATATTACTAAAAACAAAAAAAAAAAATCACATTTCTTTCATTTTATGACTATGAAGGACAAAATAAACTCATTTATCAGGCGTTTTTTGAGGATTATCAGAGATATTACATGTTTAAACCACTAGATGGCAGCAGATTTCAACTCAAATTACACAAAAGAAGGAAGCTGTACCATTATCAGTTAATGCAAAAAAAATAAAAAACACATTTACCTTAAATGTTCACTGAAAGTTTTTATATTGTACATTATTTACTCACACATCTGTATATTTTAATTACAACAAAGTATTAGGACACTAATAACAAAAAAAGTAAAGAAAAAAATACAATTGTGAGAATAAAGTCATAAAACTACAAGACAAAAGTCTTAATATTACAGGATTAATGTTGTAATATTACTTTGTTTTGATATTATTTCAACTTTAGTTGAGTTTATTCTTATATTACAACTTTATTCTCATGTTATTTTACTAATACTATGACTTTACACCCATAATATTATGATTACATTTTTGTAAGACTATGTTCTTGTAATATTATGACTTTACTCTCATATTTTTATGACTATTCTAATAATATTATGACTTTACTATGGTAAAAAACAATTCTGGTAATTTTATTACTTCATTTTGTAATATTCTGACTTTTTTCTGGTAATTTTATGACTATTTTTATAATATTACTTGTTTAAATTTTCTTAGCATGGCTTTAATACCCTGTTATATTTAATAAACACATATATGAACATAATGTTTTTTTAATTATACTTAAAGCACTGATTTTATTAACTTAACTTATGATTTTATTTCCAGCTAATTATTTGCTGTAAAATATCCCTAAACATGGCCACTAAATCGATTTTGTTCCACTCTAATAGTTGAGACGGGACCTTAAACGCTGATAAAAAGCAAAATGTTTGTAAATATTAAATATGTGTGTGACTTACGAAGGACGGGTCCTTGTTGAGGCAGGACTCTGTGAAATCTTTGAAGCTCTTTGAGAAATCTCCGGTCAGAGTCGGAGGAGGAGATTTGGGGATGTGGAAGAGAACTCTCATGGGATGCATGTCGGAGTTCGGAGGCTCTCCTTTGGCGAGTTCGATGGCGGTGATGCCCAGAGACCAAATGTCCGCCTGCAGGGAGACGCAGAGTTTGGTTTGTTACGCCATGATGCTTCATTCAAAGTTCACAGAAAGAAAAAACTTAAAATCTAAAACGTTAAATTTATGGCAAATATTTCTACAGCAGGAGGCTTTTAAAGAAGTAATCTGCAAAAATATTAACTGGAAGGAAGGAAGAGCCAAAAGAGAGAAGGAAAGGAAGCAAACAATGAGCATAACGAGGTAGGAAAGAAGGTAGGAAGGATGAAAAGAAAGACGCAAAACAGAAAGGAAGGCTGGACAAAAGGAAGGAGAGAATAAGGAAAGGAACAAAGGAAGGAGACAATAAGGAAAGGAAGAAAAATGAGAGAACAGAAGAAAAGAAGGCAGAAAAGAAGAATAGTATAACAGCAATGTAGTTATGGCACAATGGAAGAAGAAAGGAAGGTAAAACAAAGGGAGATGAAAGGAAAACAACTAAAAATTGACAAGAAGAAGATTGAAGGGCAGAAAGAAAAGAATAAGTACTAGAATAAAAAAAGAAAGAAAGAAAGAAAGACAGAAAGAAGGAAGGACAACAAACGAGGAAATGGCGACAGGAAATGCAAATATGTTTCTATGCTCTTCACGTCTTTTTCCAAATTAAAACTCAATTTCAGACTTTGTTGCTGAACAGGAACCATAACCGGTTCACCAAATGCAAAACTTAATTACAGCACAAACACACGTCCACTCCTGTAAAAATAAAAAAACAACTGCAGCATTTACTTCTTAGATTTCACGCCTTCTCGTCTTGCTTCGACAGCAGGTGAGAAACACACACCATCACACACACCATCACACACACCATGACACACACCATGACACACACCGGCGAACTGATCCAGGGTCACGTTACCGCAGGTCGCTCGGTTACTGTCTGATTCAACCGTCTGTCGGCTCTGTTATGACCAAACACGCCCACCATATGGCGCCGTGTCGTATGGAACACCAAACATGTTCAAACCCGGTTAAAACTAGTTAATGGTAACAAAATAACAAAAACTGAGAAATATTGTCGTTAACTGAAATTTAAAAAATGCAGAAAAACTGTAATCAGAAATATATTGTGCGTTTATAGCACTGAAGAATACAGAAATTATAGATGTAGTACAGTCGTTTTTGTATTCATCCATTTATTAGCCTTCCAAACTCGTGTGAAATAAGATTTTTTTCCTCACACAAGCATTTAACATCAGCTGTCGGCAAATTACGGCGCTTCAGACTCTACATTCACAAAATGGTGGGAGCAAAAGTTTGGAGAACACAATAATTTAATATATACTTTTAAATGTTGAGTATTTATTAAACATAATCACAATACTTTAATCTTTTTGAACTCTGCACCTAAAAATTGACCAAAGTATAAAAAGACTAAAACTAGTACCATAACTAACAAAAACAATACAATATTTAACTAATAAAAACTAGCAAGCGCGTTTTAAAAACTAAAACTAACTGAATTAGACAAAATGAACTCAAAACTAAAATTTAAACACCTTCAGAAAATACTTCAGTTTTTTCTCTGTCTGGACATGAACGCATTTTATTTTTGTTGAGATTTATGCTTGAAAGCAGCTGAGAACCAGACAGACCAGAAACCAAACAGTTTGCTACACATTAGCTAATAATTAGTGAGCGTTTGGATGAAAAACAACATGAAGTTAATGCTAAACTAAACATTAGATTCTTCCTCCAGCTTCATACTGAGCAGAAAAAAAACCTCAAAGCTGTAGGGGGAAAAAACCACTAACCATTTTTTTATTTACAAAACATCTGGTGTTATAAATGTTTTATGACTAGCGTAGCTCCGCCAACATGTTCTCATGTCGCAATTTTTCCCTTTAGAGTGCAAGAAAATAACAATAAGAGAGAGAACCAGCCAAATAAAATCCCAAAACTAACTTTGTACTTTGAGTTTAATGAAACAGCCTGAATTTCAATCAGGTATGTCAACAACAAGCCTCAAGCAGGAAATCAGCCGACTTACTGAACCTCCAGACACCTCTAGAGCTTTAGGAAGTGGGAGAAATGAGAGGTAAGGAAAATACTGGGATTGTTACATAAAAATATTGCTTTAATTTACAGAAAATAGTCTGGAAAAACATAAAATATCTAGTAAACAGCAGTTGTGTGGATGAAAATGCCTCAAGGTCGACCAAGGAGACTGGTTTAGATGATAGAGGGCAGATTAAAAAAAACATCTTTGAATGTAGAACATGTTGAACCTCGATGACCACAACAGGCGGCCTATTCACTCAGGATTATTCTTGTTATTTTGCCTTTGCGTAAAACTACAACTCTGACACAAGATGAAGCTTCTTGCAGGCACGCCCTCAGAAAGTTAAATCTGAGCAGAAAGAGTTTCGCTCCTTCTTGTTCTGACAGCTCAAGTTTTACAGAACAGCGAATTGCCAAACTACCTGGTATTTCAGCAAGTTGCAGTTTGTCTCCCTGTGCTTTGGGAAGTAAACAACTTTGCTCTAATCAACACAGAAATACAGCAAAAGTATAAAGCAAAAATAATAATAGTAAAAAAGCCCTGAGATTTGGACAATTTAATGAGTCTGGCAAAAAGTTCCTGAAAAGTTTCTTCAGATATTAAACTACTCTTATCCCGTCTTTAAACTACGATTATTTTAGAAAGTGAGAGCAACAAAATACCACACTACTCTTTAGACCAGAGGTTCCTAAAATAGAACATTATCTTCATTATCTTTCACAAACTCAGACTACAAAGTATGTAAAAACAATATATTGAATTTTAGAATTGTTTTTTTTAAAAACTTTTATTCATTATTAAAAAATTATTACATTCATTTAGCACAAATTTTGCATTGTACCTTCTGATTTCAGTTGACAATGAGTTCTGTGGTGGAAAATCTTTTATACTGACGTCGTAATACATTATCAGATCAAATTTGCCACTACAGTCCTCTCTTTTGATAAAAAAAGTACATACTATTTTTATATTAAACCCAGAAAATTTTATTTAATCTCCACAGTTTAGGTTTTTTGCAGCAGAATCCTCCTTCGGTCTTTTTCCATTTCTAGCTTAAGGAGCAAAGCAACTTGCAAATTTAACTGGCAGCCAATCAGAAACACAAATGTGGCAAATGACGTTTTCCTGACAATAAATGTGATTTCTATCTTCTATCTCCATCTTCAGTAAGTTATTTTAACATTTATTTTGAAAAGCATGTTACATTTATAATTTAGAAATGTGTTGGACTCCATTTGTTTTTCAAGCAACACCACTTCAGACATCAGGTTAGGCATAGAAAACACACAGACAGCAGGAGATGATTATCCACACACACACACACACACACACACACACACCCCCACACACACACACACACACACACACACACACACACACACACACACACACACACACACACACTCTCTCACACACACCCAGGTGGATTTGCCTGGTTTGGACACACCCTCTGCAGACGTCATCCTGCTTTGTAAAGCCATTATTAAACCAATATTTACCCTGCTATTCAGCAGAACCAGATTGTTTGAAGCCAGTTGGTGGATTTCATCCCGAGGTGGACCTACTGTTGTGAAAATGTTTGAGTCAGCCGGACTCTGCGAGGGAATCCCAGTGAACAGGGGAGCCTCTTTGTGGGTCAAAGGATTTGGACTGGGGGGTCAGTACTTTCAACCATATGCAAATAAAACTGCAAACGCTTCGGAAATAATGCAAAACGTCCTCAGGGAACTGCACACAGCAGCAGATTCGCATGGCAGCAGTTACCACGGCAACAAGCAAACTAAGTGAAAAAGAAAACAGGAAGTGCCCTCAAAGATGAAGTTTATTTATAGGGCACACCTACAAAAAAAAAAAAAGAAAAAGCTCAAAAACTTTGTTTGGGCTGAAGAGACGAAACGCTGCGTCACAGATTCAAATGAACTTCCTGGTCGGTGCAAAAACGTTAACAAGGCGACAGTGTGAGGTGAACAATCAGCTTCTGATTTCACACAGAAGTTAAGCAAATAGCCTTCTGCTGAAACTAATGAATACTGGAGGCACTGCTACGACATTTTGTTTCCCAGCAGTAAGATTGGATTTTATTTACTTTATTTAAAACACTTTATTTGAAGGGGTCTGCATAAGACTGACATAACACCTGTCATGAACAGGAAGGAGTCTTCATGAATGTTTATGACTGTTGCCATGAATAGTCATTTGGTAAATAATAATACTTTTAAAGCAAAGTTGTGTTAAACGTTGCATTAAAGGTGTGAACTTTGCATTATTTGGTAAATAATGACTTTTAAAGCAAAGTTGCATTAAAATTTGCATTAAAAGTGTCATTTACCAAATGAAACTTCATGACCAAACATTTACAAAGACTCCTTCATATTTATGACAGTTTTATGTTAGTCTTATGCACAAGCCTTCAAATAAAGTGTTAGAAAAAAAATGAAAACAAACGCAACACTGAGACGATGAAGGTTTCGGTATCTGACCTTTGAGTCGTATGCGGACTGCTGGATGACCTCCGGCGCCATCCAGAACGGCGTTCCCACAAACGTTTCCCTCTTGATCTGCGTGTCGGTCAGCTGACCGGCCACGCCGAAGTCGGCCAGCTTCACCTCGCCGTGTTCGGACAGCAAGACGTTAGCAGCTGTAGAGAAACGTCAGTCAGTTTGTTTTGTTTTTTTAAATCAAAACTTACTTTAATAGGGAGGTTCTCTGAGTAAACCTTTCAAATGTTTGCAATAAATTGTCAACAAAAACTAGGAAAACCCAAAAGCTGAAAGCCAGTACAGTACATGTTACTGTCAACAAGGACTAAACCGAATTTTGGAAATCCAATACGAAGTATCACAGTAACAAATTCCCAGAAGTTATCGCAATAAACTATAATATTGTTGTTTTGACATCATTTTCAAGTAATATAATTCTAATATAATAATAAAAGAACACATTCTCAAAGATCGATAAAATTTTAATGCTAATGAACATCCAACAATGGAACTGGAAGACATTTTAAATATCCAACATAAACAAAGAAAACAACAAATAAAATTAATTATGAAGTCTCTGTAATAAAAAAATGTCCTTCAGAAAATGGGCTTGTTGAGACTTTAGTCATCCAGTTTTTGGCTGAAAAACAATAAATTATCCAAACGGAAATTATAAACCTTGTTATGCGATTAATTGATTTATTGATAATTGCCACAGGTCACTGAAGAACATAATATCTCTTAAGAACTTCACAAAATAAACATATTTTATTTACCTTTAACTTGTTGCGAATTGGACTTAATTTTCTATCATTTTAATAAATCATTGTTTCTCTGTTCAGGATTTCCGTTTTATTTTATTTGTTTTATTACATATTGAGTTTTTATGCTGTGTTTATGCGCCATCTGCAATAAATAAATAGACTTCAGTCGGAGCTTCTTTGTTCTTTCGAAGCTAAGCTAAGAAAGCATCAGTTAATCCGATCTCATTTTATCTCCTATAATATGAGAACCGTTAGCCACAAAGAGTCGTGTTTAATAAATCTCTAAGTGTTTAACTCCATCCAGACCTTTGATGTCTCTGTGGATCTTCTTCTCTGAGTGAAGGTAGTCGAGTCCCTTCAGGATCTCCTTCAGCATGGTGGCAATCTGCGCCTCATCAAACGGACCGGCCTTCAGCTGCACCGACACAAACAGACAAGATGGCTGAACGTCCAACACCGTCAGCTGTGTCGACTTAAAGGCCCTTTTGCTTTCCCTCCAGGAAAACTGCTGCTTTCTCAGAATTCTGACTTTAACCATCTGAGATCAAAAGTCAGGATTCCAAGAAAAAAAAGTGAGAATTCTGAGAAAAAGTGAAAATTCTGAGAATTCTGAGGTTTTTCTCAAAATCCAAAAGTCTAAATTCTGAGATTAAATTCTGAATTCTGAGGGGAAAAAATGTCAGGATTCTCATCTTCTCATTTTAATCCCAGAACAAAAGGAGAAAATGTCAGAATCATCTCCAGTTTTTATTTAAATATCCCTCGCAGCATTTTTTATTTAGAGCTTTAATTTGAAAAATCTTACAAAAGCAACAAACATCCAACATATTTTCCGGTTTTAAGTCACTTTTAACAGGTTGTGCTTTACATAGACATATTTAATTTTAACCAGAATGTTTTGTGCGTAGTAGAAAACAGAAACAGTTACAAAACATAATAAGAAAAACTGTTTTTGGTTTTATAAAAGTTAAAAAGCCTGATTATATTCTATAAATAACTGAAGTTTGTCTGCAGACTCACCAAATCCAGGGCTGAACCTCCACCAAGATACTCCATGATGATCCACAGTTTACTGCCCTGAACACAAGTTCAATAAATACTGAGTCATCTAAAAAACTTAGAATATCATCAGTTATTTCCAGTATTTTAGTAATTTATAAAAAGAACAAAAACAAAAGAAATTACACCAAGAGTTATTTTCGTTTCAGTTCATGTTGACAGCCATTGGCACATTCTACAAGGAAGATAAAACATAAAAGCTTATTGCTAAAGTATCCAGGCATATAAACTGAAAATTGAGTGGAAGGAAAAAGTGTAACATAAAAAGAATTCATCAAATCCAGTTTCCAAGAGTCTACCATTTGCCCCGGAGGACAAAATTGGCAAATGTAAACCACTGGTGGGTCACAAAATTCACAAAATTAAAAATGCAAAAATTAGTTTGTTGTGTTCTTTTTTGTTGTTGTTTTTTCTACCTGCTCAATATTAGATCTTTTTTAAAATGAAATTTGTACATCATTAAAGTTCTAAAATATAAAAAAGACCATTGGACAACAGAAAACTTCCAGACTTTTGGTGCCATTAATTGTTTTCTATTTTGCTGGCCAAATTTTCTACCATTCTCATCATAAGACCGTGTTTCTCTTATTAATCTATCTTTCCATATGTGTTTCTGTGCTTATCCAGTCCTTCAAACTTAAACTGTTTTCAACTATTCATGTATCAAAAAGTTCACATTCTTATGAAAAAATGTGCTATATCTCTAGATAATTTCATCTTTTATACTTTTTGTAATATTTTAACTTTTATGCAATTTTTAGTTCCATGGAAATGCATCGAAAATCTTCCGAATTTTACAAAATTGAGCAAAAGCTTTCTACTTTAACCATCTACTACTGTTCCCTACTTCAACCTAGAAACTCCCTTAAATTTTGAAACAAGTCACAAGACGTTTGGCTATCTTCAAATGACTCAGCTTTTTGATATCTCTTACTATTTTTCTAAAATCACGATTTAGGTTCTATGAAGATTCTCGGCCGTTTTCAGTTTTCCAATGTAATCCAATGGCGGAATTCTCAACTGACAGAGTGCGCACGCTTTTTCACATTTGACTGATTTTTCCCAAACAAAATGCTGCTGTTCGTACATATTTCGCTCTACAGAAATAATTGCAAACGTTGCAAGAGGCGTCTGCTTTGAGGAAATATGAGCGCTTCTGCTGTAAGTCTTATGGTTTTCTTTCAAACACGTCCGGAGCGCAGGAATGTCACCCCTCTTCCTCCGTTGGGCTCCATATAAAATATTTTAATCTCCGTCTCTTTCTTCGGTTCTTTCTCTTCAGCAGATCCTGGTGCTTCTTTCACCAGATTAGCGTTCTCACGGCCGTTTCACAAGGAACAGCACTTTTTCTGTTTGTTCTAAATGTTGGGGGAAACCAGCAGCAGCCATTATCTGAGCTAAAACATTCCTTCCATGTTTCCCTTCAGCCGCTCTGCTTCCCGTCAAACAGCTTTTCCCACTTCCATCACCGGCCGCTGACTGTAACTCCTGCAGATTTCCTTCAAGCTCAGACCCAAACCTGCGTGGCTGAGTGAAAACACAGCGATGTTTTATTACCTTCAGGAAGGAGCCGAAGTACTTGGTGATGTAGGGACTGTCGCACTGGCTGAGCACCGTGATCTCCTGCTGGATGTCCTCGATCTCATCTTCTGCCTCCTCCAGGTCGATGGTCTTGATGGCAACGACTTTCTGAGTTTGATTGTCGATACCTTTGAACACCTGGAGGGGAAAATGAAGAGAAGTGGGCGTGAAAACTAAAACTGCAGAAAGTGCTGTGGCAAGTACTGAACTGTAAATAGGAAAAACTATTAACTAAGATAAAAAGAAAAGAAAAACAACTGAAGAGTGTTTGAAAAGCAGACCCACCTCTCCAAAGGATCCCTTTCCGATTCGATCCAGTTTAGTGAACAGCGCCTCTGGATCAATCTGGGAACTCTGAGAAGAGAAAAAACACAAACAAATAGGTTAAAATATTAAATCTCTGCTGAAAAAATGGGTTCCAGTTATCTAAACAACCTGCAAGCAGATCAGACTGGCTTTCCTAAACACACAAAGGAGCGTTATCATAGATCCTTCCTCCCAGCAGCTGTTCCACTTTAGAACCATCACCAATCCCAACAAAACCAGTAATCTACATCTCTGCTGGTATTGCACAGGTTTTGTTTATTTTAAATAATACTGCTGTTGTTATTGCACACCTGCTTTTATTTTTCACATGTAAAATAGTGGCAAGCTAATTATTTTGCTCTTGATTATGTATGCACACGTTTTCTCTTGTCCTTCTGGTTACTTGTTTTCTTTGTTTGACATAAATGCAAAAATATATATTGTAAATAATGCAGAAAAACAAATGCACATTAAGAAATTGAAAAAGAAATTATCCCCATACAGAGTTGCACAACTCTTGGATTTGAGTTCATACGCCATTTCTGAAAGCTACACAGTATTTATTAATGTTATAATTTTAGTTGGGTAGTATAATATTATCCTAAATCTTTTGTTTTTGTATATATTTTTAATGCTTTTTGATTATTTGTGTGAACCTATATGCCACGATTCTGCTGTTACACCTGAATTTGCCTAATGTGGGATGAACATTGAGTTTCACTTAAAAGCAAACTCAATGTTTATCTATGATGTACATATTTTAAAGTAAATCTTTTATTTGTGAATTTGTTACTTTTAATTTATCTCTGAGGTAATACAGCCTTTTACATCTCCGATGTTTAAGTTGACGATTGAAGTGTAAAAAGGAGCAAAAGAAGGAAAGCATTTTTTTTCCTGCAGCATAAACAACAACAACAACAAGCTAAATGTTTTTTTCTCATAACCTTCAACTAGTTTCAACATGCGAGTTTTTCCAGCACAAACCACTCGGAGTTGTCACACACAGAAAGCCATAAAAACACAGAAGGAAATAAGTGTGACAGTTAAAGATAACAGGAACTGAACACACAGCTGTCCGACCACACACACACACACACACACACACACACACACACACACACACACACACACACACACACACCACTTATCTCTAAGGAATAATACTCATTTCCCAACAACAGCTGCAGGGTTTTTCGTCAAAGTGTTGCACTTTATCTTCCACATATGAGACCCTAAACAGTTTCTAAGGGCCTTTTAACAACCAGCGTTTGTTTACGTTGATCCAAATCATTTCATGAGGAAACTTTTTCCGATGCTTCAGTTTCCTTTCACACAGAGAAAACTCGCAAGTGAGCCAAAGGCGGTCACGATAAACCTCGCGAGGACGCTCAGCCTGCTTATTGGCCAGATGCGTTTGGGGCGGAGCTATAAGACGTAAATACATGAAGACGCCACGTTCCGTTCTAGCAGAGAATATGCAAAACGTTGATATATTTACCTTGAAATTTGCACAGGGATTTACGCTTTAAGAAAAAGACGCATCGTCTTTGTTTATTAGTTTGTCTGTTTAAATCAGTGGTGCCCAGAGTCGGTCCTGGAGGGCCGGCATCCTGCGTGTTTTAGTTCCTGGTTTAACGCACCTGGATCCAATGATGGCTCGTTAGAGGCCCAAGAAGAACATTTGACTTGCTGAAAAGGTTGTTACTAACCATGCAGAATGCCGGCCCTCCAGGACCGACTTTGGGCACCCCTGGTTTACACTCAATGCAACGCACACCTAGCAACGGGCCTAGCAACGGGAAACTCCTTAGGTCCAAGCTTGAAGCATAAACTTGCACTGCAAAAATAATAATAATATATATTTTTATGTTTTATAATTTTGGCATTTGACCATAAAAATGCCAATGAGGTACAGCTACAACTTTTCTTTTCTTTTTCTCATGATTAGATGATTTTGGTGATTTTATGGTTAAAAATGATGCTGGAGTCAGTGTTTTACTGTAAAACAACATTTTTTAACTTAAAGAAAATAATGATTTTCCTAAAATGAACATGAATACAACCTATAAAATGAATGTACAAATGACTGTTTTCACCGACTGATTTATTTTCGACAACTTCGCATCAAATCAACAGTTTATTATTTTATAGTTTAAGGATGTTTCCTTTCAATTTATCACTGTTAAATAGATGGATATTTTTTTAAAGTGTTTGATTGCCGGCGGATCACATTCACACTGAATCTAATCCAAACGGTTGTTTTAGTCTGACTGCTGTGTTTACATCTAAACAAACCAAAACGGGAAACAAGCCAGAGTTGGTTTTAAATAGACTAAACACATCAAGTGTGAAAATGCCCACTGAACTAATTATTACACTCAACCGTTTACCTCAAAATAAACACCGGTGTTGTACAACTAAACAGAAACTACAGTGTTATTACTGCTGGCAGAGTTAAGGCAGAGAAATAGAGCTGAATTGAAATTAAAGTGAATGCTTTCGTTTGAAATGATATTATCTGAACTGATACTGGATGCAAACTGAAGCAAAATATAATCAAACTAAAACGGGTTTACAAATCTTACAAAGTATTTTTGTCCAGTTTCTAGTGCAAATATCTGAATACAGATAAAATAAAACTAACTTACAAGTAACTGTTCAGCAAGAAATAGGAATAATTCCTCAATATTGATGAATAAAAAAAATGTCTCATAAGTGAAATAATCTGGCAGTGGAACTAGTACTATTTTAAAACTTAAGCAGTTTACTTAAAACAACTGTTTTTATTTATTATAAGTTAGTTTTATCTTATTTCAAGTGTATTAAGGTGCTAAAACTATAAAGCAGACCAAAAATATTTGGAATCATTTTGTGTTTTTGCAGTGTACGGTTAAAAAGCAACAAATGTTGAAAAAATGTATGTACACTTTTGATTTTGAAGATATTAATAAATAAATCTGGCATTATTTCTCTGTCTAGTCTGGAATTTAACAAACAGAAATAATTTTGTTCATCCTAACCAACCTAACACAAAATACGTTTAGCCTGACTTAACTTCAGACGGTGAGAAAAAAATGTTTTTTTCTTTATTTATGTACGTAAACTTCAAGAATCAACTGTGCGTAAGCCTTATTTTTTCTACATTCAAAAAGAAAATAAACAGGTTAGAAATAAACACCCTTTACTCTGGACTCTTATTTTAAGTCGCTGTCTATCAGAAGCAAACCTGCAGATCAAAATCCACCTGCAGAAGAAGGAAAAAAACTCTGGAAATCCAACTATGAGCTCAGTAAAGCTCACATATACAGTGTTGAGGATTCATTTAGTCTGCAGATTCGCTCGGTGCTGTCTGCGTCTGGAATCGGTGCATTCTGCAGCTGTGGTGGAAGTTTCCTCCATGTTTTCTGCCAGCAGAGCTCCTGGTTTATCCACACATGAGAATCAGCAGAAAGCTCCACTGGATTCAGGTCAAAGCTCAGAGATCAGCTTTAAGACTCGGGCTTTATCCTCAATTTAAGAAAATCTTTACACACGGCCTGATGGAGAGGTTTTAGTTCTGTCTCCTCTCCCTCATTTGAGTTATAATTAGCCAGTACAATTTACTGTAATGTATAACTTGTCAACGACAAACAGAAGTTATTGCAATAAATGATAATGTTATTTTGGCCAAAACACTAAACCTGAAGAGTTTTGTCATCCAGTTTTTGGTACAAAGAGAAAAAACAATAAATCATGAAAATGGAAATGATTGAGCACGTCTTAATTTATCATGCGATTAATTGATTTATTGATTATTGTGACAAGCCTTATAAAAGTCTGAAAATAAAAACAGCTATCCCAAGATTCAAATAGAGGTTCAGTTTCTTATAAAACATTTTTTATTTTATCATTTGGTGTATTTAAACATCTTTGTTACAATTTGTCTGTTTCCTCAGTAACAGCTTTAGGGCTTTCTGAAGTCTGAGGGAGTTAAAATATCTTGTAAAATTTGGATTGTTCCTTATTTTAAAAGCCAGTAATGCGGCACCAACAAAAGAAACAAACTCACATTTTACCCCCAGACGTCTGGAACTGGTGACAGAATATTTAATAAACAGCCTCACAGAAGCGTATGATATTCCTGTGATGCTGCATGAGTTTCCGCCTGGTGCTATAAAAAGCGCCGCGCAGCAGCCACAGCGCTGCCACACCCTCAGAGCAAACACAGAAGCTGTATTTGGTACTTTCAGCCCGGAGCGACGGGTCCAAAATAAAGACGCCAGATCCACGACCGAACAATAAAACGCTCACAACAGTCAGATTAAAATAAAGAGCTAGCTCATGACGATTCAGCAAGTTTACCAGGATGTGACGCTCACAGCCGCTGAGGCAGAATGGGACTCGTTAAGTTCTGGATTGTTTTAGGCAAGATGAACAAAATGGAAATAATTTATTGTTGTATATCTGTGCAAACTGACAAAATGGTTCTGAACGGCAGACGACAAAACTAAAGTTCTGCCCAGAGAGGCTCAAAAACCAAGGAGATGTTTGGTCCGTCTGTCCTTCCTTCCTTCATCCATCCATCCATCCATCCATCCATCCATCCATCCATCCATCCATCCTGTATCTGTCCATCCATCCATCTATTTATCCATCCCTCCATCCTCCATCCATCCCTCCTTCATCCATCCATCCTTAATCTGTCCATCCCTCCTTCATCTGTCCATCCATCCATCTATTTATCTATCCCTCCATCCTTCATCCATCCCTCCTTCATCCATCCCTCCTTCATCTGTCCATCCCTCCTTCATCTGTTCGTTCATCCATCCATCCATCCATCCATCCTTAATCTGTCCATCCCTCCTTCATCTGTCCATCCATCCATCTATTTATCCATCCCTCCATCCTTCATCCATCCCTCCTTCATCCATCCCTCCTTCATCTGTCCATCCCTCCTTCATCTGTTCATCCATCCATCCATCCATCCCTCCTTCATCTGTCCATCCATCCATCCATCCATCCATCCATCCCTCCTTCATCTGTCCATCCATCCCTCCATCTGTCCATCCATCCATCAATTCATCCATCCCTCCTTCAATTTGTCCATCCATCTTTGAACCATCCGTCTGTTTTGTACTTATTAATTGTGACGGAAACCAGTTGTTTGTTTTAGTTTTAATTATTCTGACATTTCACCAACTAAAAATAATATCTCTACAGTAAAATAAAGAAAAAGCAACAGTAATTAATTGTTACGGTAATTACAGCCAGTGTTATACTGTAAACATATTGTACTTAGCTTCACTACAACCTCATGATTACTTCCAAACACAAATCAAACAGAGTCCATCTTTGTGTATTTGTGTCCAATTATTTGTGAGAAACGACAACCAGCTGGTTGTTTCATAACTCACTCCAGGCCATAACAAAGTACTGAAACCAGCTGATCAGATATCATTTATGAGATAATAAGCAACAACTAGTGCTTAAAAATCTGACAGCCCCTAGTTTGAGTACAGACAGATATGCAAGAGACTGTGTGGATTTGGTTGTAGCATAAAACCTACAAAATACTGAAAAGTTACAGTAATCCAGTAGAATCTATCCTAAAATATATTCCCAAACAGATGCCTGGTCTGTGTTTTCATATTGATTTGTTCGGCCAAGACTGAATCAACAATGGACAAATTGAAGAACTAAACTAAATGTCCTCAAAACAAAGGAAATCAGTTCATTTTCACTTTTATTTTCCTTTTCGGAGCCGCTTGGTCGTGGTAAATAAAAGGTGTTTATAATGTAAACTGAACAAAAATGAGAAACAGAAAACCAGGAAACTGCGCAGTCACAGGAAGTGATTTTTAAATGGAAACCTGAGGTAACACTTTGACCTTTCAACATCAGTGTAGCACAAGAACAACACGTTGACAGGACCAGGAAGTTGTCAGCCATTGACTCTTTTGAACAAAGTTTCTGTAGAGTCCTGCAGAACCTTTAAAGCACACCATCTTCCTCAGTTCCAGTTAATGTTTCACTGCAGGTCTGGTCAGACTGAGAATTTTAGGCATTTTATCACTCAGACATTCAGCAGCAGCAACAACAACAGATGTCAGTCATTTAGGTCCCAGATTCAAAAACATAGCTCACATTTCAGCAAACACAAGTTTCTCAGATGTGTTTAAACGCCGTTACTCAAAACGAGTTTACTGTAAATTGGCAGGTAGTTGGTTTACTGGTACTGATCCAACATGGACCAGTAAATACTGGTGAACATCTGTCGTTCTCCTTGATGGTCTGTTTTATTGAGAGTATTTAAGTGGGTCTGAGTATTTACAAATGTTTGAGTCTTACAGGGACTTAGTGGGTAGTGTTGAAAGTGTAGAGGGCTGAACATTAATACGTTATTTTATAGAAATGTGACCCAGTCTTAGTATATCTGCAGGGAAATTTCCAGCAAAACTCCATCCAGATGTTTTAAGGGGGATCATTTATGCAAAATTCACACTTGTTGAACTTCCATTTGGGTCTCTACTACTTCAGAAACACTTAAAAACACTTAAAAAAAACACCTAGTTGTTTTTTAGTAACACCTTTTTGGTGTTTGGAAAATGAGCAGTTTCTATAAGCAGGCACTTCCCGTTGCCTAGCAACCCCAGCGGCATTCCGCCCGTCACCTAGCAACCCAAGCTGAGTTCCAGCACGTTTGGTTAGCTGGTTTTTACCGAAGTACAATGGCTGCTGGAAATGACAAGAGTTTTCTTGTTGACTTACCATCCAGAAATCACTTTCTGCATTTTTGTTGGTTGTGCAGGAAGTTCCACTTTTGCTTTTCAAAGATGTACAGTTGTATAACTGCATAATTCTCATGTGTAAAGTTTTTCATCCATGTAAAGTTGAATTGGGCAGCGTGGCCAGTAGCAGCTTATTTGGATTTAAAGTGACAAGAGGCCCTGAGCTCATTCTGAAAGAAGCTCAAAATAGGCAGAGCTAATCTCATCATCTAAGATTAATTTTGTGCAAAAAAATATATTGAACATGTTTTGAATCGCCCATAGACCAACCTTTTCAAGGAAGTATAATAGCTCACCTATTAGACAGACAAGTTGTCAGTACTGTCAACCATCAGGAAAAAGATCCTCTGAGCTGATGCGTTGAATCTGAACTATTTGGCAAAACTCCAGGCATCATGTCAAAGGAACGCCAGGTATTGCTGGTCGCAAGCAGAACGTATCAGCAATTACAGCCATGCTACTGCAACCTAAATTCTTCACTCGGCTTCAAACGGCTTGGCTTCTTCTACAGGCTTCAACAGGAAGTAGTTCACTGACTAATGTTGAGGAATCCTATGAATGCTTGATGAAACTAAAACACCCAAGCTTACTTTCACAAGGCAGGACTTGATGCTTAATTCCAATGTTTTGCTAAAATCAGATTTTTTATTTGAGGTACTAATTTTATCCGACCGGAGTTCTCTGTTTATGACACGTGATTTCGTCTAGGGATCAATTCAACAGTTTTTTCAGCAACCGAAAAATATTGTTGCAAATCTTAACAAGATGAGATTAATAGCAACAGAGTTTTGTTGAGCATCAACTGCAACTTCTGTAAAGAAATCTGTTTAGATGCCAGTCTGTGCGAAGAGTGGTGGGATTGTGATCAGTGGAACAGATCATAATTTCATAATTATGATTTCTTTTCCCGGCATTGTTTACATCTAGTCTGGCTTCTTCTGGTGCGGAATTATGATGCATGTCTCACGTCAATGACGTAAAAGTTGGATAAAATGCGATATGACGGTTCTGACTGCAGATTATTTTTTACTGAGATTAGTGCAGAAACTGAAATATTTGACTAGTGATTCTCTGGTGGCGCCTCGACTTTTTTGTGACCAAAAGAAACTTCAGCTCTATTAATAGTTTCATTAAGTTATTAATCAGAATTATTAATAGTTACATGAGTCAATCATTGATGCAATCCTTGTTGCACAACGGTCTCTAAACACAGATAACACCAACTCCAGCATATGGTTGATTTATTACTGTTACATAAAGTAGCGTGACTGAATCGTATTTTCATATCTAATGATTTATTATGTGCTCTTACGAAACCAAAATTAGAAAAAAAACGATAGTTCGAACAGCAAAAGGAATAATCCAAACCAAACTGCCAGTTTTCGGGGTTTGATGGTCATTTCAAAACCTGCCACTAAAATTGGGTGATTTGTTTCAAAATTGGTTTATAATATTTCAAATGCCAACTCTGCTTTCCAATAATTCGACAGAAGGAATTTGAAGGAACCAAAATTTTATTGAATTCAAAATAAACACATCAAGTTGTAGATAGTTGGAAGAAACCTAAAAGATAAATAAATTATTGAATATTATGGTGTTTTTTTGGACATTGGGTAGTTTAAAGTTGAGGATTTTGGCTCTCTGCTGGTTTGGATGAAGCCACTCTTGTTTGACAAGGTTCTAATAATCCTCAAAGCTACTTTACTTAGTTAAACATCAGTGTCAAACATAGCTGTTTGTCCAGGTATGACAACAGAAGAAGTGAGAAAGCTAAGACAAAAGTTTTACAGCTGAAAGTCAGTTCCAGAGGTCAGTGATCTCTGCCCGCCCCATCAAACACGAAGCTCCTGGGGAAACCATTTGTACCGGAGAGTAACGGAGCGAGAAAGACCCACGTTTTCACCAGCGTTCAAATATCTGCACAAAAAGCTCTGTGTGCGTCGGGGGTCAGAGGTCACAGCTGCTAAAAGAGGAAATCCAAACAGCGCTCAGAAAAATGACCTTTGCGGAGCGACATCATGTGAAAACCTCACCGACATGATGACACAATGTGCCGAGTCATCCTGCATGACGAACTTCCCAAAAAGGTTTTTATTCATTCAAAGAGAAATTCGTCAGTAAATTATTCAAAACACTGAACTAAATGTTGCACAGAAATATCTGCTTGGTGGCAGTTTGGATATAAGACGCCAAGGCTGTTAGGGTTAGTAATGGATTTTATTTGCTTGTTGGTTTAAAGTCGATGGAAGTAAGCTTTTATATTAAATAATCAGCTAAAAAGTATAAATTTTTACTCTAAATATGTGAAATTACAACATTTGAAAAATAAAAGCGTAGTTCTGGCTCATGCAAATCCAAAACATGTTTCCATTCACCTCAATATTTAAGCTTAAGCACCACATGTTGCATTTGAAACATGTACCAGACGTCTTGGTTCAGATTTGTGGAGACAACCAGACGGTTTACTAATTCAGACTGAAAAGCAGAAGTCAGATCAGACAATATGAACAATAATAGACTGCTGGATGACCGGTAAAAACTGTTATGTTTGTCTCCGTTTCAAAGCCTCCAAGTGACACATTATGACAGGTAAACATGTGATCTTAAAGTAAAATGTGCTGTGCACATTCTTGAAGCCTCAGGTAAGATATAAGAATCCTACCACAAATAAAAACACTTTTACTTTGCATTCACACCAGCCCTGTTTAGCCCGCTTTAATCAAACTAAATTTCTAAAACGTTTGGTTTGTTTGGGGGAGCCATGAATGCATAATCAAACTCTAAAAATCAAACTCTGGTCCGTCTACATACTGAGGTCTTAGTTCAATTAAGGTGAATTATGGTGGTTCGAATGTAAATGTGAACACCAAGCAGACCGAAGACCACTCCAAAAGCAGGAAGTGCACTGCAGCGCACAGCATTCTGGGTAAATACAACCAAAACAAACATGAGTCTTCAACTTGTGAGAGAAATGACTTGTTTTCTTTAACCAGAAACATAAAATAAATGCTACAACCTCTATAATCCATCTTTGTTTACATTTTGTGAAGAAGGGAGTTGCTTCTTCTGAGATGATTTTTTTGCAGTGCCACCACAAAACACCATAAAACTCTTGAGAAAGAAACTTTTGTTTATGTATGTATTTAAAAATACACAGTAAACAAAAAATACTATTCAGCTCAATCATGAACAAGTGATTTACTATTCTGACTGCTTAAACATCCAGATGTCACATCTGACGTCGCTGTAATCCTGAACGCTGTAAGGACGCCAGAACCAACAGTTTGGATTCAGGAACGACTCCCAGTGGAGTCGTTGCTCCTCCGTCCAACACAGCAGCTACTTGTGCTGTCATGTGGTTCTACTTTAAACTGGGAGAACTGAAGAGCCGCGTCTAAAAATGGTTCCCCAGCGTCTGATTCAGCCCACAGAAAAACTGACTCACCCACCATAATCAAAACTTGCCGGCAGCTGCTGATAATTTCTCACCCAGGAAGTCAGAAAACTCTGCTCCCTTTAGAGTTTCGGTTTGGTGGAGCCTGTGATTATGTATGCGATGATTAGTAGAGGAGTGTGCAGGAGAGAAGAACACTCCCTGGGTTTTGATCAGGTCCTGAAGCCGCTCTCAGCCTGAAGTCAAACTGAATGGCTCGGAATCGGGACGGATTGTGAATATCGGGTTCTGGGTAAGAGAGCGGGAAAACCCGGCAGAAACGAAAGAGCTGATCCCCTCCTGGAGCTACACAGGATGTTGTGTTTTCCTTATCAAGTGGGGTCGGAACATCAAGTCCAAATCGTGGAGAGTCAAGAGAGAGCAAATCAACTGCTTTATGTTCCCTACAGTCATATCAACACAGATTGGCTTTCCTCTACCGGCCCCGCTCAAACATCTGACAAATCTCAAATAAAACGTTTAAAAAAACAACTACACACAATAATCAATAAATCAATTATTTGCATGATAAATTAAGATGTGCTTGATTATTTCCATTTGAAAGATTTATCGTTTTTCTCTCTGTATACCTAAAGCTGGATGACAAAAATCTTCTGTCTGGTTCTTTGTTGAAAGACAATTTAGTTTCTAGAGTCTTTATATTTAATAGTATATTAATTTTGGATATTTAAAATGTCTTCCCGTTCTAGTGTTAAATGTTCATTAGAATTTATTAATCTGTGAGAATACGTTCTTGCATAAATATGCCCTTGTTACCATCATGGTCTCAAAACAACAATATTATCATTTATCGCAATAACTTCTGGGACAATTTATCGTTCAGCAAAATTTATTATCGTGACAGTCCTACTTGAACCGTGTCAATATATTTCTGAAAATCAATAAAAATACAATTGAACAGGTCAAGATAGGTTTGTGGTCCACACAAAACATGTTCAGGTCTGCCTATTTGAGCTCATTTCAGAAGGAGCCGTTTTAAAATCCCCAGGCAGGCAGAGCTTCGTGGGGTTGCTAGGTAACCGTCTGGGCTTTGCTGGGGTTGCTAGATCTGAATTTAAATACAAGCTGTAAATTGTGCTTATAAAACAAGATGGCTGACATCGCTCTGAACTACAGAAATCCAAGGAGTCCATTGGTGAAAACACAAATCTAGAGTTCCCAAAAGTTAAATCTTCATAAAGAAGAAAAAAGGCAAATTGATGAATCTGAATCAACTTGTGAGGTTTGTAATTTTACTCCACAAAATACAAGACAGATGCAATAAGGAGTATTTATTTAAATATTTTCTGATGTTAATTGGAGATAAAAAAATAAAGATGTTGTAAAACAAGCTGCATGAAATTTCCTGTGTCTCTAACACAATCTGTTGGTTTTTCCAAGCACAAAGTTGCAGACTGACTTTAACAACATTATGTGTGACAGACACAATTTTACAGAGGAAGAAAGAATGGATGAAACAAACAGGTCAGATGGTGCGACTGGTTCTGAATGTAACAACCGAACACTGAGGTGAGTGACGCAGACTTAAAACACTATCATGATCTTGTGGTAACTTTAAAAAGTGATTATAAAAATACATCCTTTGCAGTCATGTTTAGTTTAAAGGTGGCTACAGTAAAATTACATTAAAAAAAAAAATAACTATGCAAAACCATAAATAAACTGAGCATGAATTCTGATGCTGGTGCTGGACTTCAGCTCAAATTGAGGCATTAAGGTCAGTTAGACATCACACATCTGGCTAAACATATGATTTATATACAAAATGTGAATGTATGGCAATTAAAATAGAGTTTTCTACCAAATGTTGAGTCTGTAGTCTTTTGTAACTGCAGGGTTGCACACAATGATCCTGTAATGACTGAAAATATCTATATTCTTCAGATCTGTGGTGCAATTTAGATCTGTGGTGCAAGTCAGATGTTTCACCACAGCTTTTTACAGCAGCTTAGTTATTGTACAGCTGATGTGACAATCAGAGCGTCAGCAGATACAGATGTTTTTATTTTATTTAGGTCATTTTAACCTTTTCATACAAAATTAAACAGAATGCTGAAATAACCAAGACAATAAGAGAAAAGAAAATACATCAAAGCTGATATTTAAATTCTTGTCAATGGCAAGAACACAAAGTGTATACGCTAAGAAAGTGTAGGTGGCAACAAACAATCATAATCTGTTCTGGGAAATTCTGGGAAAACTTTGTCAACATGCAGTCAGGATCTCATGCTAGAATGAGGCAACACCCAAGCGATGACAAAAAAGAAACTAAAAACAGGAAATTCCACTAACCACTCCAATGACATCAATAAAATTACCCCAAAGAGCCAAATCACTGGGTTTCCTGCTAGCATTTCATCAATCAATAACACAATTTCATCATCACTCTGCATCAAATCAGCTGAATCGTCAAGGTTTCACCGCCTGCAGCTAACTGCTAACAGCCATGCTTCCTGTTAGCGTCCTGCACAACCTGCAGCTCTGCGGTAGTTTCACTTCCAGCAGACCGAAGCAGCACTTTTTTATTCAACCTGAGGGTTTGACTAGACAAACGTCAGAGAGAAAAGGAGCTGAAGCGTGAGGAAGGTATTTTGTTTTTGCTTTTTCACAGCGACAGGAAGCAGTGGCATGTAATTCGCCTTGATGTGCAGCCTGTGCAACATCTTCCAGGACTAGGTAATGCCTGAAAACCGTTCTATTCAGGAAGAAATTAACACATTTTCTTGTCAAAAAAGTCAACATTAACAAGTCATTTTAACTTTAACTTATGTAAATGTTTGACTTTAAGTTTCAGAGAGGAAAATTCAGTCACACAAGGGCAAAGGAGAAACGATGTGTGACTGGAGGCAGCAAATGTTACAGTCCAACAATAAAGCTATTGATAACAGACCATAAATGCATTAGAAGTAATGGAGTCAGATGGAAAACTTGTGCAATAATGTCACCCTTTATAAAATTACATCAAGCTAATTTCTCTGCATTACGTAATGTTTCTTGGAAAAAGGGAAGCAAAATACAGGGAACAGCGTCAATTATGGCAAATAAACATCAGCGCTCCCTGATGCCTCAGCAAGGCTCTGCCATCTGACGCATTATATAAATAATCTGTTTTTTAAACCAACGTGTTGCTTCTTAGTACCAAGTAGTGGTTCAAAACACCAGTACAAATATTAAAAGACGGGTTTGATTGATTCAATTCCAATAGGGCTGAAGCGATTAATCGTGATTAATCAATAGTTGAAATGATCATCAACTAATTCAGAAATCCAATAACCGCTAACTGGAGTATACAGACTCAAATAAAAGGCCAGTTGTTGAATCGACAACGCAGTCAAAACAGTAATTGAGTCAAAACCGTTAAAAAAATATATACATTTTGTATTTAAGCTGAAAAACTGACCTTGTCTGTTAATATTTTCTGCCAAGAACTTCTCAAGTATAGTTTTAGCTTCACCTGGTTCAAATTATGTAAAAAAAAAATCTCCTATCAATTAACTTTTTCTGTCCAATTATTAATCAATTAATCCAAATATGAATCAAACAAACCTTTTTAAATGGATGTTAGAAGAATTTGTTAACTGCAGATTCATCCTTTGCTACAAAGAATAAAGTGTAAACCAAAAGAGTCTAATTGTATTTTTGGAAGTAAAATGTTTTTTTATTATTATTTTAAAAAGGAATTTAACTATTTGGTTGCTTGTTTGCATCTTTGAAATATTTCTAATATTTTATAAAAGAGGTTTAAAGGAAAAAACTGCAGAATATGCAAATTTTTAAAAAATCTGATAAATCATCAGAATAACAGATTAATCAATAACTAAAAACCTTTAGTTATATTCCTAAATGCAAAACATTAATCTCCCATTAAATGAGGATAACTTTTAAAGATTATCCTTTTTATATGCGTCTTAGATTACACTCCATTTGTTCTGGTTGCAATATGGCAGCAACACATTTAAAAACTGCAAACCACAAAGAACAAGCAAGGAATTTAATCTGTTCCAGAGAAGACACTGATACTGCCAGACCTGAAACACCTCATTTGTAATCCACAGTTTGAAACCGTTCATGATGACATCACAATAAACCACATAAACAAGCAACTCGATCTTTAGGCTGTCTGATCGTCCCCTTCAGTATAAAGTACCTCACAGGAAACTTTTCTTGTCTTTTACTGCAACCAGTCAGAGAAATTGAGGATTTCTTGGAGCGAACGTAGCAAGAAACGCTGGGGATCAGTCTTTCACTGTCTTATTGTTACGATGGATTTTCGTAACTTGTTTAGGACTGAAACGATTAGTTGGATTCATTGCGATTAATCGATTATTCAAATTATAGTCAACTAATTTAGTAATCGATTAACCGTTAACTGTAGTATAAAGACGGTAAAAAGGGCCATTTGTTGACATGCTAAATGATCAATGCACTTTAAGCAGTGAAATGCTCATTTTCTTATGTCTTAAAAGAGGAACTGAATTATTTATTTGTATATTTTAATATATTTCTAATATTGCATAAGAAGGTTTAAGGGGTTAAATTAAAAATATGTAGAATGTATTTTTTTATCCAAATAATTGGATAATCTTTAGTCCTGTCTTGATAAATTTTGCTGGACGATAAATTGTCCCCCCAGTAGTTGTTGTGATAAACAATACTGTTGTTGTTTTGAGACTATTTTCAAGTCATATATTGGTAATGATAGCATAATAATGCAAAAACACATTCTCAAAGACCTATAAATTTTAAATTCTAATAAACTGTTAACACAGGAACTGAAAGACATTTTAAATATCCAAAATAAATTAATTATGAAGTCTCTGTAAACCAAACTATCATTCAAAAAAAGGGTTAGTTCAGACCAAAGCACCTGAAGACTTTTGTCAACCAGTTTTTGGTAGAAAGAGAGAAAAATGAAAAACAATAAAAGACATAAATGGAAATTGAGCTTGTTTTAATTCATCATGTGATTGAGGGTCAAAAATGATATATTCAATATAAGGCTGCAACTAATAATTATTTTAACAATCAATTAATCGATTATTCTGGCAATTAATTGGATTTTTAAAATGTCATTTTACAGATTTTTTATGTATCCTCTTAGGCCTTTTTTATACTATATTAAAAATACAGTAAAAGATGAAAATAACAAATAATTCAACTTCTTTTTTGAATAAAAAAAAACAAACATTTTATTGTCAAAAATTTAATAACAGCTTTCCTGGAGTGAATTTGAACTAGGTGAAGTTATACGGAGTTTTGAGTAAAACATATTTACAGAAAGTTTTTTTCATCTTAAGAGCAAAATGTATTTATATTTTCTTCAGCTGTCGTTTAATTATTGCTCTGAAGATGTTGTTCTTCAAGTAAACAGCCAGTCTCTATGCTCCAGTTAACAATTAATCGATTACTAAGTTACTAAATGTAATGTTTGTTACTGGTTTCTCAATAACAAGACTTTTTATTTTTGGGCTTTTTTAATGTAAAGAACTTTGAATTGCTTTGTAAAATGGACTTTGCAAATAAACTTGATTGATTGATTAAATTGGTATTCATTGATCCGATTAATTGTTTAAGCACTAAAATAATAAATCTAATTTCCTTAAATAAAAGAATATAGTTGAATATAGCTCATCAATAACACAACAAATTGATTTTGATTGCAGAAAAAATAAAGCATGAAGTATTTTTCTACTATTGTGTAAAAAAGTAAAACCCATGACCTTCATTATTAAGCTATATGTGTTCGTATAATTTAACATTTTGTAATCTTTTCCACTCTCCTGCTGCAGCCTGTTCATGCGTAACGAGCTCCAGATGCGGTCTATAAAAAGCGACTGCTATTATGATAAGAACAAGTTACATCCTGACAGCGACGTTTCTGAACGCCAACAATCGCTCAGATAAAATATTTATTGCAGACTCTCTGCTTATGTAGGTGTTGGCCTCAGTGTCCTTCAGATAACTTAAAACATCCTTATTGCATTTATAAGGAAATAAAGCGAAAACAACCACTTTACTGAACATCTGAGTGAAAACACAAAGAAAAATGACTAATATCACTTAATTACACACTGCAGCAGGCATGGCTGCTCTTCCTGGCAGGTAAACAAGTTGCTGTGCAGGCGTTGACGCTGCAGCAGCTGCCGGGTGTCAGGTGTGTGTTGACAACACTTCTGACCCACCCACCTGGAACAAACAGAGCAGGCGGCACGAGCAGGTCCCACAGGTAGACACACCTGAAAGCCGGCCAAACAGGAGGAGACACAGGAGGCTCGTAATAACTCCCATCCCCTTTTACTGGCAGAAACACCCACATGCACTGTTGTAAAAATAAAAATTAAAAGCATCTGAGCTTTGCTGAACTTTTACTGAACTTTACTTGAGTATTTTTTTCCTTTCTGACAACTTTTAACTTTTATTTCCTACATCTTGAGAGAATTATCTGTACTTTCTACTCATTATATTTTCAGATATGTTTCGTTAATAATAATAAAAAACAAAACAATGACGGCAAAAAGTCCATTTCTCGCACAACAAGTGTGTTATAGTAGCGGTAGATGCAACCATAGCAAAACAGAAGAAGAACACACCGGGGTATGAGAAAATCAACATGGATGGATACATTAACACAAGTAACAGAGGAACACATTCAGAGATACAACACATTTACCATATGCAGTCTTATTTAAATAAAGATCCTTCTTAAAAAAATAAACTGATTGTTCTTTGTTGGCTCAAAGAACATTTAGTGATGAATGCACTGTGTTTTGTGCAATCTAAATTATTCTGATTGAGATTTAGTTTGAAGAAAAACTTCTTTTTCTTTTTAAATCGTATAAGTATTTTTTTATAAATCTCTATACCAACACAGAGCACGTTGTGAGCAAAAGAAAAAAGAACTTTTAAAGTATTTTTAAAATATTTTAAGTCATTCTGTATTCTTGAAGGTGAAAATTACTTTTTACTTTTTGTACTTGAGTACAAATGAAAACATGTACTTTTTTTACTTTTACTAGAGTATTTTTTAATACAAACCTCTGTGCTTCTACTTAATTAGAGAACGTGAGCACTACTTTTGACACCACTTATTTATGATTTATGTCCTAGAAAACATTTTACGACCTACAGCTGTACACTGGGCAAAGACATTGAGAACAATAAAACCCAAGAAGGTCCAATAAAAACATAACAATAGAGGAGATAAACATGGACACAAACTGGAATTCCTCGCCTCAGACACACCCAGCGTCTTATCTTTAACCCAGATCATGCAGCAGATTCAGAGGATGAGCTATTAATATCCCAAGTGGTCATCATGGAAACCTCGCCAACAAATATCAAACTGTCATGAAGTCATTTTAACACGAGTACGGGTTGAAACTATAAACACAAGGATAATGGATAACTAAAGTTCAGATTACGGGTTCCAATAAGAAAATGATTGGTGTGACATAAAATATTCAGGCGGAGAGGCTGCAAAGTCCAAACAAGCAAGGTCCAACCAAGATTACCAAGCAAGAGTCACCGAGGAGCTTTAACAGTCATTCAGGATCAACATGATGATATTATAAAATAAAATCTGTTTTGGAACAGTTTCCAGTAAAGTTTTAAAAAGTTATGATTTCAAAACCTCTAAAGGTGCATTCACTTCATAGTCCAGTAGATTTGGTTCGATTCGGACCAAAATTGTAACATTTGCTACATTTTCAGATGTTGCGGTTCACTTTCACGCTGCACCGTTTCAAACGAACCACACTAATTGAAAAACCTGTTCCCCTCCTCGCCTGTGGGGGCGCTGCACCGCTAACTTCTACAGGAAACGACACAGAAACTTCTGAAGAAGACATTAGTGCAACTTCCCTGTTCACAAAATGTAAACAAAAATGGAACATTATCAAATTTTAGCAGTTGTATGATTACTTTTATGTCTTCTCCAACGCACCTCTTGCGCTTGTTTTGGTTGCATTTACCCAGAATGCCCTGCGCTGTAGACTGCTTCCAGCTTTTGGAGCGGTCTCTGGTTATACTGCATTCACACAGCACCAGAGTTCACTTCATACCTAGGTTTTTATTGGACCAGCGTTCACTCTTTTGGTCCACATCAGATTTCAATTACGCATTCACACCTTACACAAACAAATCAGACTTTCTACATAAACAAACTAGAGTTAAATTAAAGCAGACTAAACAAAACTGGTGTAAATGCACGCTAAAATGTTCCCTTGATTCCTACAGTTCAAAGCTTGTTTAAGGGGATGCCACAGAAAATCAGCTGTTTGGAAAAACTTCTTTCCAATGGTTGCTACACCAGCAGACAGTTATTAGTTAATTTACCAGGTAATAACAACTTGTGACTTTTTAAAGATTAGACTGAGAGAAAATATTCTACCAAATAATCATGAAAGAACTATTTTAGATCATTATATCAAAAGTTATGTCAGTTACACAGATAAAATTATATTGGTTTCTCACAATCTCTGTTCAAAAGTGAAGGACGTTTTGATGGTTGAATTTGACAAAGTTGAATTATTTTCTTGTTTTAGCTTCTTAAATGTCAAAAATTCATCCTGAGCAGCAACATCACTTAATGGCAAATGAGATCTTGGCATTATAATGTTAGTAGAGATTATTCTGGAGAAACTAGAACTCTACAAAGTCTAACTATTTAAACATAATTGTTTCTTTCCACTGTCCCCCTGTGCTTGAATACGAGACTCAACGCAAAGATTTAATACAATCTGTTTTCTTTGACAAATTGTTTAAAAATGATCATTTTAAGATGGAGTATCTAAACTGAACCATGATTGGATGCAGAACTGTTTATATTTAGATTTGAATATGAATCTGACTGTAATTTCTGGACTAAAACAAGGTAATTTGGTCTATATTGGACCTGTCCAGTACAGTAAAATGCTACAACTTTTGTTGTGAACTAGTGTAAATGGAATACACTAAATAAAAGTACAGACTTAAACCTTACGAGGGAGCTTAGAAACCAAAATATGAGCCATTTAAAGGCAACATTTGGTTTTATTTAAAGTAAACACGAAAAGTCACTGCAACACAAAATGCTGAGGCTCAGAGTTAAATTAGACATTTTTAAGAGAACAAACAAGTCAGTATAAACACCAAAACAGTCACTATGGAGAAACTCAGTCAGTCAATGTGAATGATGTCAACCATAGAGCCGAGGCAGAGTTTAAAGGACGTATGAATGGAAAGCTTTCTGGTCGTACTGGGTGTGGAGGCTGGAAGGTTTATTTGAATACAGGTTCTGTCTTCAGGTGGAAACGGCCTGTGGTTGCACAACCCTTTCTTCCTTGTTGCCAAACTGCTTCACTTTACTCGTTCAAACCCAGAAAACAAACTTAGTATACATACATAGTAAAAACGAGCCAAAAATGAAACGCTTCCGTCCACCTTTAGACTTACCTGCATACCAGGGACGTCCATAGTTACTTCGACCTCTTTTCCTCCTCCTGGCTCCTCTGTTTTCTTGCTTTCTTCCTTTCTTTCTCCTTTCAGCTCCTGATTTCTTATTCCTTCTCCTCGTCGGGTTTTTTTTTTAACTCCACAAAGTTCCCTCTGAAACGGGTGGACCGGTTTGACTTCGAAGCGGAGGAATATTTCCGACACACAGACAGCTTTGTTTGGCAGCAGAGTGAAGCGGACAAACTCCAAAACTCAAAGTGTGACACAGAGAGTCTGCAGCTAGGAGAGGAAAAAAAAATGCTGTTGAGCTAACAAACGAGGAGAAGGACGAGCCTTTCTGAGGGAGGAGCGACGGAAAGTTCAGTCTGAACAGGAGAGTCTGCTGCCTCCCTCTACTGGCTCCCATCTGGCCGAGAAAGCGTGTTTCTCATTTGTTTTGCACTGTGAAATATTTCAGATGGTCTAAAAAAAACCCATTAATAATACACAATTATTAATGTATATTAATAATATATGTATGCAAAATGACATACATTTTAATATCATACTTGATATCTATATTTGAGCTACAGTGTATCATACATTTTATATATAAAATGTAAAAAAAAAAAATAAAATCCTACCAAGTAATTTTGGTTTAAATGAAATGTGAAGGAATTATTGACTTAAAACAAACTCTTATTACTTGCTGAAAACTTGCTGAAAAATTTGTAGGTTTGTTTTGTCTTATTTTAAGTGTATTAAGATTTTTACACTGAAAACTAGACCAAAAAAACTTAGTAAGATTTTGTGCTTTTGCAGTGTAATTTCATTTAAAGCTGCAGTATGTGACTTTTAAAAAATATATTTTTGTACATATTTGTTGAAATATGACAGTATGGTAGATGACCTGTAAGAAAATGATCTCTGCTTTCTCCCAGTGCTTCCAGTGCTAACTAAAAAAAAAAACAATCAGAACTGGGGGGAGGGTCTTAGCGATGTCCCTTTTGCCTGTGTGTGTGGCTCCTCCCCTACTCTAAGAAGAACCTGTTGTGAATGCTAATGCTAGTTAGCATGGCATCCAATGACAGGGATAAACGGTTTTCTTGTAAAGGCGTGTTGTTTCTTTGCCATTAGCACATTTAGCAGAGTATTCATGAGATTGATTTACAGCGCAAAGACCCTCCTCCTGGCTCCTGATTGGTTGGTTTTTACTGGCACGGTGCATTTTTTCAGATGGCGATAGAAGCTAAAGGTAAAAGTGTAGTAGTTCTATCTTTTCAGATTAGACATTATACTCATTATATTATGTCTATGGTGGTATCAATCCGAGCTCTTTGGCTGTTAGATGTTACAGTTGATCATTTTGAATCTAAATGCTTTTTTAAACTTGTATTTTTGAAACAAAAGAATATGCTATTTTAAACATTTTACTTATAATTAGGAATTTACTTGACACATTCTTATGTGAAGCAAAGCGTATTTGTTGCGATGTTATTTTGGTACTTTTTAAAACTAAAATACAGGTAAATCCAGTTGATATTGTAGTTTCCTACGGCCCGCGAATGCACCGCCAGGTTTTCGTCCTGACGTAATCGACAAACGTCGAGAAGGGGGCGGAGCCCGACGGAAAGATGGCGTTTTTACGCTGTAGAAGAGATCCCTGTGGTGTTATTTGCCTGGTTTTAACTTATTTCAGCGTGCTTTACGCGGACTATGTGGTCATACAGTATGTTCTCATCCCTGCCTACGCTGACAGGTCAGTAACGGAAGTTTTAATCCCGTTTAAACCGTTTAAAACAGTCGACATGGCGTCTGTTTCTGTTCGCTGCCTCTCCATTCATTTAGCAAACAGGTCTGACAGCATCCCGAGTCTACTCCGAAAACGGTCGTTTTATAATGTATTCTTTTTTACTTTTAATCACAAATATCAGCGAGTGTGTGAATTCAAGGTGGATATTTGTAATAATTAAAATCAGATAAATCCTTTTAAAAGACAACAAACAAAAACATTAGCTGTTTGCTAACTGGGTTTACGTCAGTTGATGTCATCCTGCTTGTGCGTTTTTTATAGAGCAACAAAAACTCTTGAATATGAAAAAAAAAACTTGCTTTAAGACAGTTTGACTGAAGTTTAAACTTGTTTATGATGCAGTTCGTTGGCGACAGCTTTGAACATTTTAAAGTGTTGATTTAAAAAAAACTAAACAACAACATGAAGCTGTTTTCAGTTCTCTTTTTCTTTACATGTGATCATTGACCCATGTGACCCAGTCTGTGGAATCATCAGTCATGATAGAAACACTTTCTTTTATTTCCAATACACATAAAAAAGCTGGTTTTAAGGGAACAAAAACACTTAAAAGATTGAACTGCACATTGTTTATTCAATGCATCTGCTGTAGAATAAACTAAATGTTTGTTTTCTGAGACACTAAGTGAATTTTCTCCTGCTGCTTCTCTCTGACAGTGTTTGGGGAATGCTGCATGGATCCTTGTTCAACCTGATCCTGCTGCTGCTGCTGGCCTGCCACTCCAAAGCCGTCTTCTCAGATCCTGGTTGGTCAAAGTCACTAAACACTTCAGCTGCAGACTCTTTTCTTCACAGTTACTGTTGCAATGCTTGGTCTTAGTAATCATGCATACAAACTTTATTTAATGTTCTGTCAATTAAACTCACAAAGAGCTTAAATTCAACTGTCAGACTTACTTTATTTTTTAAACCAACAACTCATATCTGTCTGATGTGTGAAATATTTGCATTAAAGAGCTAATCAGGGTAATCCTTTAGATTTGTAGTTTCATTCCAGGTAAAGCAAATTATCAAGTAAAACGTTAATATAACTCAGAGCTGAGCGATACACAACTAAAACGTACCATAAAAAGTACTTATTTTAGACAACACTGCAAAAACACACAATTTTACCAAGTATTTTTGTTTCTAATGTAAATATCTTAGTACACTTAAAATAAAACAAAACTAACTCACAAGTAACTTTTAAGAAAAATATAGCAATCTGTCTCTGCGTTGCGTATCCGTGTCTCCAGGCATGGTGCCGCTCCCGGACACGGCCTTGGACTTCTCAGACCTGCGATCTCAGTCGTCTCGGATGAACGAGCGGGTCGGTTTCTCACCATCTCTGTTCAAAAGTGAAGTAGGTTCTGATGGCTGAGTTTGATCAAGTTGAATTATTTTCTTGTTTTAGCTTGTTAAATGTTGAAAATGTGCCGTTTTCTTAAATTCTAATTGGATCCTGATGTTTGGTAAAAAAAAACAAAAAAAAAACGGTCCATGCTGGTGAGTTGAGAGGCCCCGGTCGGTTCTGACTCGGTCGGTTTTGCAGAACCTCTGTGAGCCTCTGGTGGTTGTTGTTGTCAGGGCTGTGAGGGCTGGACGGTGTGCAGCCGCTGCGAGACATACAGACCTCCCAGAGCGCACCACTGCAGGGTCTGCCAGAGGTGCATCCGCCGCATGGACCACCACTGTCCCTGGTGAGACCGCACACGTCCATCCATCCATTTTTTTCTCTTGTCTTCTTCATCTTCCTCTTCCTCCATTTTTCAGGATCAATAATTGTGTCGGGGAGTTGAACCAGAAATATTTCATCCAGTTTCTCTTCTACACCGGTGAGTCGGTACAGAAATCTGTTCTCTCCATTTTTACTGTGATTAAAAAAACCCAAAAAAAACCAAGCAGTTCTTCCACCTTTAATCACTTTTACCAACAAACCAAACTGCCTGGTTTACTGGAATCAGACCTGAACTGGGTCCCAGCTCAGACCTGGCTGAGTCTTGTGTTTTCATTTGTGTGCATGCAGGCGTCGCCAGCCTGTACTCCATGGTTCTGGTGGTGTGGGCCTGGGTGTGGCGGATCCGGAACGAGAGGGAAGGCGACGCCGACAAGGAGGGAGACGAGTCGCCGAGCAAACATCTGATAGTGTGAGTTCAGTGGACAGCAGGGGGCGTACCTGTGGGTGTTGAAGCTTCCTGTTCACTGCGCGTTTCCTCTTGTCTCTGGGTCAGAGCTCATTACCTCATCCTGCTGGTGGAGTCGGTTCTGTTTGGGGTGTTTGTCATGGTCATCTTCTACGATCAGGTAGGAACGGCTCTGTTTCCTGCCTCTGAACTGATCCTGGACTCATTTACCTCCAAAAACACAAAATCTTACCAAGTGTAAATGTCATAGTACACTTGAAATAAGACAAAAGTAACGTAAAAGGTCATAGAGGCTTATTTCAAATAAATAGTTCCTTAATAATTGAAACTAGCCCCATTGGCAGATTATTTAACTTGAAACAAGACATTCTTCCCATGTTTCAGTATTGAAAATGCTTCAATGCTTCTTGAATTTTACTGTGGGAAAAGTTTACAAACCCTGATATGTTTATTTAAGATATAAAAAACATGTTTTTAAAATAAAACTCCTCAACTGGTTCAAATTCTGTAAAAAAAAAGAAAAAAAAGAAAAAGGTAAATAAAATAAATGTTGATGTTAGAAGCATTTATTTAGCTGCAGATTAATCCTTTAGCAAACACAAATGATTAAGTGTTTGCTGAAAAATTAGACAATGAAATTTTTTTGTTTCTTATTTAAAGAAGTTATTGAATTATTTGTTTATTTTCATCTCTTGAAGCTTTTGATTTATTTTATATAAAAGGCTTAAATGGAAACTGTTTTTATTTGATTAATGGTCAGAATAAGCAATAATTGGTCGTCTCCCCTCAGCTGATCTCCATCATCACTGATGAGACTCCCATCGAACAGATGAAGAACCGGCTGATGATCAGAGACCGGAGCTCCTCCTTTTCCTCCTTGCCGTCCTCCGCCTCTCCGCAGCAGCCGCCCCATCACCTGCCGCACGCCACCCGCAAGCCCAAGCTGGCTCTGCTGAGGGAGGTCTTCGGTAGAGGTGGGTGTCGATCCGTCTTCACTAAAACTCCCCATCCCGACTAGAGATGGGAAACCAGAACTGCTTCTCTCTGCCTGCTTAACGATCCCGCTTAACGTGTGACGTATTTTTACGCGCTCCGTATTTTGCTTTGGAAAATATCCAAGATGGCGGCCTGGCAGAAGCGCTCCAAAATATGTTTACATTAAAAAAAAAGGCAATTTAGGGCGAGTTGCAAAATGTTCAGAACTTTAATCACAATAAAAGGAGGAAATACCTGCAACATCCTCAAATACTTAACGAATGTATCGTGTTTGATACGTTGCTTAGCAACGGCTGTGACTCGGGCGCAGCGTCTCCTGCTTTGAATGTCCCAGGTGACGTTAAACTTCTCCTCATCCTGGTTATTGCATTTACCTGAGAGCCATACTGTATGAAAAATCTCCTTCTAATATTAACATTTACACTCATATTCCGTAAACTAAAACATATTTTCTGACGAGACTCATTTATTAACATGAAACATGTTTTATTTTAACATGAAACATGTTTCATGTTAAAATGTTAATTTGAAGGAGGGATTCTTATTGTTCAAGCAAGTTTTAATTTTCTCTGAATCAAAATGAACACGGTGCATATTTGAATTAAAGAGTTTATTTCCTAACTCAATGAGAATCAATAAACTAATCGATTTCCATCCCTAACAACATTCCCGACTCATCAGCTTCTTTGTCCAGGTTCGGTTTTCTGCTGGCTGCTGCCGCTCCACTCCAACCCGCCATCAGCTGGAGGAATCATCTACTCCGCCCTGCCCGACTACGACGTCTGACCTCCAACCTCCGGCCTCTGACCTGTGAGCGGAGGAGCTGATGTTTGTGTGCGAAGAAATGACTTTGCTGCCTAAAAATGATGTCTCATCTTTCAGCTGAGAGGTGAAAATGAAGAAGGGATGACTGAGCAGAGCCTGTTTGCATTCAGATGATGAATGAATGAATGAAGGAATGAATGAATGATGCACTGAGTCCTAATGATTTTACCCTCCAGGACCTAAAGAAGCGGTTTAGCTTCAGACTTATCAAACACTTTTTACTGAATTCCTGTGACGAGGAAACGACACTGAGCTTCTTGTGGCCCGAAGTTTTACGACCAGCAATTCCTCAAACCTTTATGTATCTATTTATAGCAGCATTTCTCTGGAAACTGGGAGAATCAATCCGTCTTTAATGACTTTTGTCCTGGTTTAAACGGTAACCATGCAGAACTCATGCAGTGTGTACATCAGGGATGGACCGAATGTGTCAAACTTCGACTAATATTTCAGTACATTACTTTTAAAAAATCACGAAATGCAAACATTAATAGAAAAATGATTAATTTCTCAACCAAAACTACTACTTGGTATTGAATATTAATCTTGTTGCACTGCTAAAAACACTTTCCAATAACAATAAATCTAATATAAATAATGGTGGTTCGTATTCCTGTCACAATAAGAAATTTGTCTGGACGATAATTGTCTCAAAAGTTATTACGAAAAACGATTTTATTGTTGTTTTGAGACAATTTTCAAGTAATATAATAGTAAAATAATAATACAAGAATATATTCTCAAAGATCAATAAACTTTAAATTCTGATGCACATTTAACACTGGAATACGAAGACATTTTTAAATAAACAAAACAAATAAAATTATTTCTGAAGTTTCTGTAAACAAAATTGTTCCTCAAAAAAAAGTAACTTGTTGAGATTAAAATCCCAGACTGAAACTTTTATCATCCAGTTTTTGGTAGAAAAACGATAAACCGTACAAATGGATGCAAAATTATTGAGTTTGTTTATATTTATCATGTGATTAAATAAGTTCTAATAATTTTTTATTATAAATCTTAATCCCAATCTGATGGAGTCCAACAGCAAACCTTTAAACACCCAAACAAGCCTAAATATTTCAGTTTCATGTTTCAGGAAATTAGTTAATGTCACTTTTAAAACAGCCACCAGACACTTTAACACTCAGCAGTTTGTGCTGAATTTTACTTCAGCATCAACGTAGAAGAAAAAAAGTTTTCTCAATTAATTTAATTCCTTTTTTGTTGTTGACATCATCAGCAAGCAGAAAAATTTTCATCACCATGATTGACTTATTTAGCCGTTTTATTGTTTTTATTTCTCAGCAGCGCCCCCTGCTGTTTATTACAAAGGTTTCTGGTCTTTATGAAGAAATTTTACAAGTTCAAAAACTCAGGAAACTTCTATAAATGTGGATAAAAATGATTTGCGTTTAAATACAAATGAAATTAGCAGGTTAAATTGGGAATCATTTCTTATTTCAGTCGTTTAATTTTGTGCAAGTAAATTGATTAATCTGTCAAGTCTAGATGATTTAATAATATTTTCATGATAAGTCAATAGTTATGCTGTATTTACAGATTCACATTAACGCTAAACACAAACAGGTGCAATTCAACATCCATGAAGAGCTTTTTTTTTATACTTTTATTTTTATTTTTTATGACTTTTGCTCAGTCAGAATACGCTCACTCTACGTTTTCTGTTACAGAACTGAAGAGACTATTAATTACATATTTATCATTTCTAACTGTGATTATAAATGTTTACTTTTATGTAAGGGATGAAGTTGCCTTTCCACACAAAATAAAGTTTAAATTTCTGCTTAATTGATGAGAAAAGAGTTTGTCCTTTAGGGGTTCTGCTCATTTCATCCCTTTTCTTTTACCTGATTCCCACAAAATGTTTCAGTGTTAATTTATCTGACTAAAACTAGTAACTAAAATATTTTGCCAACTTCTTTTTAAAGCTGCAAGTTGCTTTTAGGACAGCAACTTGCAGTTTTAGCTTCAATTTAGTTCAATTTGAACTGATCCACCCACATTACCAAGTTAATAACGAGTGTTTCTATAGATTTTATTAAGATTTCTAGACTTAAACCAAAGATTTCGGTGTAATGAATTACATAGTTTGTGTTTTAAATGTCATAAAGAAGCTAATCAGTGTCTTAGAGCTCAGATAGCATTTCTAGCTAGAGCTAACTGATGTAGCTAAAGAGCATTTAAATTTCCAGTATTTAAACTGTATTAGTGCAAATAACCAAAACAAATATGGAAACCTAACAAAAAATAGGATATTATGTTTAAACAGGTTTAAATAATACAAATAAATATTAAGGACAGCAGTAGATCAATTTCTGCAACTAGCCAAGCGGTGCTAGCCATCAGCTAGCTATTCAGTCATTTTTCATTTAGTAATAAAGCCCAGTGTCTGTTGTTGCTAGCCAACATTTGGGAAGTTTTAACCTGTTAAACTATAACAATGTTTGTAATCATGTTAGAAAAATGTGGCAGAACACACAAAGGATTCCTAAAAACTGAAATAGGTCATTTTGAAAATGAAAATGTTTCAAAACAAAGACACAAAGGCAACTTCATCCCGTTTGTGTTTTTATGTAAATGTGTTTATAGGTATTTTGAATTGTGTGTCCGGTGTGGGTTCAGACACACAGGTGCTTTATTGGCTTATGAATTATTCTCAGTGTCACAAAAAGCATCACAAAAAGAGCTGCTAATTGAAAAGATGGAATAATTTAAAAAAAATGTTTTCATTGAATTATGTTAATTTGATTACTTTAATTAGCCTCTTCCAATAACACGCCACTCGGTGTAAAAATGTGGTGAATATATTGGAAAGAAATTATGAGAAGCTTGCAAAGATTCACAATTTAACCAGGTTAATTTATTTTAAAGCATGGTTCATATTACTTATTAGTTCCAGTTTCATTCTGCCAGAGTAAAACCAAATATTTGGTTAAAATACAAATCAAAATTAATCAGATCACGAAACTGGACCTGAAACAATTCCTCAGTTTAAGTTATTCTGAACAAAAATGAAACAAAACTTAAAAAACATAAAGACAGTGAACATTAGTTAACTGAAAGTAGGTTTAAAAAAATACAAATTTGTATGTTTCCATTTATTTTCCAAAGCTAAAATGGATAAAATGTTTGATAAAACTGCAGATTTGATTTAATTGGTTGATAAAAATTACTGATTGTTTGCAAACATTTATTAAATCTCTTTAATACTGTGTTTTAAATAATTCCTTTAAAACGCATTGACATTTGTAAAATGGTTTCTCCATTGGGGAAAGAAAAAAAAACTCAGCTTAATTCATTGCATTATAATAATTAATTATTACTAATTAATTAATTATTACTAATTAATTAAGCTGAGTGCTCAAGTTTTAGGTTTTCTTTTTTAGCAATGATCCAGTTTTGCCTCTTTAAGGGCTTTTTATGTCCTGAGTGAAACTTTAGTGAGTTTAAATATTTGTTCAGGTTTCATTTGAGAAATGGGAAAACAAAACGATTCAGATGTAAAAAGTGTTCAAATTAAAAGTATTTTCTCATTTTCATTGAGCTCCTTCAGACTCAGCAGTTCTCTGGGTTCAGTTGAACAGAAGCTGCCGTTCTGCTGGTAGTTTGTATGATGTTAACATGATGGGTGATGATTTCTCATAACGTCTGTCCGCTGTGGTAAATCCTGGTCCGGTTCTGGTTCTGTGTGTGAAGGTTCATGTTTTATACTGACTCGTTATGAAGGGAATCGTCAATGAGTCTCTGAGATATTTATTATGATTTCTAACATTGTCGTTTTGTAAAAAGGTTTGAAAGGGAAACGAAACTTAAAGATTTATTATTTGAAGTTGAATTTATTTTAGTGAAGCACCTGAAAATATTTCAGACTCTTGTTTTTGTGTGTGTGTGTCTGTGTGTGTGTGTGTGTGTGTGCTATCAGGGTGCTGGTTTCCTTGGTTGTGATAAATGCAGTTGATCTGTTTTTCCATTTTATTTCATTTTATTAGGGTGCGCTTGTTTTGATTCATCTCAGCTCTCCATTACACTGCAAAAACTCAAAGTCTTACAAGTATATCGGGTTTAGTTTCTACTGCAGATATCTTAGTTTTGTCTTATTTCAAATGTACTGTAATTTCTTGATATTGATGGAAAAAGGTCCAGTACATTATTTCACTTATAATAAGGGAAAAATCTGCCTGTGGAACTATTACTTACTCTGAAGTTTTTATGAATTTGTTTACTTAAAACAAGCTCATATTTCTTGCTGAAAAGTTATTTGTAAGTTAGTTTTATCTTATTTCAAGTGTATTGAGATATTTTGACTAGAAACTAAACAAAAAGAGTTTGTTTTTGCAGTGTAGAGGGTAGTTTTAAGTCAATAATTCCTTAATATAGATTTTTTTTTTTTAAAGTCCAAGATAATTTCACTTATAACAAGACAATTTTCTCATGTTATAAGTGAAAAACTCTAATCAATATTAAGGAATTATTGACTTAAAACAAGTTTATATTTCTTGCTGAAAAGTTACTTATAAGCTTTGTCTTATTTTAAGAGTATTGAGACATTTGCACTAGGTGATATTTTGTTTTTGCAGTGTCTAACACTAATTAAGATAAAAATCCAACACAGGTGAACAAAACAAGCGCACTCCAACTAGCGTGAAGGAAGAAGCTAACAGTTAGCCGCCACCCAAACAGTCTTTTGGCTCATAAAACCTGTTTTTTTTATTTATTTAAACAAACCCAAAAGTGTCTAATCTAGAACTGTTGTCACACATTAAAACCCAGTAAAAACTGTTTTTATTTGGAAAACTCTGAGGGAAACATTTTACTGTGCAGTTTACAAGAAGTAGCTCTGAAGCTGACAGAATGTCTTTTTTTAATAGAGGTCAGCGTTTGTATGTTTCTCCTGCAACGGTTAGTTTTGAGTGAAAACCGAGTTTGATATCTTGTGGTTTCTTGTTGAACAAGTTTACAGCTGAACTCTGTTTGCTTTAAGATGTTGTTACAATCTTGATACCGTGACCGGTGTATTTCTTTTCTTCTTGACATGCTGCTCGTTAAAATCCAAATAAAACCGATGTCTTTTAATCTACTCTGCCTCAACTTGACGTGTCTTACACACAGATTTATACACTTTAAATTTTGCTGATTTAAATATGCAGAAAGTGACATGTTTCATATAATCTGGTTAGTTGAGAGAAAGGGAAAATAAGGCTGATGGAATATTAAAGTCTAACACAAGACAAGAGACAGACGATAGTCAAAATGTTTTATTTTATTGAAATTACTTAAAGTTAAAGGGTGTCTGCCTAAAACTATTTAGTATGATTTATCAAAGTCAAAGCGAAGCAGAAAAATATATGCAAACCTAAGTAGAATAAAAAAAAAATTACAAGGCATAAATTGTGGATTAAATCCGTAAATATATTCAAACCAAGGATGAAACATATAAAAGCTGCAGCAGTAAAACTTCTGAAATGAGATCAGAAAGAGAAAGTTTGAGGAAATATGCAGGAAAATATATGTAAAGAAATAAAAAAAAGTCACATATACCTGCGTGGACACGTTGCACTTTCCATGATTAAACACCAGATGTCGCTGTTGCATTGGCTAGCATGCTGCTGCTTTTCAGAAGACGCAGAGCGCTGTCAGATGGCAGCCCCATGCTCACCAGCTCATCTTTAATCTGGAAAATAATTTATTTATTTAAAATATTTTTTTAAATCTATCACTTTGTTCAAACGCAAAATGGTTTTGCTTTTGGGAAGCAAATCCAGAAGTTTTACTCTACCAGAAATACTTCATAATACAATTACTCAAGTACCTTGATCCTAAAACTTTATTTTTTTTTTTTTCAAAAAACTTACTCAAGTAAATGTAAATTTAACTGGCTACTACCCAACTCTGTTGGTAATAATTTCACCATCATTACAAATTAAAACTCTTTATCTTCATCTATGTGCCAAATTCGTTCAAAAACGAATGACTGCCATTCGTCGTTTGTTCGGCCACACAAAAATCAGTCCAAGTTCCAGGAACGGCCCCCGGGCCACCCTTTGGACACCCCTTATTGTAAGTGATAAGAAATGGGGAGAACCAGCAACACTCTGTGGTTTTCAGCCAAAAACTCACCTTTTGCAGGACGACTTCGTTGACGCGTCCTCCTTGTGACAATGAAGACAAAACCTTCATGTTCAATCGAACCACCATCCCTACAGGACAGCAGGTTCAGAGCAAGTCAGTGGAGATTTGAACCGGCTCACGTTTAATAAACAAGCATAATTGAACTGAAAGTACTTGGACTGACAGATCAAGATGAGATTGGGGAGTTTACTCACCAAGCTCGACTTGCACAATGACGCATCGAAGCTCAGAGTGATACTTCGCTGAACTGTGAAAAGAGAGAATTGATTCAATGAACTGCAGACCAGCGGTGTGCAAAGTGCACAAACAGTGTTTTTAAAGCTATAGCATCATTTCTAGTAGAAATATGTTAATGCACTTGAAATAAGACAAAACTATGTTAAAAGATATGGGAGCTTGTTTTAAGTAAACAATTTCTTAATTGTGAAGAAGAGGGACTAATTTTATTGGCAGATAAATTCACTTATAACAAGACGATTTCCCCATGTTACAAGTGAAATAATCTGCCAATGGATCTAATACTTTTTCATTAATATCAAGTAATTGTTTACATAAAACAAACTCCTGATAAGTTACTTTTGTCTTAATTCAACTGTGCTAAGATATTTGTGCTAGAAACTGGACAAAAATCCTTGATTGTGTGTTTATGTAGAGCTGATATGCAGGTTTTATTGTTGAGCAGAGAATCACAGTAAGCTAATTTTTGCATTTTTAATTTAATGAATTTTGTGACCCTCCAGTAGTTTAAATCTGCTAGTTTTGGACACCACTGGTGTAGAGCACAGTTAACTTCTTTCAAAAAGCTGAATATAGATCTCTAGGCTTTAAGTATTTGAGCCAACTATTAGAACAGGAAACCAAATAAACTATATATTGAACAAAGAACCGTCGTTAGGTTGCAGATCAGAACGTTACCTTTCCATTATCCCACTGCTTACCTGCCTTTCTTCCACCGAGCTCCAGAGATTAATACACACTTTTCTTGTGTCCCAACATGCTTGAAACAGGCAATAGTTCAATCTGGACCAGACTTTCTCAAACTGTGCACTGGTTATTTGACATAGCATGAGCTTAAAGTGCAACAGTTGGCTTATTGTGTTAAAGATAATAATGATAAGTGGCTTATCACCAAGTCATTCGAAAGAAAAGCTGAACATACCAGTGACAAAAACACAATGCCATCGGCAGACAGGTCAGGAATGTTTATGTTAAGATTTGAGCGCTATGAGAAAACTCTGAGAGTCTTTGACAGCCCAGCAGTCAGTTTTTATCTCAAACAGAGAAGTTCAAGTATTGTGACGTCTTGCTGGCCATAGCGGGAACAAGAAGCAGGAGATGGACGGATACAAAGCAGATCTTGCGATTTACCGGCATGTCTACGTTCCAACCCTGATCTGTAGTCAAAGGCTCTAGATCACGGCCAAAAGAATGAGATTCCAGATAAAAGTGGCTGAAGTTAATTTCCTTCAGAAATCTACCAAACAGAACAGAACCGAGTTCAGTAACTAAACTATGTCTTCAGTGCAGGTTGGCATTCAAATCCATTCAGTGTTTGTCCTGTTTTTGAGAAAACAAAAAAGCTGCCAAACAACCAATCAAACATCTGAGGAGGGCGGAGCCACTGAGAGTGAGAGCTGAGCACCGAAAGGGAAAAAAAGTGGAAACTTGCTCATGTGATGAAAGTCGGCTCTTTTTGCTCACTACTATAAAGAAAGGATTCTCAGATTTAGATAATTTATGGGCTTTTTTCCCTAAAAATAATATCCCTATTTATTGATTATTACATTTCACATATTTGGGGTTTGACTAATAATTTCTTGTGTTATTTATACATATTGTATATTTTAAAAAATCCAGCTGATACTTTATTAGAAGATACTCACTTCAGCGTTGCCTGGACAACGAAACAGATGGGGTGGCTCTCTCCTTCTTCATTAACTGATGGCGTCCATGTCAGAGTGAAGTTTCCAGATCCTGATGAATTCTTAACCACACCGGCCGGCCCGCTGAACAGCAGCTCAGAGATTCTTTAAAACAGAAAAGAAAACATACATTTCATAGAACAATGACATCAATAAGTGAACTTATGATTACAGCAATACTATCCATCATATCAAACCTTTGATTCATATTTCTGAAGTTATTGTTAGTCAAAAACAAACTATTTTCTTTGGTTCTTTGTCTTGATTTAACCTTTATTTCATTGAAAACAATTGAAATAATTTTTTTCTTGATGACACAGACCTGTGATATTCTAGAAACAGGTTGAATACATAAAATTTTTTTTAAAAATTCAAAGCAGTGAGGAATTTCAGATGGCATTTTCAATGAAACAGGGTGAAGCTATCACTAGAAACATTTTTTGTTTCAAAAGTACCAATAAAATGTGCCAAATATGTACCATCAGTGCCTGTTGATGCATATATTACACACACCAAAGACTAAATTGGAGGCACTTTATCATCTAGTGGTTATAGTTATGCCACCTTTTTACTTGGCTAAATTAATATCTATGATAGGTTTGCTAATATTAAACTTCTACCAAATTGACACTAAAACTTATAACTGGTAAAAGAATTTGTACAAAAGGTACAACTGGATTTTGCATGAAGTATTTAAGGTCAAGCCACATTTTGAATGGAGGAGATGTTTTGGTCTTCACTCACGTAGCATTAGCAGCCTCGGCAGCGATGCTAATTGTCAGGGGTTGATTCACGTTGGAGAGAAACGTGGCTCTGTGTTCTGGAGTTGGAGGAAGAAACTTTGGAAGAAACAATCCTTCTGTGCAGGATGGTACCACAGGGTCCACTGTAATGAAACAGAGAAGCACCTCAGTCAATGTAAAAAAAACAAAAAACAACAAAAATGCAGGTGATATAACCTAAAATCAATTTATTGGGCGGATCATCTTGAACTTCCCGTCAAGGTAGTTCAAATGTTTTATCTATTATCAAACTATTTGTGTTGAAAGTGTGAAGTTTTATTTCTCCTCTTTGCTGAACATAATTTGCACTCATCTTTTGTCACCTTCGTTCACCTGGAAATGCCTCCATGCCGCCGGCATAGCTCCTCCTCTTCAACCCGGCTGGTTAAAGTCTTTTATAAATACAGTACAACTACACACACGGTATCGGATGATGTCGCCATCGGCTCATCCCTATTTAAAGTCACAGTACCGCCCAAACTGCTATGTCTGTGTGATGTTACAAGCTCTATTGAGAGTTTAAGATAGAAACTCTTACCACGTAAAACAAACTGGAGTGGTATTTTGCTGATTGCCTGACTGGTCGTTTTGGTTTGTTGAGCCCCATAAATACTAGTCAATGTAATAGTTTGCTGTGGGAAATCCTCCAGTACCAGCTGCACTGCGTACGGACCTTCACTGGTGCTATTGGTGCTGTTGAAGGAGAGAGTGCAGGACTGCACAGAAAAACATTGGTTTAGTCAGAGGAAGCATTTCATGCTGCATAAACCTGCATAGAGGTGGAAGGTTTTACTGCGTGTCACTCACTGATGTCAGGTTTAGGACAGATGGAGGAGCACAAGGGTCACATTCATACAACGAATCAGATCCAAATCTGCATTTCACGTTGTCTCCATCAGGGTCAAACGCCATCAAGTTGAAATCTCTTTGACAGTTTGAAGGAACCCTGAAAGACAAAAGTTACTGGCTGTTGTCTTCACTCAGCTTTTCATTCTCATCCCAGCTTTTGTTTTTCAGCGTTGATCTGGAACATAAACGTCTTTATGTCTCGCTGAACCTGTCACCCTTCTGGTTTTCTCAAAGTTTCTGCCTTTCTGACGCTCTGTTCATGTTACCCTTATTTCTGACAAGTTCTGACTGTTTTATTTTATTTAGGTGTTATCCATCTTTGTCTGTCTTCAAACTCACGCATTTTCATCGTCGGAACAAAAGCACATTTTTGGCAGTTATCCTCAATAAGATCAAAACATTATCTCAAATTCCAATCAACTGACAGATCTTTGTGGTTGTTGTTAGTCGACTAACAGGTTCCTCAAGGAAGCTTCTGTTGAACTTTGGGATAAACAGTAAACATATTTTAAGAGTTTGTTACGTATACTGCTCTTTTTTTTTTTTTTTTTAGTTATTCTCAGTTATCTCTGTAAACTTCATCCAAAAAAATTTACATTGCAAAAACGAAAAGTCCTACCAAGTATTGTTGGTCTAGTTTCTAAATATCTCACTACACTTAAAATAAGACAAAACTAACTTACAAGTTACTTTTCAGCAAGACATAGGAGCATGTTTCCAGTAAATAATTCCTTAAAATTGATAAAGAAGTACTAATTCCTTTGACAGATTATCATTACAAAACATTTTTCCCTTGTTATAATTAAATAATCTCCCAATGGAACTAGAACTTTTTCATCAATATTAAGGATTTACTTGCTTAAAACAAGCTCCTATTTCTTGCTGAAAAGATACTTGTAAGTTAATTTAGTCTTATTTTAAGTGTATTAGGATATTTACTCTAGAAACTGCAACAGAAATACTTGGTAATATTTATTGTTTTTGGAGTGCAGTGAAGATGCGTACCTCACAGCTGGAATGATGGTGCTCTGAGGGGAAATGTTTGGCTTTTTGGTATCCGATCGTATTCCCAGTTCCACAGAAGTCAAAGCTCTCCAAGCCACAACGTTATTTTGGATATAATCTATCCAGTTGCCACCCGCAAACCTTTAGTGGAAAAAGAAACTCATATAAAACAAATATGGTAATAAGGCTGTTTCTGAGTCTTGAAAATGATCATATAGCTTTTATAAAAAAGTAGTTTAATGTTCTTGTGCTTTTTCTGACAAACAATTTGTTGTTCCAGACAGAAGCTGATCACAAAAAAGTCTGTTTACTGCTAGAAAAGTAACTAAAATGTATTTTTTGACTAAAGAAAATGACAGAAAAACCAAAACCAATCAATAACAACACTATAACTCAAAATATTTCACTTTATGACGTGAACGATTTACCCCCAAGATGTAGGTAAATGTTAAAAGCAACTGCAATGCGTGTTTTTTAAAAGCGCCCTTACACAAGCTGGGTTAAAACGTATGGATAAATAACCGCAGTCATCGTTCCTTCTTGCTGACACCATTCACTGCTGGGCTCCATGTCGATCTTCTGCACTGTGGGAATCAGGTTCCCACAGTAACCATTGCAGTACCAGGAGTCATAGTGGCTGCAGGAGGTGAAGCCCAGCTTGTAGCGTAAACTCACCTGCAGAGTTAGAGGCAAAAATGTTCAAATAAACACAACCCCACCTGTAGATGCTAATAAATGGAGTTATTAGGTACCATTACGAATCCATCTTTATGAACTTGCTTTGGGTAATAGGTCATCATTGTGCCCAAAAAGTGAGTGGCGTGTGTGCCGCTGAGCAGCAGCAGCAGCACCAAGCGCAGCATCGTGACTGTTGGAGGTCAACAGGAAGAATGTCAAATTAAAGGAACAACTCAGACACCTCGTCTTCTGCCACGCCTTTCTCAGCAGCAATGAGCAGTCAGGTTGGACAAGATGTTTGTCTTCTTTTATCTGCTCTGATAAAAGTAGACGTATATCTTTTATCATTTTTGGATATATATCTTTTATCACCAGCTTTTACACTCAGGTGAAGCTCCCCAAACATCTGCACCCCGTGGTTCCCTCTTTCCTTTGTTTGGTCCAAAGTTACTGGACGACAGTAACGTTGGACTGTCTTGCAGTCCAAAGTGTTTTTGTCTCTCTTGATGGCAAAAACATGTTTGTTTTCCTTTCGAATTCGATCACTGCAACCTTTGGAAGAAGCGTCATCTCTGAGTTCTGAGATCGGTTTTACCCGGCAGACGTCACAGAGAACAATGAAGAGGTAGCTTATGGTTCTCCACCCAGAAAGGAGCTTTCACTTTGAGCCACATACCATCCGCAGCACAATGCTCTGCTACAAACACAGCAGAGAACTGAATCAGTCGTAACAAAATGCTCCACCATTTCACTGTGGTTCTGATATCAACCAACAAACCTTTTTTAAATTTGTCTTGTGTCCATGAATGTGCATCTTTCTGCCTAGACTCGTTTGTATGGAAGCTTCCCAGCAAATAAATGTTTTCCTTAAGTTTATTTTTTGCTTTTTTCAAACTTTTTTACTAGATTTTTGTAGGTTTACAAACACATTCGCATAACAATAGCAACCACACACAAAGTTTTTATTTTAATTGGACCTTTTTGATAGAGTTTATTAAATATATCAATGTGTTTTAATCAGGTGAAGTGTATGAAGGGGGGGGGGCTCTTAAAGAAACAGAGGCCCAATTTCAGAGTGCTTTTAATGGACACTATTAAATATCAATAAGCTGGATATTTTTATAAAAGAACCAGGTCAAGTTTAGAATTTTGTTCACAGACAAACTCTTAATGAATTTCTGTTTCTAAACAACATGTTTGTGCCCTTTGCATCTGGACATTTTCTATTTCCTCTTATGAATATTATCTCTGGCTTTCAGAAATTTTCCCCAAACCAGGTAACATCCTGGTCCGTCATGCAAATCCAGACAAGGACATTTTCCATGAATGGACCAGAGGTTGTCTGGTGAAGTTTAACTGCATTTGCCTCTGAAAACTTTAGTTTTTGATCTGGAGGCTTTAACTCTGTCAACATGTTGCCGTCTGTGTTGCTGCTGCTGTTAATCAGAGGAGCTCAGGCTGCTTATTATGGTGCAGTCTTTACCTACGCCGTTGGAAACCTTCAGCCAGGTGGATATCCAGTAAGTTGAGCTTCCTTATTAATACCGTATTATATTTTATTCTGGTTAAAAAAGAACAAGATTTATTTACGAACTCTTCACTGTGAATCCACAGGCAGTCAAAGACTTTAAAGCGAGCTTCAGCTCATGTGAAGAGTTCGACTCTCGGGTTTGTTATGGAGACTGTAGTGAGATGCCAGTTTATCCAGTCGATGAAATCAGAGGTGAATGGTGTCAGAAGGGATACACTTGGAGTTACTACCCTTCATATCTGGGTGTAAACAATGGAGAGTAAGTTTACTTCAGCATTAAATGGAAACTTATTTTAATATGTTCATATTATTGTAACCAAGAACAGTGTTTCCTAAACTCCTGCAGGACAGATTCATCAGTTGGGCTGATTAGGTTATAATCAGATGGTAGAAAATATCAAGTTTTGTCTGTTTTTAGAGAGAGAGAGCGTTACATGCTTACATTGCAGAACTGTATCATCCACTGTAGGTTTGATGCTACAAACTGGATAGGAAACAGAAACGGGATTGAAACGTCAAAAGCAGTTTTGCACTTTGACTATAGAAAACGTTCTGACATCAACAAACCAAACTCATCACCCCAAACCGCCATCATCCCCATGTTCAGGTAATTCTGGTTGTCATTTTTAATTTAATTAAAAACAGACATTTTTATTGACAGCAGAGTATTTAGATGACTATTGTTTATGTTTTGTTTCATAATCATTACAGATGAAACTCTGTGAATCCGTCATACTGAACCAGAGACCAGAGTTACACGAAGCTACAGATTGTTATCGTCATAAAAATTTACAGTTGTTCCTATTTCTTTTAAAACAAAATCAGTTAGATGAGTTCACTCTGACCCAAAATTCATTTTGGTTCAAAGTGAACATTAATCAACTTAAAACAAGTGATTGGATAAATCAGTGTTACATAAATTTAACTAAATTTGTTCTGTAGAGACAGCTCACTATGAAACTAAAACATAAAATGATGAAAAACAAAATATTCTGAGGAAAATAACCTTTTATTTTTTAAAATAATCAAACAAACACATGAGAGGACTGGATGTAACTTATGTTCTGTGTTTCTTTTTCTGTCAGAGTTCCTTCAAACTGTCAGAGAAACATCAACTTGTCGGTCTCTGACCCAGATGGAGACGACGTTCGATGCAGATATGCAGCTGATCCAGAGTGTTTCACCTGCACACCTCCGCCTGTCCTCAACATTTCATCAGTGAGTATCAAATGTTGACATTAAAGAAACCAGGTTTTCTTATTTTTTTATTACATGTGACCATTGAGTGAGTTAGAAAGAGTTCACCCCTCTGGGACGCATTACTTAACTTTGTAAAACTCTCATGAAGCTGGAAAACCTGAGAGCAAAGTGGTTTTCTTAAGTCAAGATAAAAATATTAGTTATATATATTAATATTAGTTTGAGGTGTCTTGAACCTGTCGAGCATCTGTCTAAAAGTAAAATATATTTGTTTCTCTGTTTCATTATCTGTTGAATGATCCCACTGGAACCTGACATGTTTTGTTGAATCTTATTTATAGTAAAATCACAATAAATAAATGTAAGTATTTAAATTCAGTTTTAATTTGGACCTTTTTCTTCTCCTCTCTGTTCTCTCCAGTCTTGTTCTCTGTCATTCAGTCCCACTAACAGCAGCGCTGAAGGTCCGTATGCGGTTCAGATGGTGGTGGAGGATTTTCCCAGACAAACCATCACTCTGACTGATAGCTTTGGTGTTCAGTCGGTGAAAACTACCAGCGCTGCCATCAGCAGAATCCCTGTCCAGTTTGTTTTCAGAGGTAAAACTGCATCATTTGATTCACCTAAAGTACATGAAGGAATGTGAAAACAAAATTTAACCACAGCGAGAAATATCTGGTTAGATTAAATACTCTCCCTCCGGCATCATGTTGTTTGATTTAATAACCAAACCGACCAGTTCCTTTCAGCTTGAATTAATTTGTTTCTTTGTTATTTTCTTCCAGTGGATCCTGCAGCTCCGTCCTGCACAGAAGGTGAATATCTGCCCAGGTTTCTGCCTCCAACTCCTGAACATGGAGCTCAGATCCTCACCAACTTTAACCAGGCTCTGAAAATCAGCATCAGAGCTGAAGCAACCCAGGCTGAGTGAGTGACTAATACAGGAACTTCATAACATTAACTTTTCAGACAGAGTTGAAGCTAATCTGATGTATTAAATAACCCCAATCCATTTAAGTAACATTGATGCTTCAAAAATAAAATAAAATAGCAAAAGATTTTTGGGTAAATTTTCTCTAAGCCTAAAATTATTGTTAAAAAAACCTATAAAACTACAGGAATTGTCCAAACATTACTGATGTTATTGAAAACATGCTGCCAATGGCAACACAAACGGTTGTTTTTGCATGTAGAGACGCTTTGGAAATGTCAGTGCAACAAACTGTTTATTTCCTGTTTATTAAAGGATCTCTGAGCTCCTGTTCAGCGGACCGCCCCGTTTAGCCAAGAGTTCATCTGGATCAGGAAACTTCACCCTGACATGGACACCACCTGCCAGTGACGGAGGACTGAAACAAACTATCTGCTTTGTTATCCAGGCAAAGTTAGGGCTTTATCTTATTAATGCAAGGAGAAAAAGCTTAAATTATAAATTTAGCTCTGTGCAGCTTATTGAAATAAAGCTGGTTCACAACAAAGGCTTTGCAGTACATGAGCCCTGTTAGATCTAGCTGAGGGTTCATCTCAGTCTTTGCATGTTTGGCACCAAAACCAATGAGAATCTATGTGGTTTGCATGAAAATGAAGGATAATTCTGACCCATCTGCTCATTTAAACTTTAGAAACACTGAGTGTAGAGACACCGAGACATAAAGTTATGAGCTGGCTGGAAATGTTGTGGTTTTCTCTCAAACTGGTCCAAGACTGGAACCTTGAGGAACTTCAGAAATAATTTTAGTTCACCCAGTTCAACCATTAAAACTGGTAAAATTTAATGGTGCTACTGTGTGCTACTATGGGTCTGAACCATTTTGGATAAACACTGAAGCATGCAAATGAATTGGAAACACTCCTTGTTATGTTCTGGATCCAAACATAAGGGGAAAAAAACTCATCTAACCTGTTTCTGATACACACAAGGAGAGAAAAAATTCAAATGAGTAAACAAATTAGTACCTATTTTATTACGTTGCATTTACTGTAGGAAATAACAAATGTTAAAACAAACAGTTTTAATTAAAACATGGAAGTCTCATGTGCTCATGCTGTTTACCAGCAGTTTAAAAAAAACTTATGCTGAAGGTTTCATGTCTTAGATGCAACTTATTTTGACTCCTAAAGATTAAAACTTACATCCAGCAGCAGTTTAACACGTCACCTGGATTCCAGCTTTTGCACAAATTTAGATGCTGAAGCCAAGATTTTACATTTTGATCACAACAGAATCATAACTGTGTTGAGCTAAAATCTTGTATCTCTAGCAAAGATTTTTGCACTGTATTGATTTTGTTGAAGTTGTTGTTTTAAGATTTAAACTGAAACGATTAGATGTTTTAATAATTTTCCATCTAAGCTGTTGCTCTAATTACCTCCCCAGTTCCTCCGGCTCTGTGTACCAGTCTGACCTTCGATGCGTCTTTGTGACGACTGGAAACAGTGAGTGGAAATCAGTTTGGTCTTTAGGAGGAATTCAATTTGACTTTTCCTTAATGATAACATGCTGCTCTGTTACAGCGCCTGTTCCCCCTCCAACTACGGCTGCACCCACATCACCACCACCACCCAGTTATAGACTCATGTCTAGTTTAACAACCCAACCTTCAGTTACCCCTCCACCAACAACAACTACACTCACAACTACAACCAGCCAACTCACCACAACTACATCTCCACCACCAACAACTACACTCACAACTACAACTACACCTCCACCAACTGCAACTTCGGTCACAACTACAACCAGCCAAACCACCACATCTCCACCAACTACAACTCTCACAACTGCAACTACACCAACTGCAACTTCGGTCACAACTACAACCAGCCAACCCACCACAACTACACCTCCACCACCAACAACTACAACTACACCTCCACCAACTGCAACTTCGGTCACAACTACAACCAGCCAACCCACCACAACTACATCTCCACCACCAACAACTACACTCACAACCACAACTACACCCCCACCACCAACAACTACACTCACAACTACAACTACACCTCCACCAACTGCAACTTCGGTCACAACTACAACCAGCCAACCCACCACAACTACATCTCCACCACCAACAACTACACTCACAACTACAACTACAACTACACCTCCACCACCAACAACTACACTCACAACTACACCTCCACCAACTGCAACTTCGGTCACAACTACAACCAGCCAACCCACCACAACTACATCTCCACCACCAACAACTACACTCACAACTACAACTACACCTCCACCACCAACAACTACACTCACAACTACAACTACACATCCACCAACTGCAACTTCGGTCACAACTACAACCAGCCAACCCACCACAACTACATCTCCACCACCAACGACTACACTCACAACTACAACTACATCTCCACCACCAACAACTACACTCACAACTACAACTACACCTCCACCAACTGCAACTTCGGTCACAACTACAACCAGCCAACCCACCACAACTACATCTCCACCACCAACGACTACACTCACAACTACAACTACACCTCCACCAACTGCAACTTCGGTCACAACTACAACCAGCCAAACCACCACATCTCCACCAACTACAACTCTCACAACTGCAACTACACCAACTGCAACTTTGGTCACAACTACAACCAGCCAACCCACCACAACTACACCTCCACCACCAACAACTACAACTACACCTCCACCAACTGCAACTTCGGTCACAACTACAACCAGCCAACCCACCACAACTACATCTCCACCACCAACAACTACACTCACAACTACAACTACACTCACAACTACAACTACACCTCCACCACCAACAACTACACTCACAACTACAACTACACCTCCACCAACGGCAACTTCGGTCACAACTACAACCAGCCAACCCACCACAACTACATCTCCACCACCAACAACTACACTCACAACCACAACTACACCTCCACCACCAACAACTACACTCACAACTACAACTACACCTCCACCAACTGCAACTACACCTCCACCACCAACAACTACACTCACAACTACAACTACACCTCCACCAACGGCAACTTCGGTCACAACTACAACCAGCCAACCCACCACAACTACATCTCCACCACCAACAACTACACTCACAACCACAACTACACCCCCACCACCAACAACTACACTCACAACTACAACTACACCTCCACCAACTGCAACTTCGGTCACAACTACAACCAGCCAACCCACCACAACTACATCTCCACCACCAACAACTACACTCACAACTACAACTACATCTCCACCAACTACAACTACAACCAGCCAACTCACCACAAACCACCACAACTACACCTCCACCTACTACATCTACGACTATGCTCACTCCTACTACCAGTCTACTCCACCAACTGCACCCCCAATTACAACCAGCCAAACCACCACATCTCCACCAACTACAGCTCTCACAACTGCAACTACACTCACAACTACAACTACACCAACTGCAACTTCGGTCACAACTACAACCAGCCAACCCACCACAACTACATCTCCACCACCAACAACTACACTCACAACTACAACTACAACTACACCTCCACCACCAACAACTACACTCACAACTACACCTCCACCAACTGCAACTTCGGTCACAACTACAACCAGCCAACCCACCACAACTACATCTCCACCACCAACAACTACACTCACAACTACAACTACACCTCCACCACCAACAACTACACTCACAACTACAACTACACATCCACCAACTGCAACTTCGGTCTCAACTACAACCAGCCAACCCACCACAACTACATCTCCACCACCAACAACTACACTCACAACTACAACTACATCTCCACCACCAACAACTACACTCACAACTACAACTACACCTCCACCAACTGCAACTTCGGTCTCAACTACAACCAGCCAACCCACCACAACTACATCTCCACCGCCAACGACTACACTCACAACTACAACTACACCTCCACCAACTGCAACTTCGGTCACAACTACAACCAGCCAAACCACCACATCTCCACCAACTACAACTCTCACAACTGCAACTACACCAACTGCAACTTCGGTCACAACTACAACCAGCCAACCCACCACAACTACACCTCCACCACCAACAACTACAACTACACCTCCACCAACTGCAACTTCGGTCACAACTACAACCAGCCAACCCACCACAACTACATCTCCACCACCAACAACTACACTCACAACTACAACTACATCTCCACCACCAACAACTACACTCACAACTACAACTACACCTCCACCACCAACGACTACACTCACAACTACAACTACACCTCCACCAACTGCAACTTCGGTCACAACTACAACCAGCCAACTCACCACAAACCACCACAACTACACCTCCACCTACTACATCTATGACTATGCTCACTCCTACTACCAGTCTACTCCACCAACTACAACCAGCCAAACCACAACAACAACTACACTTCCTGGAACCTCCATCACAACCTCAGCGCTGGACGCAGGACCATGTAAGTTGACTTTAGAGAGCATCACCAAACCTGGTAAATGTAGACTGTTTCATGAAGCCTTTTATTATCAAATATGTCCTTTGGACACGCAAAAATGTGTTTTGAAATTGTGTAAAAAGATGTACAAAGTAGCCACTATTCATTGTTCAGATTCAAATATTATTTAGATGCATGACATTTTCTTTTTTACTTTCATGAATGTGATTAATTTCAACCTGCTGCTCCGTCCACAGTTACAGCTCCTGTTGCCCCTCCGGTTACAGCTGCACCCCTGGGTTAATTATCCTGGTGAATAGTAATGTTGACTCTCTGTGCTTCTAGATTATGTTTTGGCTCTAAATGCAAAGATCTCCACTACACTGTCAATGGAGACTGACTCTGGAACCATCATAAACCTGGTCAGGAACCTCCTTCACTTTAATATTAATGACAACAGTTTCATTCTGGTCCAACAGGTTTAGCCGTTTCTGCAATAAACTGTTTTGTTTTTATCTTGTGGATTGATTTCTTGTACTTGAATAGTAAAAATATTACTCTATCTTAAGAAATTTGTAAGTGTAGAACCCATTTAGCCCAAAGCACCAAATCTCAAATTTGATTTTTAGCATGAAAATGTACTTTAGTTTTGTGATGTGTGGCTTATTATTTATATAATGTGTTTTTTTTTCCAGATCAAAGATGAGCTGATAAGACAAGGACTGCCGTCAGACATAATTGTGGAGCTGCTCAGCAGTGGAGCAGTAAAATTTACAACAGTCGCCCCCTAGTGGCTAAACATGAGAATGAATTTGATCCTGAAATGTGACTTTATATCTCTCGTTTTTCTTTAATCTCTCATTTGCATCATGGAGTTATAGTTATTTGAATCAATGAAAATGAAAGTTTATAATTCTTTTTGTTGAATGTGAACAAAGACTGTAAAGCTAGAATACTCTGATAGAAATTGTTCACCAATTGATGCAAGCAATAAAATGTCCCTTGGCCTAATAATAGCATCAAGTCTTTTAAAATTTAAGGGACAGTTTGTGGATAAATAAATGGTATAATGAAAGGACATCCTTAAAGATCTATAACATTTCACACTGTAACTGGTAAACATGGTATTCAATTTCCAAAATAAATAAACAAAACAACAGAAACAACAAATAAAATGATTTATAAAGTCTCTAAACAAACTTATCCTTCAAAAAAAGGGTTAGTTGAGATGAAAACTCCAGACTGGAGACTTTTGTTATGCAGTTTTTGGTAGAAAAAAGAGAAAAAATCATGCAAGTGGAAAGGAATTTGTTTTAATTTATCATGTGATTAATTGATTTATTGCTTATTGCAACAAGTTTATTCAGGCATTTCACTAAAATGCAACTTGGATGCTTTCTAGTAGAGACTTTCTCGTTGGAGGACTCAGTGGAATAAATTAATATTAGATAAATTAGGAAATTAATTTTTTTATTTTGTATACGGTAGCAGTAACTGTGCATGTCAACTTAAAATTTAATATTTGTAGATTCTGAAGCAGAAAACTGCTTGACAATTGATCCAGTGGTTGCACATTCATGTTTGGGAGGCGGGACTGCACATTTTATTAACCATTCAGACTAACAATTCAATACAGACACAACCAAAACTATCAGATGGCAATATAACCCAGTGAAAATAACTCAAAACAGTCCAAATAGTTGGGTGTATTTTTTCTTTCTTTTCTTTTACAGAAAGTTTCTGTCATGTTTAAGTTTTAAAGTTTAAGTAGGGATTGAAAGCCCATGTTCAGCCTGTTTTGTCTCTGGCATTTTGCACACACACGTTTATGGTGTATTTTTTGGATCCACCAGAAGAAAACAATATAAAACTTCAGATATCTTACAAATGAGATATTAAGATACACGTAAAAGCCGTACAAAAACCTTATTTGTATCAGAAAGTCTTTTAGTATTCAAAGTGCAAAAGAACAATTTCCCCATGTCCCTAGGGGCCAGCATCGTTAATGAACAACTCAGACACCTTCCTTTCTGCCCCAACTTTTTTTAAACTGATATTTCTCATGACACAGTGTCAGTGAATACTCCATCATAACAAGACATTTGTATTTTTTGATGTCCTCTATTTGCATGTTTGTTTAAATTTGCCATTTTTTATGGCTCCAAGGTGCCAAATGTGTCCCCAAGTACCTGAACCCCGCAGTTTCCCCCCGGGGGGTGTAACCTAACCACAGGTTAGGTTACATGCTGTGAAATCTGTCTCGATGACACAAACATGTTTGGTTTCCTGTCAGATTCCACCACTGCAAACCTTTTGAAAATGTCAGCTGTAGTAGAACAGCTTCACAAGACGCCACAGAAAACAATGAAGACGAAAGTGCAGCGCAGTCTATGCACTCCGCCCATAACAGAGCTTTCAGTCGGTGCCAAATACCATCTGTAGGCTAAATAAAGGACTCACTATGTTTGTGTTCTCTTCTGTAAAACTGACTTTAAAAATATTTTGACTGCAGCGTCATTTATCTGGCAGAGATCTGCATGAATTACTTGTATTTTCATGACTGTCTACTAAGCGTAGCTGTTGGTGTGACCTTTACTCTGTTGCTTTGCAACACACAGACTGATTATTGAAAGAAGCTGCAGGAAAGATTGTATTGCTGAGATACAATCAGTAATATTCAGAAGCGTATCGCTGTCAAAGAGCACAATAATTATATTGTGTATATTGTAAATATTTTACTCCTGTTTGTAAATCAAACTGAACGTCACTTCTCCAAGGAAACCAACTGGAATAGGATATCAGACTGCAGGAGAAAGCTGGTCAAGTTCAAATGTATTGACTCTCTACAGGCTGCATTTACATTGACAACACGAGCGTAGGAGTTTTGTGTTAAAGACATTTACTTTCTAATGCGTTTTGGCACTGACAGTGGAGAAAAATATCACACATAAACCATACAAAGAAAACGTTCTGAAAGCATGTACAGAAAGTTACTAACCCTGATGTTCTTCCCAACTTCAGTTCTACACTTTACCTGCCTGTTTTCACATTGTTTGGACTCAGATCTTTAAATCTGGATATGTTTTGCATTGTGTTTGTCTCTCTCTTCCATCAGCTTTCAGTTTCTTCAAACAAATTTCTTTTCGCCCTCAGGACAGAAGCTTTGTGTTTGCCAACATCACAACCTGGGAATTCACCTGTTTCTGGGTTGGGTTACATAAAACCAAACAAAGCCAGAAATGTTTTACATTCCAACCAATTGTCTCTCATGCAAGTTGGAGTAACTGACTTGACACACCGGTTTTCCCGAGATCAGAACCAGGAAATATTTCTCCTTCTGTAAACTTTAGAATGAAGTTGAGACGATTTAATGGGTTTTGCAAATTAAGACACGCTTTTTTTAGTGTTTCTTCTCAGCTGCCATTCCCATCAGACATTAGGCCGGACAGTATCTTCAGTTTTACCGCATTCCCAGCTCATTCATGGTACATGTCCAGTTACCACCCTGTAAACAATAGTGGGAAAAAGGAATAAAGTTTTTATGTGTTTTTGGTGACATTTTGGACCTTAAATGTCCTTCAGCTGGAAACAAAATAAAAAGAGCATCTGGTTGAGAGCTGACTTGTTCTGTAGCACTGTCTTTGTTTTCAGGCTCAATGTTGCCATTGACAAGTTACCAGTAACGGTAGTCATAGAGACATTAAATATGTCTTGTTTGAATGTCCTTTTCAGCCATTGTAACCTTATTGGCAAATTTGAAAGAAAATTCAGAGTTTTGTCAAATCTAACCACAATAAAGAAGATTTTGAACAAAAACCAAAAATGCTTAGTTTTGTAAAGTTGTTCAGTTATTGATCATTATAGTTCTAACTCTACATAAGATTTTGCTTAGGCAGTACAAATTTATTTTCAACCTTCCATCCATTTGTTAATTTAATGTTTAAGGTTTATACTCAGGGCTGCACAGTGGAAAAATTACAGTTAGGTCACACCTGCTAGTTGTATTGCTATATGTTTATTCTAAGTTCTGTACATTCCCACCAAGTTAAAGCTGTTTGGGTTACATGCACAAGGTTGGACGTTGTTTTTCCACAGCTGCATGGGAACCAGTCTGATTCCCAGGCTTTGGATCCCTTATCCCTTTGTACAAAACTCATGTGTTGTCTCTGCCTAACAGAGCTTTCCGTTTCAGACTTGCTTCATTATTGACTGTCCTGTGAGCTCTCTGAGTTGTGCGCAATTCATGAATAAACCTGATTGAGTGATTTTACCTGAACAGTGCTTGGAAATAGTATTTTTCCACAACAGGCGCAGTTGGTAGAGCTATTGCCTTGCAGCAAGAAGGTCCTGGGTTCGATTCCTGGCCCGGGGTATTTCTGCATGGAGTTTGCATGTCCAAAAACATGAATAACATTAAACTGTCAGGTTAATTAGTTTCTCTAAATTCTCCCAAAGTGTGAGTGTGTGTGTGCATGGTTGTTTGTCCTGTCGGTCTCTGTGTTGCCCTGTGACAGACTGGCCACCTGTCCAGGGTGAACCTGCCTCTCGCCCAGAACTTTAGCTGGAGATAGACACCAGCACCTCCCGACCCCTTTAGGGACGAGGGTGGATGGATGGTTTATACTCAGTTCAGAGAATGTGTATCAATGTGTGGCTGCGTTCAATAGCGTGAATATTCAGTTTATAAAGACCCATTATTAGTATAATACCAAGAAGTAGTTTTGGTTGTGTAATTAACAGTTTTTGGGTTCAGTAGGTATTCTTTTGAGATGAGTATCTCAGATCAATCAATCAATCAATCAATCAATCAAGTTGATTGGTATAGCACATTTCAGCAACAAGGCAGTTCAAAGTGCTTTACATCATGAAAACATAAAAACACCATACAGTCAACAATTGTGAAAACCAGTAGCAGACATTGCATGTTAGCATCATCAATACACATCAAATATGTTGATCAATATTTCATTTTTTATGGTTTGAAAGCAACCTAAAACAGTGTCTTGATTTAAAGGAACTCAGTGTTTCAGCTGTTTCGCAGTTTTCTTTAAGTTTGTTCCAGATTTGCGGTGCATAGAAGCTGAATGCTGCTTCTCGGTGTTTGGTTCTGGTTCTGGGGATGCAGAGCAGAACCAGAACCAGAAGACCTGAGAGGTCTGGAAGGTTGCTATGACAACAGCATAAAAGAAATTATAAAGGTTGACTGATGGTTTTGGATAAAAAATCACCCCAAAAAATATATTTATGACTTCTGAATATACATTTCCCTTTAGAGATCAGTTAGTTCTTGGTGATGTTCCTCTAGGGGCTCGGTGTTGTGACGACCACTTGACCGCTGCTCAGGAGGCGAAGACTTATGGTTGAAGGCAGCCCTTCGTTAACCAGTGTGTTTTTAATCTGCGGAAGAAAAGACAGGTTGTTAAGATAACTGATTGTTTGTTGATCCACCTCAAAAAAATCATGCAAAAAGTGTAAGCAAAAGAAATCTGGGAGACTTAGCACATGCAAATTTGCATGCAGCCTTTTGTGCTGTGGAGGATAAATAGGTGACTGCTTCACCTATTTAGTTCACAAGAACTAATGGCATTTATTTCAGTCATAATCTTGCGGGGGGTGACCAAGGTTCCATCACTATGTGACAGCTGGTCAGCAAATCTGGCAAACATGATTGACATGGCAGCACTGAATGCACATGTGCTTTATCAGGCATGCATTGGGGTGCAGGAGAGACGGGTGGACTTCCTGGTTGAGCTTGCAAAAGAGTTCGGTAACTCTCATGTGAGTGAGAAGAAGGCACACAAGGAGAAACTGCTTCGGCAACAACCTTCCACACCCAGCTCAGGCAAAAGGGCGAAGTGTCAGGTCAACCATCGATGCAGGATGCGTGTCCTGAGGCCGAAACATCATCAGTGACCCCTCACACCCCCACCATGGACTGTTCTCCCTGCTGCCCTCTGGAAAGAGGTTCTGCAGCATCCGGTGCAGGTCCACCTGGTTCCGAAACAGCTTTTTCCCACTTGCCATCAGACTGCTGAGCTCTTAACTGGACTGCACTCAAAAACTGGTCTCCACTTTATACCTTGCACATGTACAGAGCTAAATAACTTCTATTTTACTGTCAGTCCTGCACTTTATATTTTATATTTAGATTTATATTCATATTTTATACTGTATTTTATTTTACTCACAACATTGGAACCTCAAACATTATCCTGAGCCGTATGCAACGAAATTTCGTTCTGTATACACCCTGTGCATTGAAAATGACAACAAAGTCAGTCTAAGTCGAAGTCGAAGTCTAAGGAACAATTGTGCAACTGTGAGATGCGTTGAGGCCATTACCAGGGTACTTCTAAGGTAATGGCCCTATTTACTGAACAAAAGCACCTGCTAGATAAAATCCTTCAGGCCAGTTGGACTATCTCTAGCCTGAATAGGTATATGTCCAAATGGCCTAACTCCAGCCATTCTAGTGTTAAGACTTTACAGGATAATCAGCCCAACCTGTTTGGCTGAAACTGCTTCTTTATCATTTGTAGTCAAGAGGTTTACTGACCAGAGCAATGATGGCATCAGAGCCGTCCTCCATTGACAGCGTGGTAGAGATCATCATATTCAGAGCGATGATATATGGGCCTGTAAACAGAAAGCCAGATTTACATTAACCTCAGGAATGAAGAAAACCCCTGATGCATTTTAAAACACGATGAATAAGAGAGAAATTTACTCACCGTTTCCAACCGTCACGATAACACACCGAAGGTCAGAGTGTAACAAAGTGTTCGAGTAACTGTGGAAGTAATTTAAAACAGAAGTTTTATTACTAGATTGTATATAAAGTTGAACAGTGATTCCAGAAACAAAGTAAGTTTATCTATGAGAGCATATGAGAAAACGCAAATATTCCTACAGTTACAGCTGCAAAGATCAAAACATTTTTGTCATAAATGCTAATATTAATTATGACAAAGTGTTATAACTAACTAACTGTATGGACCTTCTTCATTAAGACTGGTATCAATTGGTAAACCAACTGGTTTACAAAACTATATGGTGTGGTAAACCAAACCGCACCATTGCTGGTTTGGAGTAAGTATTAAGGAGTATTGGTTGGTATTATATAACATGTCATGTTAGTGGAATTAAATTAAAACCTATAATATCTACATAGTGGAAGATATTTGAATTGAAAGATGATAAATGTAAAATACATTGAAACCCACTGATCAGCCCAGTTAAACTAGCCAGTTAAATACTTTATACCCAAATGATACAGCTTTACTTTATCAGCAATGCTCTTCAGTGTGGATGGTGTTACTAAGTGAAGAGGACAAAAGCTGCTTTCTGTATCAGTTAAATATTTTAAGCTCCTTTAAAGAAAACTATGTTTTCTGTTGTTCATTCAGGATGCTAGCATAACAATTAGGCTTATTATAATTATTATTATAATTATAAAGACTTAAATCTAGTTTGTACCTTACTTACATCCTTGGCCTGTAGTGGGGGATGCTGGGTTTGGAAATATTCCCAATGCAAGTCTGTCCATCAGACATCACTAATATAATATAATTTAAATATTAATGACAGTTTAGTCATTATTTTTCCCACTTATGATGATTTGTGGAAAAGGAATAAGTACCTATTACGTCTCGAGAGGAGCAGTGGGCATATTTGAAAGCAGCTGCAAAACTCAACCATCAGGCATCACTAATGTAATATAATTGAAATATTAATGACATTGTGGTCATAATAGGTCATCACAAGACACTGACCTTGCCTGGACAACAAAACAGATGGGGTGGCTCTGTCCATCTTCACTGGCCGATGGCGTCCAGGTCAGAGAGAAGTTTCCTGATCCCGATGAATTCTTCACCGCGTTGTAAGGTCCGCTGTACAGGAGGCCGGTGATGCTTTTAACAGAACACAAACAGATTGGTTTGGTTTTTCTTTAGGTCTTAATCTAAATAATCCAGAGAGTCAGATGAATTTCCTTGACTGTGGTTTTCTCATACTTAACACGAGAGGGATTGTCGCATACATTTCTTTTGTTTTAGTGAACTTCCTGCTGCTGTCGTGCAGTTATGTGACAGAACATGCAGAACCGAATTCCTGACTCTGGGTAAAACCTGCAAAGCTGGTATCCAGTTTGGCAAGTTTTTAAGTTTCATTAACTGCAGGGTGGAAGTTTGGAAGGAAGCCAATGCAGGTCAAGTTCTTAGAAGCAACTACAGATTATAATTAGACTTTAGTATTTAGTATTTAGCATTTCATTCATTTATGTTTTGGCAGAATAAAGTTTAGCAAAGCAAAAGAAGGGCTTAGTTTTTTGGGTTGAGTACTTTTCTTTCTTCATTGTCTTACTTTAACAGCAGTAGGTTATTGATAAGACATGCAAAGTCTAAGCAAGAAAATGTCTAAAAGTATACTCATATGATAACCACGTTTATTCATTGGTCGGCTGGAATTCAAACTTTGCCCGTCAGTGAATTTCAGGAAATATGTTTTGATTTCACTTACACAGACTGAGTCGCCTGAGCTCTGATGTTGATTACCAGAGCCTGACCAGCGGGGGCGAAGAGCTGAGCTCTGTTTTCTGGAGTTGGAGGCAGAAATCTGGGCAGATAGGCGCCATCTTCACAGGACGGTACTGATGGACCCACTGAAGACACAAAAGAAGGAAAGAAACTGAGCCGAGATGTTAAGAACGTCTGACAAAATTTCTATCAGGGAAAGAAAATTTTTTATTTGGAATCTTAATGTTTGAGACTTTTGTGTTGAACTCTTGTTTTCCTGCATGTGCAAACATTTTATTGATTTTACTTATAGATGTCTAGCTGCAGATGTTAAGGTATTGTACCAAGATTTTGGTCAAAGAAAATCATAAATGGACTTTTTAAACTCCAGCGCAGCATTTCATCACCGTAAAACAAGACGCCGTCAGTGTGGGCTTGTACCTTTCAAAACAAACTGTAGAGGTATCTTGCTGATGGCATCATTGGTAGTTTTTACCACCTGTGAGCCGTTAGTTTGAGTCAGAATTATGTCCTGTTTGGGAAAATCCTCGATCACCAACTGGACGGCGTATGGAAACACAGTATTGCTGTATGTTGGGCTGAATGACAGAGAACAGTTCTACAACGAGACAGAAAAGAGACACAAACATGAGCAAAAACTTAATATTTTATAATTATTAGCTCTACTGGATTGTCACATCACATGAGAAAAACCTTCAAATTTTACAATTGTTAGAATAATTTCAATGTGTAATAATTAAACAGTTCTCCACTCACACCTATGTTGCTTACATTTGTAAAACTTTGATTGCACACCAGGATATTTTATACACAGTTTTTATTCATTTATCAAATCAGTCACTTTTAAAACTCTACAACCAATGAGCTGGGTGCATCATGAAAATCAGAAATCAGGATGTTGTATTTATTATTTATTAAATATCTGGGGTTGGGTGACTTTTTAAGTGATTTTTAACAGTAAAGATGTGACCCTTGCTCTCACGTCTCCAGTGGAAATGTTGCTTCAGTGTAAAATTATTATCATCGTCTTTAAGATTAAAACCTTTGAACTTCCATAAATTATTCAATATTCTATACAGACAATCTCTTTGAGACAGGAGCTCTCACTCTGCATAAAATAAAATAAAATGTAATAGAGTAAAAATTATATGTTGCTGGACAACTTAAATAGTCTTTTAGGATTAAAATTTTTTTTTTGCCCAATGGAAAGCGACATGTCAAAAACAAACAAACATATGAAACATCTAAACTGATCTTATTAATGCATCATGGAGGGAATAACTTTAATAACTGTGATAAAGTTTGATCAAAGTTTGATTTACTTAAACTGCAAATATCTTAGAAAGAGGATGACCATAAATGTGTAAAATTATTAAAAGATTATTAAAATTCTCTCCAACTGCTTGGATCACCAATAAATGTGACCTTGTTACTTACGGATGAGACGCTGAGGACAGACGGTGGTGTACACGGGTCGCACTCTGAAGCTGATGTGTTTCCATATCTGCATCTCACTTCGTCTCCATCAGGGTCAAAGGCCAATAAATTTATGTTTTTGGCACAGTTTGAAGGAATTCTGGAAGAGAAGAAACATCCATCTTAATATCACAAACCTTAATTTGTGGCTCAGTGGGCAGAGTATTTGTCATGCAGTCGGAAAGTTTGACTCCAGACACCGAACACCAAGTTGCCGACTGATCTGCATATGATCTATTGAAGATGACTTTACTATAAAACTGCAGAAACAGTTTTGCAGAGTTAAAATCAGAGGATCTGTGGAGGAACCTAAAAATGAGGGTGATGGCAAAGACCTCAACCAAGATCCATGGTGCTAATTGTCAAAGACAAACTTTGAAAAATACCAGTGAAGTTATGCAGAACTCATCAGAAATTTTAAACCATTTCAGTCCCAGTTAGAGTTTTTCCATTGGTTATCAGGAGAGGTGTAAATTATTTTCCATAAGCAAAGTTTTGCCAAATGTAATAAAAATTAGAAGAAGCTCTTTTCCCCCAAATTAAATCCTCTGTGCATTGCCAATCTTTAGAGAAGTTCCTGTATCATATACAAACATAAATTTTTCATGGTTTTAATGAAGCATCCATATCGTACATCGTACCTCAAAGCAGGGAGGATGGTGGTCTGTGGGGATGTGTTGGGTTTTCCAATGTCCGACCGGTTCCTCATTTCAACCGCAGTCACAGCTCTCCAGGATACAATCCCATTTTGTATGCTATTGATCCAGTCTCCACCAGCCAACCTGCAGTCGACATTATTGAGCAGGTTTTCAGACATAGCAAGAGTTAATTCAGATCCACAAAACCTGGGAAACAGCTACATACTGCATATCTGTGATTCCTGATCATATTTGTAAATATTTTTTTATTATTGAGAAGAAGTGTTTTTTATTGACAGAATAAAGTTGTGAAAATAGATCTTTAGATTTGGTTACTTCTCAGTGATATTTTTAAAGTGAAGGACTCACAGAGTCTCAAATCCAGTGTTGTTGGGCAGCAGACGAGTTATCGCTCCTTCTCTCTGACACCATTCACCACTTACTTCCTGAACCACAGACAAACCGAGCGTTTGGGTTTGTGCTCCACAGTTGCCATTACATTGCCATGCATCACTATCTATGCATGAGACAAAATTCAACTTATAGCGAAGGATCACCTGTGGATTTAAAGCAAAGACATTTTAAGTGCAATCAAACCCTAAAAACCAAATAAAAAATTTGCCAAAGCATCTTGTCTTACTGAGACTGAACCATTTGTAAAAGTTTCCTCTGGGTAGTAGGTCATCATGGTGCCCAGAAAATGAGAAGCTTGTGAAGCTCTGACCAGCAGCAGCAGCAGCAACAAGGAGAGCAACATGGTGAAGGAGTCAACGTCTCTTCATAAATGCTGGGAGAAAACAGAGACGAGGAAACACTTATATTCCTCTCCGCCTCTCTTTCAAATTATTTTAATGTGTCTTGACAGACAGAGGGTGGAATGTTGTTAAACGTGTGGTTAAACCCATTAACACCTAATCGCTGTGTGACAAAATCAGGATGGTAAAAAGGAAGTACCGTGTTTTCCGCACTATAAGGCGCACCTAAAAACCTTCAATTTTCTCAAAAGCCGACAGTGCGCCTTATTTTTTTCCATTTTTTTCTCCGAAGAGTTTTTGCGGCGCTAGTGGCTCGTATTTCTTCGACAGTAGGCAGACAGGAAGGAGGGTGAGGAGAGGAAGACATGAGGCAAAGGTCATCGGGACCGGGAGTCGAACCCGCGACGTCCGCGTCGAGGACTAAGGCCTCCAAACGTGGGGCGTGCTAACCCCCTGCGCCACCACAGCACACCCCAACAGTGTGCCTTATAATCCGGTGCGCCTTTTATATGGACTAATATTGAGCCACAACAGGTCTCGCAACTATGGTAAGCAGCCGCCGACTTCATTTTCCCCCATAGAAGAAGAAGCGCGCGGTGCAGGCTGGGTTTTGTGTAAAGACCCCAAAATGGCTCCTACTAAGAGACACGCTTACGACGCAGAGTTTAAGCTCAAGGCGATCAGTCAGGCAGTAGAACACGGGAATAGAGCAGCAGGGAGAGACTTTAACATAAATGAATCAAAGGTGGGGAAGTGGATTTATATTGTGATAGCACTAACGTTTGATTTACCCTAACAGTATCAGACTGTTTTTTACGTGTTTATTGAATCGAGGAAAAGTTCCCCTCCACTATATGTTATACCTTGCTGTTGTTAAAAGATAAACTGTGTCACGAAAATACCACATTACTTACTTTACCTTGGGGAAAATAATAAAACAGCTGCGTATTCATTTTGGGAATGAACAGAGTTTTCAGAACGCTGGTTTGTAATTTATTAATAAAGTTTGACTGACCTGTCTGACTGTTTTGTTGACATTCCCTTTAGCGCAGCTTCATCTAATGGATGCATAACGTAACCCAGCCTCTACTGTAGCGGCTATTCTATGCGCCTTATATATGAAAAAAGTTTTTAAATACGCCATTCATTGAAGGTGCGCCTTATAGTGCAGAAAATACGGTACATTTTTATTTGTACAACAATTTTCACAGGTAAAATCACAAAGTGCTTCACAAACCAGACTGGACTAATTGAGGAAGCTAAGATCCTTCAAAGTTTGCACGAAGATGCTGATCTTCTATAAGTTGGTGGTTGAGAACGTCGTCATCTGTTGGGGCAGCAGCATCAGAACCACAGACCTAAAAAGGCTCAACCGCCTGATAAAGAAGGCTGGTTCTGTTCTGGTTCTGTTCCGGTTCTGTTCTGGGGACGACTGAGGAACCTCTGGAGATGATCATGCAAAGAAGGATTCTTCATAAAATCAAGAAGATTATGGACAATCCTAACCATCCTCTTCATGAAACTGTCTCTTCAGTCAGAGGATTCTTCAGATTTGCTGTAAAACAGACTGCTACAAGAGATGGTTCCTTCCAACAAACATCACAATCTAAAAACAACTCTGAAGAATTTAAATTAATGAGCTGCAGCAACATTTAATTTCCCTTTGGGATTAATAAAATATTTTTGAACTGAATTAAATTTGAATTGAATATAAGCAGTATCTGCACCCACTACCAGTGTCCAGACCCAACTCTCAAAAGACAAGTTTTCCTCTGTAACAGAGTCAACAGGCTGAATTTACGCTCCATTAATTACATTACATTACCATTGTTATCCAGTAGGGGGCGCTGTTGTAATTTCTATGATTTCTATGGTACCATTGTTGGAAAGCCTGTTATGGATTCTGTGTCTTTCTTTCTCTCTTTTGTCATGTTTTATCTGCTTACACGGACATGCTGCAGCTTATGTAACCATCTTTTTGTGTGACTGTCGCCAGTCACACATAAACAGACTGAAACTGATTAGACTCCTTTAGGGAGGAAACAGATTACAGAAAAGATTAAAAGCTAAACTTTTCCTACAGTCTTCGTCTCACTCGGTTTCATCCATAAGGTGAGCTCAGTGTGGCGCAGCGCTGGACGGTGAATGAAACTAGGGCACTTGAACGCCTCATTGCGCCAGAGCAGGGTGATAGCTAGCTGCTAAGTTGCTGCTGCATGGAGGTGATGGGAGCGTTTTATGAACACTGAGTTTGACCCACTCAAGCACTTTCATAGCACCTTTTCTTGAATATTTGTTTGTTTAGATGTGTTACCTTGAGCTAGTTTAGCAGCGTTCAATCACACTGATGTTTGTATCTGCTGTCCAGGAATAGCTAGAGTATTACATGTGGAGTCAGGCCTTACATTTGTTTATATCAGTTCACAAGTTTGTGCATAGATGCTGTGTTTGTATGTTTATCATAGTGACAATTCTGCATAAAATGTCTGACGTTGGGAAGGAAGCTGTAGCTGTTGCTCAATGTGTTGAAAAGATATCCTCACCTGACGTTGTTCTACATCCAGAAGGCAACTGCCTCTTTATTGGGTCAAATATTTAAATCAAACCAGAAAGAAATTAAAGATAACATTACTATTAACAGCTTTAATAATAATTTATTTCAAAATGTGAAATAAAGAAAAACATTATGAGATAAAAACCACCAGTCAAAAAAGGTATTTATGATTTCTGAAGATATGTTTTCATGTAGAGATCAGTTAGTTCTTCATGATGTTCCTCTAGGGGCTCAGTGTTGTGACGACCTCTTGACCTCTGCTCAGGAGGCGAAGACTTATGGTTGAAGGCAGCCCTTCGTTAACCAGTGTGTTTTTAATCAGCAGAAGAAAAGGCAGGTTGTTAAGATGATTGGCTGTTTGAGCTTTTCACCTATTTCCCACTTGTCATGTTTAAAGATTATCATGCAAAGACACGACACAGAGGAGGAAGACACTAAAGGCTTTACAGGAAAATCGGCCCAACCTGGTCAAAAAAAGGTCGAAAACAAGAGGATTTCTGACCAGAGCAATGATGGCATCAGAATCATTCTGATATAGACAACGTGGTAAAATGTTGTTAAACTTGTTAATTAACTCAGTAAAACCATAAAATCATCTGGTATGATGGTATTAACTGGAACTGAAAAACCGACTGTGCAGTTTACATGTCACAGGTCACCTTTTATAAATCAAAGATGAAATATTTTTTACAATAAAGTCAGTCAAAAAGTTCTGTCACACATACAAGCGTTATCTTTGGGTAAAAAGAAGTGACATATTCCTGTACTCTGAAGTTTCTCTTTGTCTTTTTCTGTCTTTTATGCTTGATTTTTCTCATCATATTTACATGCAGCGAAGACGAAGAAAGAGGCTGTAGATGCCACAGTTATGTTAACCGAATATTTTCCTTCTCTTCAAATCTGAATGCATTTTTTCTTTATCACAGATTGCAATTCACACCTTGTTCATTTGGTGAAAAATAAGCATATAAATGATCATTTATCTCTCTTGATAAATAACTAAAATTATCACAGCAGCTCAGAGTCAGCTAATGTTGATAAAAGAGGTAAAAACAGAGGGACTGATGCAGTGGAAGATGAAGACAAAGTAGCGATCAAGCAGCAACAAGGAGGCCAGGAGGAAAAGCAGAAGTTCTTGTGTCTGAGAAGGAAAGATGGAAAAATGTTCTGCAACAAATATAAACTATGATAACTGGCAGTTATCAACGGGTCGCAAGCCCCACCCAGCAGGTAGGCCGACTCCTTAAATTACTCCTTAAAGATGTTGCCATTTAAATACTTTTAGCCTTTTAGTTGTATTATAACACATTTTGAAAAATGCATTTAAAATTCACACTTAATCATAAATTTTCTACAATATTTTCAGACAATGAATAAAAAGTGCCTTGATATAGAACTGTTTCTCCAATAAAAATATATTCCATATATTCCCTAAAGATATTTATATCTGAATTAATATAAACATATTTTCATTATTTTTTAATGAATAATCTGCTACTTTGAACAATAATGGCTATGCATGCCCAAATTATAATATTAATATAAAATCCACATTGCATTAAAAATTTTTTTAAAAATATTCTAAAATGTTTTTGGCAACAAGAGGAATGATTTTAACTGTTTTATGTTCTTATATGTAATATTTTTCAATAAATATATAAATATACTAAGTCATTAAAATATAAAAGTATTTCCAGATGGGCAGATCTAGATGTTGAATACTTTTTCAATTAAAATGTTAGATTTAATTTTATTACACAATAGCCCAGATTAATAAATTAATGAAAAATCCACAATTCATCAGAAAAGTACCAAAATATTCAACATATGAATAAATGTGAAATCCTATTCTCCATGTCCATGAACTTAGTCGTGTATTTTTTAAATAAAACATTATTTTGTGCAATTTTACACCATAACGACCAAAATTAATAGATTTTTTGATAGTCCACAATTCATTAAGAAATTACCAAAATACTCTCAGATGAACATATCTACACATAAAATCATATTCCTTTCTTAAAATGTCTCTAGATGAAATTCTTCTTTAACAAGCATTTGTTAGCTGCCATTTTACCACACCAGTCAAAACTAATAAATTAAATAAAACTCTGTATTTTATGAATAAACTGGCAAAATGTTTCAGAATGTAATGTTTGCATGCAGAATAAGATCAAACTTTTCTCAGGTCCACAGATTAAATCCTGTTTCACCCCCAAAATTATCAAAATATTCTCAGATATTCATGTACATGTGGAAACATATGGCTATATTTACCTGCTACATTCCAACGGTGTTTCAGAAACAAATGTTAACTATCATTTTATTCCATACAAATACAGATTTTTGTAACGTAAAATCCACAGAAATTACAAAAAATTCAGATTATATGCAGAATCATATTATTATATTGTCTTATGCCCAGAAATTATACAGGTTGATTGATGGTGTTAAAAACACAAAAGGATTTTTTTTAAAATCACCCCTAAAAAAAAGATATTCATGTCTTCTGAACGTATTTTCCTGTGGCGATCAGTTAGTTCTTGGTGATGTTCCTCTAGGGACTCGCTGTTGTGACGGCCACCAGACCGCTGCTCAGGAGGCGAAGACTTATGGTTGAAGGCAGCCCTTTCTCAATCAGTTTGTTTTTAATCTGCAGAAGAAAAGACAGGTTGTTACCACGACGCAATGAGCTAAAATCGGAACTTCTTCTGAAAAATTCCAGTTATTTCCCAGTTGGCATGAGCTGTTCCTGTCAAGACGCAAAGATGCCACACAGGTTCAGAGGAGGAAGACGATTAAGACGTTACAGGAAACTCAGTCCAACCTGTTCGGCCGAAACTGCTTCCTTATCTTTAAACAGGGCTACTAACCAGAGTTATGATGTAATCAGAATTATTCCCCAGCGACAGCGTGGTAGAGATCATCATGTTCAGAGCGATAATATATTCTAGAAGCAGAAAGAATCAACTTTATGATCTAGGCCAGTAAAATAAATTTAACTTTGTGACAGAAACTGCAAACTCACGAGGTCCTGGAGCCGAGGTTGTTACGTTTGCTTCGGTTGAAGCCAGGGTGGTGGGGGTGGTAGTAGCTGTAGTTATAGCTACGGTGGTTTGCTCGGTCGTTTGGTTTGTGGATACTACAATGGGGATTGGTGTAGTAGTAGTAGTTGTAGTAGTAGTTGGAGCTTCGGTGGTTTGCTCGGTCGTTTGGTTTGTGGATACTACAATGGGGATTGGTGTAGTAGTAGTAGTTGCAATTGTAGCTGCTGTACTTTGGAGAATGGTCTGGTTTGCAGCTGATACAGTGAGGTTTGGTGTAGTAGTTGTAGTTGTAGTTGTAGTTGTAGTTGGAGCTACGGTGGTTTGCAGAGTCGTTTGGTTTGTGGAAGCTACAGCTGGGATTGGTGTCGTTGTTGGGCCTGCAAATAGAAAACCAGTTTTGTTTTAACCTCGGGAATGAAGAAAACCACCAACCGACTTTAAAACATGAACGACAACAGAGAAATCTACTCACTGTTTCCAACCGTCACGATAACACACCGAAGGTCAGAGTGTAACAAAGTGTTCGAGTAACTGTGGAAGTAATTTAAAACAAAAGCTTTATTGTTGTATTTTTAGAAAAATATAAAATGTAACAGTTAATAAGGAAACAGAGTAAGTTCATCTATCATAGGGTGTGAGAAAACTAAATAGTTCTATTGCATTTGCAGTTGAAAACGTCATCAAGTTTTTATCATCCATCCATTTGCTTTACAGCCTAGTGAGGTCAGGAGGCTGTCGGTCTCCAGCAAGACATTTCAGACAAGAGGCGGAGTCACCCTGGCGACAGAGTTACCCTGGAGACAGAGTCACCCTGGAGACAGAGTCACCCTGGAGACAGAGTAAGACAGACAGGACAAACAACCACACACACCTGAGGAGAATTTAGAGAGACCAATTAACCTGTGGAAGGAAGCCGGAGTACCCAGAGAGAATCCACCATGCACAGAGAGAACATGCCAACTCCATTCAGAAAGACCCTGGCCAAGAAATAATCTGCCAGGGGAACTAGATCTTTTTCATCAATACTAAGAAATTCCTGACTTAAATAAAGATCCTGTTTCTGGCTGAAAAGTTACTTGTAAATTAGTTTAGTCTTATTTCAAGCATACTAAGATATTTGAACTAGAAAGTGATGATTGGCCAAAAATACTTGGTAGAATTTTGTGTTTTTGCAGTAAAAGCGGAAGCTCTTTTGATGTAAAGATGTTTGCGCTGGTAAATGTGGACAGGCATTTATAAATGAGCTGATTTTCAACATGATCAACTGAACAGATACTCCAACAGCAGCACTGGACACATTTACAGCACTGGTTGGTATGAAAGGGGAATTACACCGCAGCCATAAAGTAAAAGTTATTTAAGATTCAGCAGAAGAGACACTGACTTTGCCTGGACAACAAAACAGATGGGGTGGCTCTGTCCATCTTCACTGGCCGATGGCGTCCAGGTCAGAGAGAAGTTTCCTGATCCCGAGGAATTCTTCACCGCGTTGTAAGGTCCGCTGTACAGGAGGCCGGTGATGCTTTTAACAAACAGACACAGACAGATTGGTTTGGATAAGTTTTTATCAGATTATTATCTAAATGATCTGGAGAGTCAGGTGAGTCTCCTTCACGGTGGTTTTCTCATACTGTGCCCAGGAGGGACATGTTTTTCTTGTGTTTTTGTAAACTTTCATGCGTCTGTGACCCAACAGATAAAACCAAATTCCTGACTCTGGGTAAAACTTGTCAAGCTGGAATCCAGTTTGGCAAGTTTTGCAACTTTCATGAGCAACAAACTGAAGGTTTGGAGGAAAAGCCAATTCAGCTCAAGTATTTTAAAGCAACTTCAGGTTGCTGCTGGGACGTATTCGGTTCATAATTAGACTTTGCTGTTTTTTTAAGTTTCCCCAGAATAAAACTTGGCAAAAGAAAAAAAGGGTTTTGTTTTCGGGTCGAGTAGTTTGCATATCTTGTCAGTAACTTGCAGCTGTTATAGAAGACAATGTTACTTTGAAGAAAGCAAAGCCTCAGCAGCAAATTGTCTAAATTTACGTAAAGTGACTCTTTGAAGGATAACCAGATTTATTCTGTTGAAACGTACTTCAGTGATCTAGAATTTAAACATGAAATATGTTTTGATTTCACTTACACAGACTGAGTCGCCTCAGCTCTGATGTTGATTACCAGAGCCTGACCAGCAGGGGCGAAGAGCTGAGCTCTGTTTTCTGGAGTTGGAGGCAGAAATCTGGGCAGATAGGCGCCATCTTCACAGGACGGTACTGGTGGACCCACTGAAGACACAAAAGAAGGAAAGAAACTGAGCCGAGATGTTAAGAACGTCTGACAAAATTTCTATCAGGGAAAGAAAACTTTTTATTTGGAATCTTAATGTTTGAGACTTTTGTGTTGAACTCTTGTTTTCCTGCATGTGCAAACATTTTATTGATTTTACTTATAGATGTCTAGCTGCAGATGTTAAGGTATTGTACCAAGATTTTGGTCAAAGAAAATCATAAATGGACTTTTTAAACTCCAGCGCAGCATTTCATCGCCGTAAAACAAGACGCCGTCAGTGTGGGCTTGTACCTTTCAAAACAAACTGCAGAGGTATCTTGCTGATGGCATCATTGGTAGTTTTCACCACCTGTGAGCCGTCAGTTTGAATCAAGTTCATGTTTTGTGTGGGAAAATCCTCGATCACCAACTGGACGGCGTAATGAAGCTCAGTATTGCTGTAGGTTGGGCTGAATGGCAGAGAACAGTTCTACAACGAGACAGAAAAGAGACACAAACATGAGAAAACACTTTATATTTTATAAATATTAGCTCTACTGGATTGTCACATCAAGGTTTAAATATGTCAAATAATTAGCTGCGCACTTATTCCAGTGTTTTTGTACATTTCTAAAACTATAATTACATATCTAGACATTATATACAAACATAATAATGACATATTTATTTATTTACCAAACAGAAGCAGTGAATGTGGTCATTTTGAAAACTCTTGAACTCATATTAATTATTTATTATAAAGCAGGAGTTTAAGTTTTTTCATGTATTTATTTTTTATATATATATTTTATGGTCAAATGCCAGCAGCTGTGATTGCAGGAATTTCACTATAAAATTACAGGTAAAACATTTTTACTTTCATGGTGAGAAAGAAAAAGTCACCATAAAGTCACTGGTGATTTTATGGTTAAAAATGATGTTTCACCGTAAAATAAAATATTTTTCCTAAAGTAAACATGAAAACCTAACAAATTAATGTAACAAACCAAATAAACACAAATGTTTGAAATGAAAATTCCCGTAAATGAAATGATTATTTAATTTAGGCAACCTCACATCAAGCCAACAGTGTTAAATTGTTTCATAGTTTACAGATATTTCCTGTCATTTTTCCTGTTAATCACCGCTAAATATGCAGACATGTTTTTACAGTGTATGTCTCATGATGTAATCATCTGTTCACATTTCTCTAGTGGTGATGTTGCTTCACTGTGAAATTACTGCCATGGTTTAAAGATCACAACCTTTTACAACCATAAGTTATGTAATTCCCTTAAATAACTTAAATTAAATGACCTACTGTCTTTGAGACAGGAGGTCTCACTCTGCAAAAATGAATTAAAGTGAACAATAATATTCTGCAGGAAAACCTAATTATACTTTTATGTTTTGTATGAATTGTTAACCCAATGCAAACCTAGATTTGATTGAAAACAGCAAAAGAAAACAACAGATAAAACATCTAAACTGATGCTTGTTTTTTAACACATATTTTTATTTTGGTTTTAAGACCAAATAATCTTCATTAAAGATTGTAAAAGTTTATCAAAGGTAAAAAATTGTTAGCTACAGTTTCCCAGATGGAATCAACATCACAACTCTGAGAAAGTAAGAGAAAAGTTTCATTTTAAAATGCAAAGACCTTTAATTATAAATGTGTAAAATTATTAAAAGATTATTAAAATTCTCTCCAACTGCTTGGATCACCAATAAATGTGACCTTGTTACTTACGGATGAGACGCTGAGGACAGACGGTGGTGTACACGGGTCGCACTCTGAAGCTGATGTGTTTCCATATCTGCATCTCACTTTGTCTCCATCAGGGTCAAAGGCCAATAAATTTATGTTTTTGGCACAGTTTGAAGGAATTCTGGGAGAGAAGAAACCTCCATCTTAATATCACAAACCTTAATTTGTGGCTCAGTGGGCAGAGTATTTGTCATGCAGTCGGAAAGTTTGACTCTAGACACTGAACACCAAGTTGCCAACTGATCTGCATATGATCTATTGAAGATGACTTTACTATAAAACTGCAGAAACAGTTTTGCAGAGTTAAAATCAGAGGATCTGTGGAGGAACCTAAAAATGAGGGTGATGGCAAAGACCTCAACCAAGATCCATGGTGCTAATTGTCAAAGACAAACTTTGAAAAATACCAGTGAAGTTATGCAGAACTCATCAGAAATTTTAAACCATTTCAGTCCCAGTTAGAGTTTTTCCATTGGTTGTTAGCAAAGTTTTGCCAAATGTAATAAAAATTAGAAGATGCTCTTTTCCCCCAAATTAAATCCTCTGTGCATTGCCAATCTTTAGAGAAGTTCCTGTATCATATACAAACATAAATTTTTCATGGTTTTAATGAAGCATCCATATCGTACATCGTACCTCAAAGCAGGGAGGATGGTGGTCTGTGGGGATGTGTTGGGTTTTCCAATGTCCGACCGGTTCCTCATTTCAACAGCAGTCACAGCTCTCCAGGATACAATCCCATTTTGTATGCTATTGATCCAGTCTCCACCAGCCAACCTGCAGTCGACATTATTGAGCAGGTTTTCAGACATAGCAAGAGTTAATTCAGATCCACAAAACCTGGGAAACAGCTACATACTGCATATCTGTGATTCCTGATCATATTTGTAAATATTTTTTTATTATTGAGAAGAAGTGTTTTTTATTGACAGAATAAAGTTGTGAAAATAGATCTTTAGATTTGGTTACTTCTCAGTGATATTTTTAAAGTGAAGGACTCACAGAGTCTCAAATCCAGTGTTGTTGGGCAGCAGACGAGTTATCGCTCCTTCTCTCTGACACCATTCACCACTTACTTCCTGAACCACAGACAAACCGAGTGTTTGGGTTTGTGCTCCACAGTTGCCATTACATTGCCATGCATCACTATCTACGCATGAGACAAAATTCAACTTATAGCGAAGGATCACCTGTGGATTTAAAGCAAAGACATTTTAAGTGCAATCAAACCCTAAAAGCCAAATAACATTTTTTTTACAAAGCATCATGTCTTACTGAGACTGAACCATCTGCAAAAGTTTCCTCTGGGTAGTAGGTCATCATGGTGCCCAGAAAATGAGAAGCTTGTGAAGCTCTGACCAGCAGCAGCAGCAGCAACAAGGAGAGCAACATGGTGAAGGAGTCAACGTCTCTTCATAAATGCTGGGAGACAACAGAGACAAAGGACATTTATACTCCTCTCACCGCCTCTGTTTCTTATCTTCCCACTGGGACTCGACCCAGAAACGGTGGAATGTTGTTAAACTTGTGGGTAAACTCAGCAAAACCAGGAAATCACCTGGTATGTGAACATTTGTTGGAACTGGGACACTTATCAGATCAGATACGTATGAAGGTCATGTTTCTTTATACATTTAATGTTAGAAAAAACAAAACTATTATCTCTGATAAAAATAAAGCTGTTAGTCTTCTTTTGTTCTACTGATGGGTTAAATTATTCTCATTTCACTTAGATTTAGAGAAGACAGAGAAAGAGATTGCAGGCTCTATCGCACTTAAAGATAATATCATTTTGACTTTTTACGTAAATCTCTGACATGCATTTCTTTCTGCATGAATGATTTTGTTCAATGTTAGTTTAGAAACAAAACCCAACTCCTCCTCCCTGGCTCAGAAAAATCCTCCCTTGCAAAAATAAAAAACACTTTCTAAAGTTGTTGTTCTCCAGCACCACAAGATTATTTTTTTACTCTGATGTATTAGTGAGAGGCTAAATTTAGATATCAGGGAAAGTAAAAAATTAGTTTAATATAAGAAAAAATATTTTCCATCTTACTTAACATTTTCCATTTATAAAGAAATACATTTACGTGAAAAACTATTTCAGCGTCAGTAAAAAGTTACAACATTTGATTTCCAGTCTGTTCAGCTGCTCAGTTAACATGAAAAATATTTTTTTCCAAAATATCTTGAATGGACAATATACACAGAAGAACATGAATCTGTGCAAACTTGTGGTTATCCAGCATATTCTGTAATCATCTGATTGCTCTAAATGGCTGCTATTACCAAGACTGAATTATGCATTAAATGTCACATAAAAAACAAAATCAAGGTAAAGACATTAAAATTAATTTTTTTTTTAATTATTCTGGCACATCTAAACATTTAGCTCATAAGTAGTTGTCTTGAATTTATTTACATCATGAGAGAAGTTTACATGCATTCTTTAGAAATATAAAAAATTGTTCCAGGTTCCAACAGAGAACAAAAAAACAGATGACAAAAACCATTTAAACCACCAACTTTCTAACGTTCAGTAAAAAAGCTGTTGATATGACAACTTTAAGGAATCCACACGAAAATTTATTCGACAACCAGAAATAAAATTGAATTATCCACATTATTTTCACATGTGATTTATAAATAAACCAGTTAAATGCATGTATAGACATAAAATAAAATATAGTCAACAATATACAGACAGGAGATGAAACAGTGAAGCTGAATCAAAACATCTGGAAACCCATTTCATTTTTCCACAGAGTTCAGTAACAACTTTTAGCCACTAGGGGGCAGCTGTTGTCATTTCCAGCGCACCTTTTCTCCGGATGGTTACGATTATGTTTTGTGGTAATCCTTTATCAGTCAGTTCCTTCTGAATCTGTAAAAGAAACAAAAAGTTTAGTTATGATTCAACTATGTTTGGATTAAACAGCTGAGATTCACCAAACTGGTGGATCCGTCACTAGACATCAGAAATTATCTCTTCCATTCATCAGTTTTTGTCACATAGTTTCAGCATAAAGTAACTTTAAGTATCTTTTGCACACAGACAGATGCATGAACACTGCACAAACATACAGTACGATCTTGTTCATTAATTTTTACACATAGTCATGAGTTCCTGAGGATATAGTGATAAACTGTAAAATTGACAAAAAACTTCCAAAGAACTATAAAACTATTTCAAATTGTTGATTTCATGTGAAGCTGCCACAATTAAGTTAATAACAGCAATTTGTACATTTTGCCTTTGTAAATTCATCTTATATGTTGTTTTTATGTTCATTTTAGGAAAAACATTGTTTTCCTTAAGTTAAAACATTTTGTTTTACAGTAAAACAATGACTCCAGCATTTAAAAAAATAATATTACCAATGACAGAGCCATCTAACCAGGAAAGAAAAAAATGTTTTATCGTAATTTTACAGACAAACTCTGGCAACCACAGCTGCCGGCATTTGACTGTGAAATTTACTTCTTTTTTTACAGTGTACGATGAAACAATAACAGTTAAAATAATAATATTAATAATAATAAAAGAACAGTTTTGATTTTTCTCTGAACCTCATGTGAAATCTACATTTCTTTTACTATTCCACATTCAGAACATTTTCAAACTGCACTAATAACTAAAACAATTTGAAACATGCAGAAGACGTTTGTTGCTGCTCGAGTGAAAGTCACATAATTTACGAACCAGTTGGACGATTGTGTTGTAGTCATTCTCCAGTGAAAGTGTCGTTGAGATCTTTGCGTTCAAAGCCATAACATAATCTAGAAAAAAAAAAAAACAGAATCAATACAATAATCTATCACAGAAAAGCTTAATTTATATAAATACTTCAACTTCAACAACATCTCACACATTTTTAAAAATTGAATTTATTTATACAGATTCGTTGCACATGGAGTGATCTAATTTCATCATCAAAATCAATTTTTCTTTATTAATTATTATCTGGATTATAAATAATAATGTTCATTTCTATAACTCAATAATTGGTTGTTTTGATAGCTGCCTTCAAGTTGTTTCCATATCCTTGTTACAGGTTAACCTTTTCCTGCCACATTTTTTATTTTTTTTTATTGTCTGAAACTTAATTTTGGGTTTTCATCATCTGTAGGCCATGATAATCAAAATGACAATAAAGGATTAAAATATTTTAGTTTACATGATGAATCTTTAAAATCTATTAGACTCAAAAAAATATCCAACTTTTTTAAGATTGTCAGATTTTTTTAGTTGTACCTGTAAACACATTCTGACAGTGAAACTACTTAACATAGTTGGTCATACTTACATGGTCCTGGATCCGATGTGCTTGTAGGCGGCGGAGTTGTTGGCGCACTGGTCTGAGTTGGTGGTGGCATGACTGGTGGGACTGTTCCGAAGACAACTGTAGTTGTAGTTGGAGCTGGGGGTACGGTCGATGTTGGTGCGGTTGTAGTTGGAATGTGGGTTGTTGTCGGAACAGTTGTTGGGAAAACAACAGTTGTAGTTGGGAGTTGGATGGTTGTTGTTGGCATGGGTGGCATGGTAGTTTCTGGATAGGTGGTTGTTGTTGGCATGGGTGGCATGGTAGTTTCTGGATAGGTGGTTGTTGTTGGCATGGGTGGCATGGTAGTTTCTGGATAGGTGGTTGTTGTTGGCATGGGTGGCATGGTAGTTTCTGGATAGGTGGTTGTTGTTGGCATGGGTGGCATGGTAGTTTCTGGATAGGTGGTTGTTGTTGGCATGGGTGGCATGGTAGTTTCTGGATAGGTGGTTATTGTTGGCATGGGTGGCATGGTAGTTTCTGGATAGGTGGTTGTTGTTGGCATGGGTGGCATGGTAGTTTCTGGATAGGTGGTTGTTGTTGGCATGGGTGGCAAGGTAGTTTCTGGATAGGTGGTTGTTGTTGGCATGGGTGGCATGGTAGTTTCTGGATAGGTGGTTGTTGTTGGCATGGGTGGCAAGGTAGTTTCTGGATAGGTGGTTGTTGTTGGCATGGGTGGCAAGGTAGTTTCTGGATAGGTGGTTGTTGTTGGCATGGGTGGCATGGTAGTTTCTGGATAGGTGGTTGTTGTTGGCATGGGTGGCATGGTAGTTTCTGGATAGGTGGTTGTTGTTGGCATGGGTGGCATGGTAGTTTCTGGATAGGTGGTTGTTGTTGGCATGGGTGGCATGGTAGTTTCTGGATAGGTGGTTGTTGTTGGCATGGGTGGCATGGTAGTTTCTGGATAGGTGGTTATTGTTGGCATGGGTGGCATGGTAGTTTCTGGATAGGTGGTTGTTGTTGGCATGGGTGGCATGGTAGTTTCTGGATAGGTGGTTGTTGTTGGCATGGGTGGCATGGTAGTTTCTGGATAGGTGGTTGTTGTTGGCATGGGTGGCATGGTAGTTTCTGGATAGGTGGTTGTTGTTGGCATGGGTGGCATGGTAGTTTCTGGATAGGTGGTTGTTGTTGGCATGGGTGGCATGGTAGTTTCTGGATAGGTGGTTATTGTTGGCATGGGTGGCATGGTAGTTTCTGGATAGGTGGTTGTTGTTGGCATGGGTGGCAAGGTAGTTTCTGGATAGGTGGTTGTTGTTGGCATGGGTGGCATGGTAGTTTCTGGATAGGTGGTTGTTGTTGGCATGGGTGGCAAGGTAGTTTCTGGATAGGTGGTTGTTGTTGGCATGGGTGGCATGGTAGTTTCTGGATAGGTGGTTGTTGTTGGCATGGGTGGCATGGTAGTTTCTGGATAGGTGGTTGTTGTTGGCATGGGTGGCATGGTAGTTTCTGGATAGGTGGTTGTTGTTGGCATGGGTGGCAAGGTAGTTTCTGGATAGGTGGTTGTTGGTGGCATGGGTGGCAAGGTAGTTTCTGGATAGGTGGTTGTTGTTGGCATGGGTGGCAAGGTAGTTTCTGGATAGGTGGTTGTTGTTGGCATGGGTGGCAAGGTAGTTTCTGGATAGGTGGTTGTTGTTGGCATGGGTGGTATGGTAGTTTCTGGATAGGTGGTTGTTGTTGGCATGGGTGGCAAGGTAGTTTCTGGATAGGTGGTTGTTGTTGGCATGGGTGGCATGGTAGTTTCTGGATAGGTGGTTGTTGTTGGCATGGGTGGCATGGTAGTTTCTGGATAGGTGGTTATTGTTGGCATGGGTGGCATGGTAGTTTCTGGATAGGTGGTTGTTGTTGGGATGGGTGGCATGGTAGTTTCTGGATAGGTGGTTGTTGTTGGCATGGGTGGCATGGTAGTTTCTGGATAGGTGGTTGTTGTTGGCATGGGTGGCATGGTAGTTTCTGGATAGGTGGTTGTTGTTGGCATGGGTGGCATGGTAGTTTCTGGATAGGTGGTTGTTGTTGGCATGGGTGGCATGGTAGTTTCTGGATAGGTGGTTGTTGGTGGCATGGGTGGCATGGTAGTTTCTGGATAGGTGGTTGTTGTTGGCATGGGTGGCATGGTAGTTTCTGGATAGGTGGTTGTTGTTGGCATGGGTGGCAAGGTAGTTTCTGGATAGGTGGTTGTTGGTGGCATGGTAGTTGTTGGGACGGCTGTAGTTGTAGTTGAAGCAAGATATTAGCAGAAACATGATTAGCAGTGCAAAATAAAGAATTGATTTATGAATAATAGGAAATAAGAAAAAATTTTACTCACAATTTCCAACTTTTACAGTGACGCATCTAATGTCAGACTGATACACGGATGAAGCCAAGCTGTGGAAATAATTTAGGTTGGTAGCTTTATTATTATAAAATTATTGCCTTTATTTTAACTTAGTTAAGTCTAAAACCAAACATTTTTATAGACACATTTGTCATACCTAAAAAGATTCATTTGCATGAATTTAAATGATGAGTACTTGGCCTTTATTCACTCATAGCCAGCTTTTAGCATCTCTGCTAGCTTCTGAGATTAGGTTAAATGGTCACTCTACAATGAGCTGCGTGTGTCTATGGTTGTTTATTCTGTGTTGCCCTGGGAGGAACTGGTGTCCTATCCAGCCTGATGAACAGGAAACAAACCGACCTGAAACCACATCTTACAACTATTTGAAGAAAACCAACTTACCTCGACTGGACAACAAAGCAGATGGGATGGCTTTCTCCGCTTTCAAAATTAGATGGCGTCCATGTCAAGGTGAAGTTTCCCAATGCCTGTGAGTTTTTCACCACATTATGGGGACCGCTGAACAGGAGACCAGAGATCCTTTAGGAAACAAAACATTAAGATGTTTTTAGGTGATAAACGCAGTGCTTCCCAATCTAACCTCTGTTGTTTTGCTTCTGCCTACGTGGATTGAGTGGCCTCTGCTCTAATGTTGATTTCTACTGCTTGATTGACATTGGTGAGGATCTGGGCTCCAGGGTCCGGAGTTGGAGAAAGGAATCTGGGCAGATAGACTCCTTCAGAGCAGGACGGCACAGCAGGATCCACTGGAACAACAAAGGAAAGCAAGAAATTTAGCCCTGGTGATATAATTTAGGATGGAAAGCCTGATATTTATTTCCACAAATTGCACCAAAAGTCTCTGAGTAGCATAACAATGAAACTACTTGCAAACTCAACCATAAATGATAAAATGCCAACTTCTCAATGCTAGATTGGACTTTAAAACGGCTCCTAATGGTTGTAAAACCCTGAAATCTGAAAATAGTGTTGCACCTTTCAAAACGAACTGGACTGGAATCTTGCTGATGGCTTCGTTGGTCGTCTTCAGCACCAAGGAGCCGTCGGGTTGAACCAGATTTATGTTCTGCCTGGAGAAGTCTTCCATCACCAGCTGCACTGCGTACGGCCCTTCGTTGCTGCTGTTTGTTGGACTGAATGACAGAGTGCAAGACTGCAGGAGGACAGAAAAGATCAACGCTAAGTGATCTAGATCAGAGGTGTCAAAAGTGTGGCGCAGGGGCCATTTGTAGACTTGGACTGATTTTTTTGTGGCCCCCAAATGCATTTAAAAAATGATACAAATTTGGCCCGTCGATGCAGATGGAGGCTTTTAATTTGTAATCAGGGTAAAAATTTTTACCACATGATTTTCTTTCACAGGTAAAATACAACACAAAGTATTTGTCTTATTATAATCAAGTTTTAACAAAAGATAAAACCAAATTTCACCAGAGACTTTTAATAAAAAGCCAACTTTGCTGCACAGAAATCAGCTTTTATTCTTTCTTGAATTCGGCTAAATATAGCAAATGTTTTGAAACGAAGCGACCCAAATCCTGTTCTTCTTAATGGAAGTAAAAGTATTCACTTGAGCCCAAATGGAAGTGAAAATGAGATGTTTCTTTTTACTACAGCAAACATGCAAAATTAAAGTAGGAATAAGTAGAAAGCTTATGACAATTTTGAGAGATCTTGGAACATTTCTAAAACAAACAAAGAAATTTGCTAGAAATTTTTGTTACGTTTTTAGGTTAATAGAAATTTTCAACAAAAAAATTTAATTTCTGCATTTCAATTTTTTTTAGTAAATTTTTGAGATTAATCACAAAATTTCTGAGTTTTTGGCAGAAATAAATTTTTTCCATATAAAATGGCGCTATTACACATTAAAGTTTTGAATCTACAATAAATATCGAGCTACTTTATTTGCTTAATTGTTGCTTGTTGCTCTTGGGTCCGCTGCTACTTTGGAGTCCACAATTTTGGCCCATGTGGTAAAAAATCTGGACGCGCCTGATGTGTCTCTTCCCACATATGTTTGCCATGTATTTTGAAAGCGCCAATAAAAACCAAACAACGCAGAAGCGTTTTGTGAATTTAGGCGCCGTTACTTACAGATGAGACGTTGAGGACGGACGGAGGTGTGCACGGGTTGCACTCTGAAGCTGATGTCATCCCATTTCTGCATTTGACCTCGTCTCCATCGGGGTCGAACGCCAACAAGCTGATGTTTCTCGGACAGTTTGAAGGAATCCTGAAATCGCAGGAATAAAAAGCCACAAATAATTTTCCACAGCCACGCCCAGACTCCTTCGCCTTAATGTGCTTGATAAAAGTTGCCTAACTTGTTCTTTTGAGATTTTATTTTCGTCAGGACATTAGCGTTAATCTTCTCTTTAGGGAACAAAGTGGTAAAGACACTATAATGAGTCTGGCTGAACTTTTCTGCGATTGTTAAATCTTTTTTTGGAAACCATCTTCTCAACTTAAACACATGACTCACAATTAAATACTTGTAGCAAGTCTTATCTTGACGGCCAAATTGTGTGAATATAAAAAAAAAAAAACGGTTTGCAGTGTTAATACACTGCAAAAACTCAAAATCTTACCAAGTCTTTCTACTGCAAATATCTGAGTACACTTGAAATAAGACAAAATTAGCTTACAAATAACATTAAAGCAAAAATATATGAACTTCTTTTAAGTCAATAATTCCCCAATATTGATGAAAAAGTATGAAATTATTTCACTTATAACAGGATATTTTTCCTATGCTTTTATCCTATAATCTGCTAATGAAACTAGAACTTTTTCATCAATATTATGGAAATATTTGACTTAAAACAACCCTATATATCTTAATGAGAAGTTACTTCTAAGTTAGTTTTCTCTTAAATGTTTTAAGATATTTGCACCAGAAACTGGACTAAAGATACATGGTACGGTTTTGTGTTTTTGCAGTGTAATGTCCACATATGTGAAACTTTTGCGCCATTTCTGAATCAATTTAAGGTTCGTGGACCTCCTCTTTGTGCCACTCTAGTGCAAAAAATGAAGATTCACAGAGATTTAAATGCAAACATTGCATCTTAGAAGATACATTTAAAGTGTAACAAAGCTGAAAAATTGAATCCTGCAGGTTCACCTCAGAGCTGGGAGGATGGTTGTCACTGGTGAGGTGTTGATTTGGTTGCTATCAGACCGGAAACTCAGCTCTACGTCCGTCACGGCTCTCCAGGACACGATGCTGTTTATGATTCCAGTTATCCAGTTTCCACCATCCAACCTGAAGGGGGAGCAATTGAGAAGCTGAACTTAAGACCTTTAGAGACGTGACGATGGAGGTGCAGAGTTTTCATCGCTCATTTTCAATTTAAAAATCACAAGAGGTGGGTAGTAATTAGTTCATTTTAGTTTACTACTACACCACACTTTTTACTTTTAATTGAGTAATATTATTTTGAAGCATCTCAACTCTTGCTTGAGTAAAAATTTCTTGATACTTCACCCAATGCGAGTTCTTTCACTTAAAGAAGAACAAACATATTTTAGACAAAAATGAGATAGATGTACAATTTCTGTTAAAGTGAGACCTCTTGTTCGTAGACAAGCTTTGTTGTTCATGCTATTTTCTATCTGCTGAGACTTTTGTGTTGTTTAGAGATCAAGTAAATATTCTGCAAATATCATATCTCGCTCCTATACTGATGTTACCCTGTTTTAGCATGCAGTTGACACCAGTTAAGAATAAAAACACAAATACAAAACCAGACCAAACTTTTCTTGTTTTAAATAAATCAGAATTACCTAACTTATTTCAACTTGCAAAATGCCACAACAATAAGAGAAAGAACGAGTTTACACACATAATGGTTACTATCTCTTTTAACAATGAGGACAATGTGGCTTCAGAAACCTTTGGTAGGCCGACTGAGACATTTAAGTTAATTAGAGTCACGCCTGTGGATGTACTTTAAGGCCACACCTGGAACTGTCTGCTCTCATGTTTGACACAATGTGAAAGTAAAAAGAAATCAGCCAAGAGATCAGGAAGATAACTGTGCAGCTTCACCAGCCTGGTTCATTCTGGGGAGGAATTTACAGACGCTTGATTGTGCCGTGTTGATATGTCCAAACAATTATATGAAGTACTGACATGATGGAAATGTCCAACCATCATACCGCTCAGGAAGGAGACGGGTTCTGGTCCAAAATGTGCAGATTGGCCCCAGAACAAAAGGTAAAGACCTGAAGCCATTTCTCCAAAAGAAACATCACAGGTCAGAAAATAGTTTGCAAATGCACAGAGGGACAAATAAATTCATTTTTTCCAACATCTCCTGACACTTAGGTGGAACAGTTTGATCATGATGACCATCGTTACGTTTGGAGGAAAAACGAGGATCCTTGTACAGTCCTAACAGTGAAGTACGGGGGTGGCAGCATCATGCTGTGGGACTGTTTAGCTGGTACAATAATAACCTTCAGTATGCAGCCAAAGTGGTTACAAAGTGGCTTCAGGACAAGTTAGTTTGGTGTGGCCCACACAAAGCCCTGATCTCAGTCCGATGGAGAAGTTGTGGGTTGAAACGACTTCAGAAACCTCAGGAATTTCAACGTTAGACCCAAACGTACAGCTTCACAGAAAATTATTCCTGATGCTCACCAAATGTACATGAAAATCTGAATTCAAAGAAAGCTACAAAATCTACTCGCAAAGGTTTCCGTGTTTATTTGGTGTATGTAAACATTTGGTTTCCACTTTACATAGTCATTATGTATTTTATGTTTCAGTTTTATAAGTTTAATATTGAAAATAAAATAATTGCAAAGTGTTTCACCTGCTTAAGGTTTGGTACACTGAAAAAAACACAAAATCTTACCAAGTAAATTTGATCCATCATTTCTTGTGCAAATATCACTTAAAATAAGACAAAACTAACTTATAAATATCTTTTCAGCAAAATATGAAGGATTGTTTCAAGTAAGTAATTCTTTAATATTGATGAGGAAGTTTTAGTTCCACTGGCAGATTATTTCTCTTATAACAAGACATTTTTCTCATAAGTTAAATAATCAATTGATTAGAACTAGTCCTAGGACTTAATTGTCAATATTAGGGAATTACTTAGTTGAAAGAGCTAATTTTTCTAGCTGAAAAGTTACTTAAAAGTTAGTTTTGTCTCATTTCAGGTGAGAAAATATGGATCAAAACTACTTGGTAAGATTTTGTGTTTTGCAGTGTAACGTTGTTATTTATTTGTAGGATTTTTTTTCATCTTAGTTTTTAAAATGTCACAATTTGCTCACAACTTTACATTCTTTGTCTGCCTGGAAAACGTTACATTATTTCACAGGTTAACTTTTAATTCGTACTTCTGTCATTTTACAGAAGTACGAATTACTTCTGTAAATTACTTCTCGAATTAAAAGTACGAATTAACTTTTAATTCGTAGTTCTGTAATTTGCTTCTACTGGAGTAAATAAATGTTGAAGTAGTGTTAGTTTTACTCGAGAACAACCTGGCCATCACCAAAGCCTGACTCACGAAAGCTGAAACGGAGCGGTGCCAGACACCAGGCGGGTCGCGACGCCTTCTCTCTGGCACCATTCCCCTGGGCTTTCCTCCACGACGCTCAGCTCAACATCCGCCGTCTCACTTCCACAGTTGCCGCTGCAACTCCACGTGTCGTTGGCTGCGCAAGCGGCGAAGCTCAGCTTGTAGCGAACGTTCACCTGCAGATTAGTAACAAAAGGTGTGAAGGGAAGCTGAAGTTTGGAGGTTGTTTTCAGGGAATCTCATCTTACCAAGAGAGATCCATTGGTCGTCATGTCCTTTGGGTAGTAGGTCATCACGGTGCCGTAGTAATTGTCGGCTTGTGACCCGCAAACCAGAAGCAACAGCAACGCAGAGAGCAACATGTTGACAGAGTTGACAATGAGCTCTACACTTTCAGAGTCATCCTTTTATCCGCTGCCTCTCCTTGTTCATTCTCATAAAAAGAAGATGAAGGTGTGGTTTCCACTCAAAGAACATGAATTACACAGCAGGGATTAACTATGCAGCAGAACAGGACCTACAGAACCCAGTGGGTCTAATTAAACCAATCAAACTGCAAAAATACAAAATCTTTCCAAGTATTTTTTGATCTAGTTTATTGTGAAAATATCTTGGGAAACATGAAATAAGATAAAACTAACTTCAGCAAGTCATACGAGTTTGTTTTAAGTCAATTATTTAGTAAAGTTGGCAGATTATTTCACTTATAAATGGAGAAAAATGTCTTGTCTGCCGGTGGAACTAAAACTTTTTCATCAATATTAGGGAATTATTGACGTAAAACAGGTACCAATTTCTTTTTAATTATTATTTCTTTTAATTTAGTTGCATCTTGAGTTGTATGATTGCTCATGTTTTCAGTTTCTTTGTCAGCAACTTCATAACTTCAACTGCTACTTTCAAAGCCTCTTCCTGCAAATCATTATACAGTCCAGGTAACAATGTGGGAATATTTCAGTAAATTAATCAGTCGAAATTTTGTTTGTTCAACTCACAAAATTAAATTAACTTCACAATATATGGCTCATTACACACTATGATATGTTAAACTCATTTATTTGAGTTAAATTTAATGAAAGATACTGAAGAAAACACAAATATTCAGTTTCTAAAAATGTTTTGAAATGACAACATCGTGGTATAAAGTTTGATTAACTGAGAAAGAGATCAATAAATAAAAATTAAGTGTACAATCACTTTGTTGGGCTCCTTTTACATAAATTACTGCTGCAGTGCAGCGTGGCATGGAGGTATTTTACTCAAGCAAGAGTAAAAATACTTCATAATACAATTACGCAAGTAAAAATAAAAAGTACAAGGTAGTAAAAATACTCCTAAAAGGAAATTTTTAAAAAAGTTAATTAAGTAAATGTAAATGAATAAACCTAACTCTGTCTCTTAATCTACCAAACATGCACATATTTTTTAATCAAGGCTGAATGGATAAATTTATCTGAATTACTTTTAGATTTCAGATTAGTTGTTTCACTCATTTGCTTCTGACGTTTTGACGTCAAAACAAAAAGTCCTGCCTTCAAAGACCACAATTAAATCTGACATTTACCTCGTCGCCTAGCAACACATTTTACTTTAATCACGTAAACAACACCAAGCCTTCGAGGCAGCTGCTTTTACTTTCTGTTTGTTACAAGAAAATACTTGTATAAACGACTGCTGCGTAGCAAAGTAAAAAAAAAAAAAAATTAAAATATTTAAACAAATTAAATTCAGTTTATTTTTATAGCTCCGATTTACAATTTGTCTGTTTACTAAAAAACTGAAGTCAAATAAATCATACAGGCGGATTCTAAGGTAAGTTCATCCACTCCAATTAATTCTGGTTGTAAAATAATGCAGTAAAGTCCAGGTTTTTATTCAGATTGGTTAAAAAGTTTTCTATGTAAGAATATTTGCAGCTGGAGAATCATGCAGCGACAGTTTTACTCAACGTTACATAACGAAACAAGAGGCGGAGTCTCACCGGTTTGGTAAATATGAGGTTGACAACGTAAGTAGCCATTCCTGTTTATCAAAATAAATATTAAAATAGACACAGAGGAGAAGAAAACAGGAATTAAAAGTAAAACAAAACAAAAATCTATGAAGTTCAGTAAAATCTGTCTTGACCAGTTCAACCAAGTGAAACTATGGCTGTTGTAAAGTCTGTTCATGAAGGAGGGCGGTGACCTGATTTACAAAAAGCCTCAGTTTTTGTTATTCTGTGTCACTTTTTCATCAATATTATGGAATTAATTGACTTAAAACAACACTTTATATCTCATATTTTACTCTAATGAGTTAGAGTAAAATATGAGGAAGTAGACCAACTCTTACGTCATCACAATTTTTCGGTACTCTACCCTCTGATAAACACAAGAAGTCATCGTTAGATTAGTCTAAAAATATATAATATAACAAAATAAAATAAAGATCCTAATTATTCATTTTTCTTTCTGTCTCCAACAGAGAGGCACTGCTTTCAGTGAAAAGCGAGCAACAAGCCTTGAGAGTTACACATCAATAACTTAGACTTTCTGTGTTACTTCACATGAAGCAAAATGGCAGCAGATTCATATTCTGCAAGATAAACACATTTACTTTACAACTTTACTACTTGAAATCTGCATAAACGGAACATATCCGGTTTTCTTTTGTGGTTTAGTTTGATTTTCACTTTCCATTTCAAAGTCTTGACACTAAAGATTCATGCATGTCTTTTTGACTGTCAAGATACAAAAGATATAATTAAATTCCTGGCTTGTTCACCTTAATTACTGCTAAATGTAGCCAAACCAGAATCCCTCCTGAATAACAACAGCTGCTTGTTGGCGTCCAGCTGGTAAATCCTTTTTAATTGTGCTTTGTTTTTATGTTTGTAGATGGATTTTCTTCTGCTTTATGCTGTTTATTTCACCCCACAAAGTCTGAAACTTTAAAAGTGCTTTCTTTTTTAAAAGGAAGCATTCATGAGATTCAGTTTATGCAACAGCCACAGAGTTTCACACTACTGTACACAAAGTAACTTTAAAACCTTGTTGCTTTTAATGAGTAAACCAGCCATTAAACTTTGACATTTTCATCTCAAATAAACTCAAAACTGATCTAAATTATCATATTTTGACACAAATGTCAACCAGATGTGTTTAGAGCAGCCAAAATGGGATAAAAGCAGAATTACTTGTAAATATTTGTTACTGAAGTCCACAGAAAAAATGTAATCATCTAAACAATGACACAAGTAATAGGAGAGTTGGGTAGAGACTAGTTACATTTAATTAATTACAATTAACTGAGTAACTGATTTGAAAAGGTTTAGTTTTAGGAGTATTTTTACTTTTTGTTTTTACTTGAATACTTTTATTATTGTTAGAGGCTGGAGTTTTTGTAGAGAGCTGTTTTGTCCACCAGGGGGAGCCACAAGGAGGCTTCTGGAGGAGGATGGTCCCTGCGCACCTGTGCGTTATCAGCCTCATCAACACCAGCATAAGAGGAGCGGGTGGCCAGTTTGCCGGCGCCGGAGTGTTATACCTGTTTTGGTATCCTGAGCCCCTCTGAGCTTAGTTCTCTGAGAATTAATTTGTGTACTCTCCTAATCTGAGCCTTTTTCCTCTGACCTTCTCTCAGGATTGCTCCTGTGGAACCGTCCCTCGGTCGACTACGGTCCGACTACCTGCCCGCCCTCCTACGTGCCCCCCTTCGGCTACTCCCCGCCATCGGAACCCCTCTCTTGTGCAAGCACCCGGACTCCAGCCTCTCTACGACCTACCTCCCTGGCGAAACCTCTTCATCTCTCCCAGTAAGCCCATTCCTCCTTCCCCATAATTCCAACTACCCACTTACCTGTCATCTCTGCAGTCCTCAGATCACTGACGCCCCGGATCCAGTGGGGCTCGAACTAACTCACATTTCTCTACTGTTGATCTGTTCATCAATAAATTTTATTTATCTGATTTCTCCATCTCCTGTTTGTGTTCTGCATGTGGGTTAAGCGAATAGCGTCCAACATGACAATTATGAAGTATTTCTGCTCTTACTGGAGTAAAACTTCTGTATTTTCTACTCATTGAATGAAAAACAAACATGTTTTAACCAGAAACCCACCAGACACAAACACACACCTGCAGTTTTTGTTAAAGTTTCAAACATTTTTTATTGACAGAAAGTGTTTTAATTTTTATTTTTTATTTTTGCTTGATTTGGGTATTTTTTGTTATTTATAGGAATTATTGTCATTTTTGCCATTAAAATCCCCAAATTTCCAAATTACTTCATATTTTGGTCGTCTGATCATTAAATTTTTAAATATTAAATGATTCATAATTTGATCAGTCACTCAGTACTTGAGCAAACTTTTTACCAAATACTTTTTCAATTTCTTGGTCAGCTACTTTTTACTTGAGTAAAATTTTTGAATACTGAGCAATAGTTTAAAAAAAAAGAGTATTTGGGAAAACTAGTATTGAAGTGTAGCATAACTGTTTCATCATTACGTCTTATTTAATTTTAAAGTTATGCAATTATGTTGTAATAGTTTAATCATTATGATGACTCAGCTCCAACAGCTTCACTTTTCATTTCTACTTGTATAAAATGTTTAATTAGCAAAGTTATGAAACATACTGAGGGCGAAGATGGTGGGAAAAAAGCAGAGTCGTAATTTATTCTCCAGTAATTTTGTGGTTTTTGTTTTTCTTAGGGTGAATTTCACCTTTCACCTTTCGCCTCATGATTTCTGCAGATTTTCACCAGCAGCTTCACGGCCGTAGCTTCGCTTTTATAAGTAATAAAGTAATCAGCAACTAAGCAATTATTTTAAGATGATCAATAGTTTATTAGGCACCAGTAAATCATAATAAATACACTCTGAATCATTCAGCTTTGACTATGCTCTGAAGTTTATACACTCACCTCTTCTGTTTTAATTGACCAATTGTAACCCCTCTGTGACATGATGGTCGATCATTTATTGATCATTACAGTTTTTGACGTCTATTATATCCAATTCTTTCTGATAATGTGATGACAAAGGTATATTCCCAGATATAAAATGACATCTGGTCATTGAGAAATAAGTCATCAAAATATGGACTCAATATTTCACTGTTTTCACCATAACGTCGACTTAATTTCATTTGAACTTTGATTCTGATCAGTTTATGACAGTGATTGATTATTGGGGTCTTTCTGCATTGAGTCTCTCTACTCTGGCTAATTTTAAATGATTTTGAATTAAATTTTTCTTATGTCAAGATCAGTCAATCTAATATCTTTAGTTAAACTTTTAGGTATTTTTATAATTTCCTGTATGTTGTTATGAGCTGATTGACTCTTGCATCATGGGAAACATTTGTTTAGAGTTTGGCTCTTAATCTACTGTTATATAATCAGTTTTAATTAGTGCTGTCCACAACTATTTACATTCTGACCCTTTATTAAAGAAACTATTTTGTTTTTGTTTTAATTTTGTGGAATTTACAGTATCTATATTACTTTTTTAAAACAAAATCTGCTTGTTGTATTCATTTTTTAGATGTACTTCGTTTTTGTATCTGGATATTTAATGAGAAACAATAGACAAGACAATTTTCCTCCATCTTCTGGTCTCAATTCTGAATTACATCTTGTTTGCTCCTGTCATTTTAACCATTACCAACTTATCACCCCATAAAAAATGAGTAACACTCTAAATGTGAAAGTAAAATCAAACTTTTCTATATCCTAAAGTCATACTTTAGGATATATGACTTAGTTTGCTGAAAACTTCAGGAATAAGTTGGATTAAGACGTACAAAGAAATCAGAAAATCTAACACTTTCCCCTGCAGGAATCAAGCTTCATTCTCACAATTTTCCACTAGGGGGCAGCAGTGATATGCTGTTATTTCCACTGAGTTGGAGTAACGAAGAAGAGACTAGAAAAAGAAAATCTGAACTGGTCTGGAAGGTTAATACAACAACAATAATAACAATAATAATAACAGATCAAACCATCCAGTGATTTATAAACTAAGAATAAAAAGTTTATTTCTTACAAAATACTTGAATAATCCTGCCTTCACTTTAAGGCTGTATCACGCAAGCATGTTTTAAATTAGGACAAAATTTTAAATTAGTGCTTGAATATTTGAAATCTTAATCTTTTTAATATATGTATATATTATACCAAAGTAAATAAACTAGATACTCTTATTCAGGGTTGGTAGATAAGTATAGGTAAACATCCTCTGGTCTAATTCCTTTTCTGGGTTAGAATAAAAAGTCTAAAAAGTCTAAAAAGTTGTTGCTAAGGAAATTTTTCTGGATTCTAATCCTTGTTCTGAGTTGCTAAATAAATGTAAGTAAGTAATTATTCTCTGGACTTTCTAAGTGTGCTCTGAATTTGTGAAAGTAATCAGTTCTCCACCGTTTTATATTTTCTAAGAAAGTGTTTAAGTGTTCAAATGAAAAAAGAAGTTAATTCTTTTTAAGAAGTTGCTTCTACTTTGTCAGATAAGCTGCCAGACCTGGAGTTCACCTGGTATGAGGAAACGATCTACAAAGCAATCAGAGATTAAAATCTCACACAGCAGTGAGAACTTCATGTTTGTAGATCACTGAATCAATATTTCCTACCCTGAAAGGTTGATACTTCATTACTTTTTTTATGTTATTTCAAATAACAGAAAATAAGATAAGAAATTTCTTTTCAAAGACTTTTATGAGATTTATGCAACCCTTCCAGATTCAACTAGAAACGTTTGAGTCAATAAAATGGGCACCAGGTTGGTATTTACCCCCAAACCTCTGTTGGCATGAACTTTTAAATACTTATTTTATTGCAGAACAAGCAATTTTTGTATTCAAAATAATTTTATTGTATGTCACATCTTCAGTCTAACATTCATTCCCAGCTAAGCCATGTAAAATCAACATGAAATCGAATATTTTGATGTTTATCATCATGCAGAAAGCTTCATAAATGTGGTTGATTACAGAGTGTGAAAAATAAAATCCTGAATCAACGAGTTACTAAAACCATTTTCCTGCAAGAAGTCGCCACTATGAGGCATTTTTTACTTCCAATGAACTGCTGCTCAGGATGCTAATGCTGATGGTTTGTGGCAGCCCGTAGCTAATCAGTTCTTCCTTAATCTGGAAAAGAAAACACACAGTTGTAAGTGAGATAGAATCAATGCTTCATCATAAACATTATTGATTCATTTTTGTGCTCAGAACAAATTTAAAATGTGTTTAAAGCTTAATAATGTCATGATGTGTGCTTTGATGGTTGACTGAAATGCAGAATGGCAGAGAAGTCAAGTAAAAGAAAAATGTTTAATAACAAAAAATGATGGAAAACTTTTTCTTTTCTTTTCTTTTTTTAATCACAGGGAGCCAGAGCAGAACAAAAACCATAAATCCAATGGAAAGGCCAGCAGGGAACCAGGGAAGAATGAAGACAATAACAGGGTTTAACAAGAGGAACCAGCAAGGACTGAAAATGAAAATGGTCCTTAAGTACCAGGAGGTTGAATTATGAAAAAAAAGAGAGAGAGAGAGAGAGAGGGAAAGAGAGAGAGAGAGAGAGAGGGAGAGAGAGAGAGCGAGAAAAGCAGTTTAGCTAGAAAAACCAGCTGAAGCTGGGATTGCTGTTACTCACCAGCTGGGCGAGGGCCTCCTTATCATTTATCAGTGACACGGTGGCTGAGATCTTTGCATTCAGGGCAATAACATAATCTAGAAGATTAGGACACAAATTTAGCACAGAATAGTTCAGATTAAAACCTATTTCAGATTAAAGGTCCCAGTAACAGCTTCAAAAGTGAAACTCTGACACTTACATGGTCCGGGTTCAGGTGTTGTTTGGTTTGCAGCGGTACTGATGGATGTAGTGCTGGTCGTTGGTGGTCGGGTTGTTGTTATGCCCACTGCAGCTGTTGGTGTACTGGTAGTGGGTCCGGTTGTAGTTACAGCTGCAGCCGAGTCTGACAAAACAAGAGATCAGCAAAGAAAAATCAGAGAAGTTCAGGAACAAATGGCAGCAATTTTTTTAAAAAAGGAGAAAGATTCAAGGCTTCCACTGACTTTTTGCAACCGTCACAACGACGCAGCGAAGGTCAGAGGTTAACACGGAGCTGGAGAAGCTGTGGAAGAAAGTCAGAGAAACTTTATCAACCCTTTAAATACAGTTTACATTCAATCACAGCGATGCGTTAATATCCACAGTGAACACATTTCAGAAAGATTTACACCCTTTGATTTTTCATATTCAGTAGCATTACAGTCAAACTTCAGTGCATTTTATTAGACTGATGGATCAACAGAAAGTAGTTCTGTTGTCTTTACTATTATCAATTTTTTAAACTATTGAAAAAGATTCTACAATAAATGACTCAAACATCACTAGATTATGGTAACATTTTAGTCAGGATATAGAAAGTTGATTTTTTTTAATAATGCCACATCCTGTCTAAATGCACAACCACCTCTAGAGACATTTACTTTGTAAATCACATGTTCATCTCACTGTTATTACCCAATTAAATAAAAGGTAAATAAATTAATATGAAAATAAAAATTATTTAAAGCGATATTAATTCTTTAATTGTTCAAACAATGACATCATGTTGTTCTGTAACAATTTAAAGTGAATTAATTGCAGTAGTTGGAGTTAATTACAGTGTTCAGTGTTGAAGTGTCTTAGACAGAATATTATTGAAACACAATATAACTTACTGGTATCCTGCAGATCTGTATCTATTTAATAGTTTGTCTTTTACTGACCGCTGATGTTTTACACATGGCAGATAACAATTTCATAGATATAATTGATGAAGACGCCGCCACCTGTGCTAGCTTTGATTATACTTTGAGACCAAACTACACTTCTGATTTTAACGTGTCTTACTGGTAAATGGAAAAATGTGATGTTTTAATTTCTCATTTTGTGTTTTCATGTTTTAAAGTGCTATACACATAAAACTTGATTAGATTTTTTGGATTTGATTTTAAAGCTTTACAGTGACTTTCTTCAGTTTCAGTGTTAGTGAAGACGTGTTGGACGGTCGAACATTACGGATGAGTCCAGTGAAAACCTGAAATCATCTGAGATGTCGACCAAACTGCTTCTCATCTCGTCTTGTGAATATTTTCAAAAAATTATTGAAAATCACAAACTGTGGATTGTCTGTTAACAATTTGAAGGCACATTTTTCTGAGATAGTCCCTTATTGACTCTCTGCCACAAAGAGTTTCTTTTCTTTTTAAGATTTTTTTTTAGCATTAGTGACTTTTAATGACAAAAATGAGACAGGAAATGGGCATAAAAAGGAAGCAAAGATTTGCAGCAAAGGTTTCAAGGTCTGGAATTAAATTGAGGATGGATTTTTCAGACTTTCATGTAATAAAAAATATTGATGCGAGTGGATACTAACTTTGCCTGGACAACAAAGCAGATGGGATGGCTCAGTCCTCCTTCAAAGTCTGATGGCGTCCATGTCAGGGTGAAGGTTCCTGACCCTGATTCGCTCCTGATCACATTGTACGGGCCGCTGAACAGAAGGTCAGTGATCCTTCAAACACAAAAATCAGAACTGTTAGGTGATATTTCCAGAATTTCCACACGACTTCACATTTTAAATGACCGCCTTTGTCCATCCGTCTATCGTCTATACACACTTATGCTTGTAGGGTTGCAGAAAGAAGACTGACTGCTGGAAACAGTGATTTTTTTCCAGCAGTCATTGGGTGAGAGGCAGGGCACACCTTGGACAACCACACATACCTACAGACAACTTAAATCAGGGGAATCCAAACCTTTTGCCAAATGTATACACAATTGAACATTCAAACGTAATCACGTTTGAAAAACAAACACACCTAAAATCAAGCTAACAAAGTAGCTTCATATTTATTGTTAGACCAAAACTTGAAAGGAATTTTTGCAGCAGTTTATTCAGGCCATTGTAGATATAAATAAAAGGATTACATTTCTGCCTAAACCTTTTGTGATTAATATTTTGTGATTAATCTCTGCAATCTTCCAGAAATGTGGAAATTTATTACTTACTACTCCTTTAATTTTGCATGTTTGCTGTATTACAAGAAACACAGTTTCCAGTTTTCAGTTTCTCTTGGGCTCGATTGAGTAAATTTATTTTGAGTAATAACATGATTTGGGTCACTTTCTTTCAAAACATTTGCTATATTTAGCCAAATTCAAGAAAGAATAAAAGCTGATGTGGGTGCAGCGCAGTTGCTTTTGCTGCACCCACTGGGTTTTACCTGTTGTTAAAACTTGGTTATGAAAACATGAATACTTTTTATTGTACTTTACATTTCCCTGCATAAGAAAATTATGTTGGTAGCAAATTTTACCCCAATTACAAATTAAAAGACTCCATCTGCAGTCCCAGAGCCACAAATGGCCCCCGGGCCGCACTTTGGACACCCCTGATTTAGCGAGACCAATTCAGAGTATGTGGAGAAAATGCAAACTCCGTGCAAAAAGAGTTCAGGCCTGGATTTGAGCCCAGGACATTCTTGATGCAAGTATCAAAGCTACCAGTAAACACTACGCACTTTGCTTCTTTGCAGTGAAACTAAAACTGTTGAATGACTAATAACAAAAACAGTCCAGTTCAATCCTACCCCTTGTTTCTACTTTAAGCTCAATCCAGTCTCAACAAACCCGTCGAACTGGAATCAGTTCTTTCTACCAGGTTGTTGTGTTCAGCTCTGCCTCTTCGAAACAGTTTTTGCTTTCTCTTACTCAGACTGCGTTGCTTCGGCCCTGACAGTGATTTCCAGGGTCTGATTGACGGTGGTGCTGATTTTTGCCCCATTGTCTGGAGTTGGAGGCAGGAATCTGGGCAGATAGACGCCTTCAGTGCAGGACGGTGCAACAGGATCAACTGCAACAGAAATAACACATTTGTAAAGCGCATCATTAGAATCACTTCAGGTGTTGGTGTATAAGCACAGATCAGTCTTTCTCAAGCTGTGCCCCCAAAACCCTGGTGGTCCGAAGATGCCCCCTAGTGGTCCTCGACGTACTGCATATACAGTAAATGACCGTTTATTTAAGCTCAAAGTGCGACACTTACAGTCAGCTTACCAAAGAATTGTGTTTAAAAATAACAATGGATAATTAGCTTAAGCCTGGGTCACTCAAAAGAAAAGCCAAAGATGCCAGGATTACCTATATGATCAGAGGAATTCATGTCTGCAGGAATATTATTTTTGCAGTTTCTCAGATCGAACGTCTGTTTTTAGAACATTATTACAATACACAGCATGCCACCAACACCGCTGCACCCCACGCTGACTAACTGCATCTTAGCACCTAAAATAAAATGAATATTTACTTTAGGCTTTCTTTGACTGACAGAAAACTTTAGTTTCTGCCAAAGCAATTCAGGTTTATTTTTCTTTTATTATGCTCCTAAACTATAAATGTACTTGTAGTAAAGCACTGTTTTTAATCTTTTTTTATCTCCATGTGTTTTACATCATAGGAAAACTTAGAATCTACACTTTCAGAATCTGCAAAGAACTCAAAAAGTAGACTTACAAAACAGAACCACCCATCTCATTAGGATGAACAAAGAAGACTTGAGTAATTTTCTGTACATGTAAAAGAGTTTAATAAAAGCCTTTGTTGTACCTTTAAAAACAAACTGGACAGGTATCTTGTTGAGGACGTCTCCTGTGTACCTCTGTGACATTCCACCATTTGCTTGAGTCAAGGTGATCGTCTGTCCGGCAACGTCCTCCATCATGAGCTGCACGGCGTACGAACCTTCATTACTGCTGCTGGTGGGGCTGAATGTCAGAGCACACGACTGCAAGAAAGCAGAAAGAGAAGAAAGGGTCTAAACTAAAATCACAACAAAATGTTTACACAAGCTGAAACCCTAAAGGCCGAACAGACTCAGGCGAACTGAGTTATTTCTGTGAGCACATGATTCAGATTTCAGTCAAACATAACAATTGTCTACATTTCCTGTAACAAATTCCTTTATTTCTCTCAATCTGAAAGGATGTTGGAAAGTTTGATGAGCTCCCAACTCCACAGAGTGAATACATGCATGTGCATTTAGATCAGTGTTCAACTGAGTCAGGACCAAGAATACAGCTCTGGAAAAAATAAGAGCCCACTGCACTGAACCCCATTGAAAACCTCATAGTTATCCCATCAAATATTGATTTCTGAACTCTTCCTGAGTTAAAACGTCAGTATTATTGTTTCTAAATGAATGTAAACTTGTTTTCTTTGCATTATTTGAGGTCTGAAATCATTGCATCGTTTCCCTAATATTGACCATTTCTCATTTTCTGCTAATAAAAACTAAATTGTTGTCAGTAGTTTATGGAATAAAAGAACAATGATCATTTTACTCAAACATATAAAAAAGCAAGATCAGAGAATCTGACCATTTTAAGTGGTCTCTTAACTTTTTCCAGAACTGTATTACTTATTACTCTGATGTCAAATTCTACTCAGTTTATATGGTATATAAAATGATCACCAGCCAAATAGAAGATAAATTTTAATTTATAAGACTCACATTAAGGTGTCATTTTCTTTTTATCTTTTTTACCTTTGACTTTGGAAGAGTTTCCTTGATGACTAGAGGACAACTGGCAGATTTGTAGTTTTTAAAGCTTATCTTTAACCTGATTACCTGTCTAGAAATTTAAATACGTTTATATATGGTATATATATATATATATATATGCAAAACGTACTTCAATTTATAGAGTTTGGTTGGTTGATCAGTTTTAACCTGAGTGAGTTAGACTTGTTTAATTCACTGGCTAAAATAAAGTTTAATTTATTGAAAATTGCATAGATATTGTTTCTTACTGTAGCTGCATAATTCTTATAATTGTCATTAAAGAATAATTAGTTATCTGTTCTTTTACTACAGACCTGATCCAGGTGTTACTTACGGATGAGAGGTCGATGACAGGTGCAGGTGTGCAGACATCACACTCGGATGCATTTTGTGCATCTCTGCATCTTATTTCATCTCCATCCGGGTCAAATGCCAACAAACTGATGTTTCTCTGACAATTAGAAGGAACTCTGGAACAATGAAACCAACAAATGTTTTACACCCACATTTTGATCCTATCAGTGGTTAAAACCCTCAGTTTGTTCACAGTTTAAAAGAAAAGTGTCTTGACTGATCAGTTCTTCTATGTTTCTTTTCTCCACATTGTTTTGTTTCCTAAAAAGCATTTCGTCCTTTAAGGAAAAACTTACCCTAACAGAACCCATTCTCTCCTTAAGTACATCATTTACGTCATAAAACATTTTCTTGTATGTAGTTTTTGAAAAAGACTTTAGCAAAGCGTGAATGTTGTTTTGTCCCTAAGGAAATATGTGAGAGGAAATGCTAGATTACCAAAATATGTTAATTTTCATGTTGTTTTTTGTATGTTAACATTATTGCTTAGTGTTACTGTAAAGATAAAACTGACTTAGATGTAAAGCCTGTCGTTTGAAGACGGGACTTACAATCAATAAGACCAAAAATCAGATTGAGGTTTAACAATTTTAACAATTATATTTGATGCAAATATCAAGAAGGGAAAAATTGAAATCACCTCAGAACAGGAAGGACCGTGGTCAGTGGAGATGTGTTGGGTTTGCCGGTATCGGAGCGGATTCCTCCCTCATTCTGCATTTGGACTCTGAACGAAGCAATCCCATTCCTGTTGTCTGTCCAGTTTCCACCAGAAAACCTACAAAGGGACAAGTTAGAAAGTTTTCAGACGTAACTAGTAGCCAGAGAACCCAAAAAATGTACTCAAGCAACAGAAGCACTCAAAAATTAAAGGTATAAAGAATCCATCCAAGAAATGACTCAAGTTAGAGTAAAGAAGTATTTTGTAAAAAGTCTTAAGTACTGAATAACTGATCAAATTATTAATCGTTTGGGTGAAAATTACATTAGATGAACCAAAATATAAAGAAAGTTTGCTATTTTCAGGACGAAAATTACAATAATTCATGTAAGTAACAAAAATAACAAAATCAGGCAAAATAAATGTTTCCAAATCCGTTTCTTTGAATGAAAAACTTCAGAAACTTTAACAGAAACTGCAAGTTTTTGTCTGTCTGGTGAATTTCTGGTTAAAACATGTTTGTTTTTCATTCAGTGGGTAGAAAATCCTGAAATTTCACTCAAGTAAGGATAGAAATACTTGATAATAAAGTTACTCAAGTAAAAGTACAAAGTACAAAGTACAGCTTAGTAGAAATACTCCTAAAAGAACATGTTTCCAAAAAAGGTACTTAAGTAAATGTAATTGAGTAAAAGCTACCCAATTCTACTAAGTTTCTCCAGAACAATGATTAAATGTCTTCACGTTGATCAGTTCTGAGTTTATTCCTGTGTTACTCTGCGGTGAACTCACCCAAACTGACTCAGCTGGCTCCCATTATTCACACTGGTAACCAGTCTTTCCTTCTGACACCATTCGCCGCTGATTTCCTGGATTTTGTTCAAGGTTATCTCTGAAAAATTGCAGCCGTTTCCACAAACCTGTGCATCAACCTCTGCACATGTGCTGAAGCTGTACAGGTAGCGAGCCACGGTCTGTGGATTGAAAGGAAGAGAGTTTAAAAAAATCCAGAGGAAAGGAGTAGCTATAAAATGTTTGAACTCACCGGGAATCCGCCTACTTGGAGGTCTTTAGCTGAGTAGCTGTACACAAAGCCATAATAATCAGCCTGTGACCCGCTGATCAGAAGCAGCAGCAGCAGGACAGACGATAACATGTTGACTGAATCAGTGCCTCTATGCACAGACTGGATGTTGTTAGAAACAAAAGGTTTTATGCTTGAAGAGACTCCCACTCCTTCCCTCTTTGTCTGCTAAGCATCACAGATACTGAAGGTCAGACAGGATAAAGTCACACAAAGGAAACAGACTTTTCCTGGAATGAGGAAACGTCGCCGTCTTTGGGGTGGAAGGTGTTGAAATACAGCAAAAACAAATTACAAATTACATTTAAACAGGAATTTAATTCAGTAAAGGGACTAATTTTAAACTCAGATATTTGTGAAATTGTACGCACAATATTTCTGTTTATGTTTCTTATAGGATTTTATTTTATTTTATTTTTTTACTTTACGGGTGTTTTTCACAGTTCACTGTATTGATAGACTTTAAAATATTATTGTCAGTTTATAAATCACTGGTTCTGGTTCTGGTTCTGGTCTGAATCCCCAGAACCAGAACCAAACATGGAGAAGCACAAACCCAGCTGCTTAGAGTTACTTTTGGATATTAATAAATGAAGCTTTGACCAACATTTTGATGTGCAATGATGGCACTTGATAAAATGCAATGTTTATTTGCTTACTGTCTTTTATGACTTTGTATTTTTGTGACTTTGAACTGCCTTGTTTTAAAAATAAAATTGATTGATTGATTATGCATTTCTTGGTGAATTTATTTGAGTTTCTCCTGCTCCGCCTTTTCTTTTTGCTTACGCCATCTAATTTTACTGTTACATTTCTCGGAACAGGTTCCTCTTTGTCTCTGTTGTTCTGCCAGGAAACATGTTGGCATAATGAGTCACAGTCAAACCTCTTAATGGGTCACATTCATCACTTCACCTTCTTTCACACCTGGATGAATGTACCAGCAGAGCCTGATCCACCTCGGACGTGGACAGACACGTCCCTGAAGGCGGCATTTGTTTGGCCTCTTAGTTTCTCATTTTTACTCCTATTGCATAAACTTTTGAAGATTCACGTCACATGTGGGAAAGATTTCCTTTTTTTTTTCCTTAACAGGACGGATTACTAGTCCTGGTATATTTAGTTAAAATTACTTCAAACGATAAAACCTTATCTGAACGAGGACAGATTTTACATATCTTTTTTCCTTTTCATAAATACAAGCAAATCCATTTAATTGCACAGAAGAAGCCATAGTTTAATGCAAGTGTTGAAGGATTACTCTGAAACTCATCATGTTTTGGTCATAAACTTTATTTACATAGGGAGAACAAAAAACAAACAAACAAAAAACTGTGTTTTCCCATTTTCTCTGTTTTTATTCTCACATGGCCGTTCTGCTGCATAAAACACAACAATGCAAGAGGGAATACATCTAATAATTGTTTAAGGCTTCTAATTTTTTACCTTCATGTTGATGGTGAGTGTATGTAAACTTCTGAGTTGAACAAAACTCATCAGCATTTCATAACAGAACAAGAGTAAAATTACTTTCATTTGGAGCATTCCTCTCACGCCAAGTTTTGTTCATAATCACAACTTTTCACTTTTCGCCTTTTCAGCTTTTCACGTTTTTTAACCATGACAGACTGTATCTACATAAAATACTTTTAATAGAAATTTATTCTGCACAAAAACAGAAAGGTAAAGCCGTCAGCAAAATATCATCAAGAACCGTTTCCAGCGTAAAATGCAAAGAATGCAGAAAACCTTGATTTTAACATCGAGAAGCGAGTCTGGGATCCTAAATGAAGGATCTTTGGTTTTGGTACAAAGCTCTTCTGGAAACTGAATTTTCTCCAAAAGCTGTCTTTTTAAAGGCTTTATTCTATTACTAGGCCAACAAAACAGTGTTACTATATAATTTTATAATTGGTAAACAGCTGGAAATATTATGCATTAGAGTATTCTGGATAATAACTTTTCATTATGGTTCACCAAAATAAGTATAACCCCCTGAATGTGAAGAAAAACTGAAGGAAACATATTTCTAGCCACATCGAGGCTCAGATTCAGGCTGTCGCCTTCACCACACCATCACTTAACAGCTTTAACATTATATCTGGAGGCAGCCCTCGTCTTTTCAGCTCATCTTTGATCTGGAGAGGAAAACACAATTCCCTAAGTTAAAATAACATTTTGTCAAGGAAGAATAGCAATGCACAAAAGGAAAACAAAAGTAATTTACTGCAGAAACAAATAAACTTAGCAGACTAGAATAAAACTGATAATCATTAACATTGACCAAGGTTACTGACCAGCTTTATGATGGTTGCAGAGTCATTCTCCAGTGATAGTGAAGTGTAAAGCTTTGCATTCAGAGCCAAAACATAATCTAGAAGAAGCACAGAGAGTCAACATTACTACTTAAAACAGGATCATTAATCAATAAGGATCATTTTTCATGTATTCTGTGATGAGTCATCTTTTCCAACATTTAAATCTTTAATATCCATTTCAAACCAAATGCAAAAATATGTGTCCCTATGGAATTTTTTGTCCATTAGCTCCCATTCAAACTCCTTCTTGTTGAAATGCAATTTAGTTTCTGTTTTCCTGGAATTTAAATTCCTTATATATGTTTTAGAAATGTCTTTATTCATTATTAACCTTAATAGTGATAGTAATTATCATTATTATCATTATTATTATTATTATTATTATTCACTAAAAATAGCTTACTGTCAAATAATGTGTCGGTATTATTTATTATTATTATTATTCTTATTCTTATTATACTCTTATTACCATAGCAACCAGTAACTGGCGGCTCCTCCCCCTTTTTTTCTGTTGCTGTCTGTTAACTGTTAACTGTGTTAGCATCAGCTCTGTTTTCTTTACAAGTATTGTATTTTGACATATATTTTCAACAAATTTAAATGTATACAGTGATTCGTGTGTATTGTCATTATTAATGCTCTGCATTTTACCGGTGTTAATTTTACAGCTAACTGTTGATTGTGAAATATTGCCCTGTAGTTTGTTTAGGGTTATTTGCTCTTTTTTATTTAATGTAAAGGGGCAGAAGCTGTCAGACTGATGTTACCTTGATTTTCTCTTTTGAATAAATACAATGAATCAGGTTGCCTCTGTTGTGAAGTCGGCCATATTGGACCAGAGATGAACATAGAAGAGTTACACATGCACAAGCCAACATTCTTGTTCGTAAGTGCAGATTGTGTTCTGTTTCAGTGAAAGTGGATTTTTCTAAAGTAAACTGTACTCCTTTGTATTCAGTATACAGAAATTCAAAGTGGCGTGTAATGATGTAATGAGGATGTAATGAGGATGCTGCTTAGGATGCGGCACAGCAGTTGATGATGAACCATCTACTGTCAAACAATATGTGGATGGAAACTTTCAAAAGACCATTTCTTTAGTTCCAGGGACAACGATGGAGCACTTTATCAAGAAAAATGTAACCATAAATGTTGCTCCTAGTTCCCTGCCATTACTTATAATAGCAAATCTAAAGCACTACAAATTTACCAGGTTTGGTGAAGATCTCTAACTTCAACTTCAGTCACACTTACATGGTCCTGGTGCAAATGTTGCAGTGGGTAGGTTGGTAGTTGGTGGGAACACAATCGTAGTAGTTGAAGGAAGTGCAGTTATTGTGGTGGGTTGATCGGTTGTAGTTGGTGGAGGTGTAGTCGTAATTGGTGGGGGTGCAGTCGTAGTTGGTGGAGGTGCAGTTGTAGTTGGTGGAGGTGTAGTTGGTGGAGGTGTAGTTGGTGGAGGTGCAGTTGTAGTTGGTGGAGGTGTAGTTGGTGGAGGTGTAGTTGGTGGAGGTGCAGTTGTAGTTGGTGGAGGTGTAGTTGGTGGAGGTGTAGTTGTGAATGGAGGTTGGATTGTCATGAATGTAGTTGATGCGGTTGCCGTTGTAGTGGGAGGGGAAACAGTTGCTGCAGCTGTGGATTGGGCAGCAGATCAGCAGCAACATTATCACTTCAGAAAAATGTTGCTTGAATTCAAACTGAAAAGAAAAGTTGAGATTTCCACTCACTGCTCCCAGTCGTCACAAAGACACATCGAAAGTCAGACTGGTAGACGGAGCCGGAGGAACTGGGGAGGTAAATAGAGAAACAGCTTAGATATAAAACTATAACCCATCAATTCAGTTTAACAACATATTAAGAAGGTAGATTATACAAACACAAATTAAGCACTAAATGATTTTGGACTTTCTCAATAATTAACCATGCAGATCCCTTTGGTGTTAAGAGATCGGAATAGAAATAACAAGACCACACATAAAAAATATGAAGCAGCATTTTGAGAAATATTAAGAGTTTAAGCTTTTTTCCATACATTAATAAGATAAGACACTAACTTTGCTTGGACAACAAAGCAGAGAGTTTGTTTCAGTCCTGCATCCCTGGCTGATGGTGTCCATGTCAGGCTGAAGTTTCCTGATCCTGATGAACTCTTGGCTAAACCTATTGGTCCGCTGAACAGGAGCTCAGTGGTCCTTTAATAAACAGGAGAGACAGTTTTTTACATTTATATTTCCAATTTTTCCAACCTGCAAAGGCATCAGGTGTTTTTAAAGTCACACACTCAGGTTATAAAATGTGGATTCAACCTTCAAAGTCATAATTCTACCATGTTTTTCATCCAGTTATAAATATCACAGTTTCAAATAAAATTTTTAGCCGTCTAATTAGTTAATTAACCAACTAAATATTTAAGTTGAAGCTAAAAATTTTGCTCATAGCTAAATATTTAGGTAATTAAGTAAAGTGAGTTCACTTGCTGGTAACCGTTAGTGGACTCCTGCTTTCAAATCAGTTCCTGTCATCTCTTTATCATCATTTCTTGCTTTCTTTTCTTGTACATTTCAGCTTAAACCAAGAGATGAGCCATTTTAAAGTTATTACAGACCCTTAACAATGGATCTCTACAGCAACAGTTACTGCAAAGGAAGGATTCAGTCTGACCAGGAAGTGACGTGGAAGCTCTCAAGACCCAGCTTTTATTTTGATAGTCAACATGTCAAAGTGCGGTTGTAGGATGGTGAGGTAGGCGCGGTGGATCCAGGTTATGGTGAGAAAAATGATGATTTAATTATGAAAGTACAGAACATCCAGGCAGCACAGGTGAGCAAAAGGCTAGGAGCTCAATCTCTGGTAGCAACTGGTACAGGGCAAAATCAAAGACATGTGACACGACAGGATAAACACAACAGGGATCCGACAAGGAGCAGAGAACCTTCCTTGTGTATTCCTTCCTTAAATACACAAGGAAGGTAATCAGGGGAAATGAGGGACATCTGAGGACAATCAAGGGCTAAAGGGACAACATGGAGACAAAAAGGGAACACAGAAACCTAAATAAAACAAAACCAAATCCTCACACAACATCCACTTATTGGTAGTGAATTTGCATATTAACACAAACATGCTAAATATTTAGTCTGCAAATTAAGTTTGCAGCTTAAAGTTGAGCTTAGAGCTAAACTAAATATATATTGATCTAAATAAACAGCTTGCTAAAAAATTTAGTTTGGAGATAAAAAATAAATTTTGAGCTAGATAATTAGTAGGTAAAATAAATATTTAGCTTGACGGTAAAACTGTCATTTGGAGCAAAATGTGTAACTGACAAATTAGCTTGCTTATTAAATATTTAATTTGAAACTGACATTTATACACAAATGAATAAAATGGTGAAAATATGACTTGTGATATGTAACAGGCTAAATCACCCAAATCTTTGCTGATAAGTTTTAACCGTGTAACTTTAAAAACGGCAGCCTGCCGTTTCTGTTGGCATTGGCAACGCTTTTTGTTGGCATCATAACTGTTATGCTTAGACAACTGCTGTTGATACTGTTTTTTGAGTCAGAAACAAAAGGAAGAAAACGTTTCTTGATTCTGGTTTCATTTGTATTTGATTCATCAATGTTGCTGCACTTGATGGGAGTTATTTAATGCATGAGGTTAGATTAAACTCCAGAATCATGAAGGGTTAATTTTAGAGATCACTCACTCAGCCTGGGTTGCTTCTGCTCTGACGATGATTTCTAGAGTCTGGTTAACGTTGGTGAGGATCTGAGCTCCATGTTCAGGAGTTGGAGGCAGAAACCTGGGCAGATATTCACCTTCTGTGCAGGACGGAGCTGCAGGATCCACTGGAAGAAAATAACAAAGAAACAAATGAATTCAAGCTGAAAGGAACTGGTCGGTTTGGTCATTAAATAAAACAACATGAAGCTGTCATTTGAGAGGTGAATATTTAATGTAACCAGATCTTTCTCCACCTCACCTATGGATATATTTAGCTTGGTTGCATTCCTTCTTATATATTCTGTAAAATGTGTAACTCTCTGTATTAATCTGTAGTTACTGATACTTCAAATCTAATAAACGCAGAACAAAAGCAGATTTTTCCAATCCAGCTCGGCTCTTTTTGGGTTCAAACAAGTTCAGAATTTATTTTACCTCTGAAAACAAACTGGACAGGGATCTTGCTGATGGCGTCATTCTGAGGTTTCACCTCCTGTGAGTTATTGCCATTAGTGAGAGTAATGTTCTGCCCGGTAAAATCCTCCACCACCATCTGAACCGCATACGGACCTTCAGCGCTGCTGTTGGTGGGACTGAATGACAGAGAACAAGACTGGAAGAGAACAGAGAGGAGAACAAAATGTCCCAAATTAAAACTGAACCAGGTAATTATGGATTAAGTCAAATCTATTTATTGCCATTTTTCTGTAAAGTTTATTTCTCTGTCATCACTGAACTGATAAGAATACGCATATAATAAAATAGATTAAACAGATAAACCAAAACACAAACAAAATACATCATGTCTATTTAAGTGCCTCATTGTAGCAACAGTTCAGCTTTTCAACAGGCTGATGGAGTCTAGTGGCTCTTAAACAGACTAGATTAGATCAACGTTATTGCTTTTCAGACAACAATGAACAATTGCAGAGAAAATGCAAAAATAAATTTAAGAATTGCAATAGTAGCTTAAGCTAAAGGCAGCGTTGGGTGGCCCTCGCATCTCTGCACTGCCACTCCATTGCAATTGTGAGCGCTCTCATGACATCTATGCATTTGAATGTCACGAATGCATGACATTCAAGCCATTTTTCACATTTAATGACAAAGTAGAAAAATCCAGGCTATCCCGTGTCACTGACTGCAAATGTCAAGATTTGATACTCACTGATGAGACACTGAGGACAGACGGAGGAGTGCAGATGTTGCACTCTGGAAACAATGCATATCTGCATCTAATGTCGTCTCCATCTGGGTCTGAGACCAGCAGGTTGATGTTTCTCTGACAGTTTGAAGGAACTCTGACAGAAGAAGAAACATTTATTAGAACATCACAACCACACCTCTATCAGTTCCTTTAGGTATTTGCTTCACGATTCAAGCATGTCTAACTAGTTCTCCAAGGTTTCTTCACCACAACTATTTTATTTCAGTGGTTTTGCTTTCTTATGGAACAACCTCCAGAATAGTTTCAGTTCAGTTTTCCAAAGATTAACTCTCTCCACGGAAAACACCTACTTAGATTTAGTTTACATTTATTTATCTGACAGGTTGTTTTAAGTACAATAATGTTCACTTTGTAGAATAACAACAACCTCTGAATTATCCCATCAAAACATCAACATATGTAACCGATTTTGTAAAACAGGAATAACCGTCCGATTTTTATTATATTGATTATCTTTTGCTTCTGATTTGCAGAGTTTCATCTGTATATGCTGATGAAAACAAAACAAATGACAGTTATCTAAATATTTTTGCTGTCAATAAAATGCTGTGTTTGTAGATAAAATATTGTAAATGATCACCAGAATTACCTCAGCAGAGGGATGATGGTGGTTTGGGGTGATGAGTTTGGTTTGTTGATGTCAGAACGGTTTCTTATTTCAATGAGCAATGTAGCTGCCGATAGTTCAATCCCATTTCTGTTTTCTGTCCAGTTTGTAGCATCAAACCTACAATAGATGATATTGAGATGTTTAGGAAAATAATGCTGCACGACCATATCATCAAAGACCAATAAAACTAGATAATCAGCTGATTGTAACAGGTTTTCCTCCTTAGAAAGCAGGAAAACCCAATCAGCCCGACTGATGAAGCTGTTTGGTTTAGGATTTTTCAGCATCAGTCCTCAGTTTTAATGTGAACATAGCAAAATTATATTTCCATTAATGTTGAATTGGACTTACGGATAATCTAATGCAGACAGGAATGAGGCTGAGAGAGTCTCAGTGTAGGCCGTCTGACACCAATCACTTCCTCTTTCATCAACTGGATAAACTGGGTACTCGCTACAGTCTCCATCACAGTACCAAGAGTTAAACTCTTCACAAGAGCTGAAGCTCACCTTAAAATTATTGGATTCCTGTGAAATTTCAGTGAGGAGGTGTTGAATGCACTCTTTATAAAAAGCAAGTCTGATATTTTATAAAGAAGCTCAACTTACTGGGTATCCATCTGGCTGAAGGTCTCCAACAGAGTAGCTAAAGACGACGCCATAGTAAGAAGCTTGAGCTCCGCTGATGAGCAGCAGCAGCAACACAGACGACAACATGTTGACAGAGTGAAGGTTTCCTGAGAAAGACTGAAAGTTACTAGAGACAAATGAAGTTATTCTTCCACAGACAGGCTCTAGTCCACACCCACTGCGCCATTTATAGAAGGTTTAATGGTATGCTTTCCTATAGTTGGCCTGAGGCTACCTGCTATGATGAAAATATCTGATGGCTGAATGTTTACATTCAAAAGTGCAAAATGTGAATGATGAGTTGTAGTAACTACAAAAGTCACAAAACTTTTGCTTAGAAATACGAATAAATTAAGAAGAGAAAAGATTTTAAACTCAGCTTCTTTTATAAAAATATCAATCTCTTCCAGCCTCTATTTATACCAACACAGCTAAATATTTACTATCATCCACTGAAAACCACCACACAGAATAGCTGCCTTTGTTACAAGATACAATGTTTGATTATTAAAAACATGAATTTCAACCATCCATATATTTTCTTGTGCTTATCTGAGGCTGGGACTCGGGGTTAGCAAAGCAGGGAGACCCAGACTGCATGAAGGTTGTGGTTGATGAACACAGTCGTGGTTTACGTAAATTATTTGTTTATAACCATAACTCTTCACCTTTCACCTTTTCAGCTTTTCCATCATGACAGGATGTATCTGCCAAACAAAAATCTAAAACCTGCAGCTGTGGTCATCAACAACCATCCCCAGTGAGAAAAACAAAGAGTCTTTTATGTAACTGCAAGGAAGGCAGAAAAACTTTATTTTAGCATCATGAAATGAGTTGGGATTCAGGGACATGAATGATATGAAAGATCATTCAGGTCTCTTTTAAAAAACTTGATGTTGTTAGGCCAATAAACAGTAGTACCATATCATTTTATTCTGTTTGTGTTGGGAACTGAGGTTTTGGTTTCTTTGTGGGATTTTTCTGTTTGCCTGCTGCTTTCCCCCTTCATCCACTAGAGTATATGAGGAGCAGGCTGCCAGCACTTCAACGCCTGAGTGTTTGCCAGTAATGGTACTCTGCGCCCTTCCGAGCTAGCGCTCTGTGTTATCCCTGAGATTACTTGTAGTAATTATCCTTGTCACCTCTCTCTCTCAGGTGTTTCCTTGTGACACCTTGGAAATTCCCCTGTGAAGCCCAAGTTCTGGCTTTCTGGATTTTCCTTCCTCGTAACACCCACTGGTTGCCCAAGTACCATCTTCGTCCCTGCAGATCTTCAATAAACTGTTCCTGGATTCTCAGCTGGCAGTCGGTTTGCTCCTCTTTTCCTCCGCACCTGAACTTACCTGTCCGCCCTCTACATCCCCAACAAGAAACTCACTCAGTCAAGACCTCACACTGGAACCCGGATCACTTCAAGGACACCCACAAAGAGACCATACCCTGGAGACCACTGTGTTACCCCCTGGTGGAAGATTTTCTTCATATCAAGTAAGATCAGTCTAATTCTTCCTAAAGTTCCAATTTCCTACAACCTCAAACTCACCATCTCATTCTCACTGATCTTCAGTGTACAGACGACACCGGTTGCCAATTCCCAAGGACAAGAATCACATAATCTCACTTTTTATCATTGTTAAAATAAACTTTATTTATCTGATCTTCTGTTCTCCTGGTGGTTTTCTGTATGTGGGTAAAGAAATTGGAACCCAACATGGCAGACTGCTTTTATTGACAATTAGAAATTATATGCTTAAGAACATTTTGACTTTAAAGTATTTGATCACATTTAAGACAACAATATAAACTTTTCATTTGCATTAATTAAGATAAGTTTTACCCAGTGACAGATGAAAGAAAGATGAACAGTTATAGAAAACACATTTCACAGGGAAGATCAGATTTATTCTCATTTTTAGCCACTAGGGGGCGGGAGTTGTAACTCCCACTAAGCTACTGCTCAGCAGCTTTAGAGTTATGTCAGAAGACAGTCCTTGTCTTTTCAGCTCCTCTTTGATCGGGAGAGGAAAAAACATGAAATCAGTTTTAAATTATATAAACAATAAGTCACACAACAAAACTCAAACACAGTTTCTTGCTAAAAATTAAAGTTGAGCTTTGTTTCAGGTATACAAATCCTTCAAGTTAAAGTCATATGTTGTGTAACACTATACAAAGAAAAGACATCCATCCATTTATTTTCTTCCTGTTATCTGAATTTGCAGCCCAAAATGTGTCTACTCAGCATTGTCTAGGATATCTGTTCCCTTTGTGACCTGTGTTTGGTTGAGGATGTTGGAGTAAGAATTTCCTTCTACAGCCTGTGAAAATAAATGATTCAAACAAAAGGAGATGTCAATATGTCTAGGTGTGTTTGCATGTGTGCGTGTAATAATTGTAATAAGATTCTGTTGCACATCCCTGCTTCAGAGCAGAGGTAAAGCTGGGCTGTGTTGTTACTCTGTCCTCCTTGCATGTGAGTACTTTGACACATTGTCAACCATCTTTGTTTATGGGTTTCCCACCATCTCATTCTTTCAGTCATTACTGAAAGCTTGTGATCATAGATGAGGAAGGGAATACAGATCGACCAATAAATCAAGAGCTTCACCTTTCAACTCAGCTGTTTTTCACCTCGATAAATGTGTAGAGTTCCAGCAAATCAGAAACAAAACTCTGGCTAAACCTGCTAGACTAGAATGAATCACATTGTTGTCTTTAAGATTGACGTCAACAAGGTTACTGACCAGGTTGGTGATGGTTGCAGAGTCAGTCTCCTGTGACAGTGAAGTGGAGATTTCTGCACTCAGAGCCCAAACATAATCTAGAAGCACAGAGAGTCAATATTACTATTTATAACAGGATAATTAATCAATAAGGTCATGTATTCTGGTTTGAATTTTAGGTTTCCACATTTTTCTCTTGTAAAACTGATTTGCTTGATGAATGTCTTTTTGCCTATTGACTCTATGGGATAGAAGTAAAAAAAACCCAACATTTTCATAGTTTTTAAAATTATAATAATATTGAAATATGCATTTTGAATGGAGAGGACTGAAGGTCAGAATAGAAGCAGAAAATTAAAAGACCCCTAAGGCTAATAATGAAAGGCTTCTGTTAAGAGTCTACATTTATTCATGAACTTCTGTCACACTTACAAGGTCCTGAGCCTGGTGTTGAGTTTAGGATGGAGGTTGTAGGAGGTGTAGTTGTTGTGGTTGGTTGTAGTTGTTGGCGTAGTCGTAGCTGGTGTAGGTGTCGTTGTAGTCGGAGGGGAAGCAGTTGTTGGACCTGTGGATGGAGCAGTAGATTAGCAGTAACATTATCAGATCAATGAAAAGCAGATTGACTTCAAACTCAAGACCAAATCAGAGATTTCCACTCACTCTCACCAGCTCTAACAAAGAAACATCAAAGGTCAGACTGGTGCACAGAGCCGGAGGAGCTGTGGAGGTAATTAGAGAAACAGCTTAGATATAAAACTATTATTTAAATGACCAGTCAATTCAGTTTAATGAAGTCTTAAAACAGCAGTTTCAGCAGAGTTTCAGAAACATGACTATGATTCAGTTGTGATGAACTCAATGTTTCACCATTTTCCTCTTTCTTCTCTTCGTTTGTCAGAGTAGATTTCAAAATTCCATGATTGGTCCATATTTGACTTGTCTCTCAAGAATGAACCATGCAAGAATTTCTGCTGTTAACTGTTAATACTGTTAACAGTATCAAAACTAAACCATGGAAGCAGCACTTTGTTATGGTGGGTGTTGGCAAAAGACTGCAGAGGTAATATGACATCAGCAGGTGCTTTGCAGAATGATGCATATTTATCAAACTGAAGACGATATTTTGCAATCAGGATGCACAAGCTGGATAGTCACATTAACAGATGGATAACAACATATGACCAATGAGTGAACAAGAAACACAAACCTGGCAGAACTACTGTTTTTGGTCCCAAAAATGTGAGGATCAAGATCAGTCCTGCAACAACCAAAATGCTGCTGCTGAGTCCTGAACAACAGTGGTTCATAAATCACTGGACCAGCGCATCTTCTGGACCCTCGGGTCGGTGAATGATCATAATGACTGTGTTACCTTGCTGGCCAGACATTTTGCCACAAAGCAAAGTCATAGTGCACCAGATTGTCTAATGCCAGCTTCGCCAGCGACCAGGTGAGTCAGTCCATCTTTTCATAACCGACCTGCAATGTCTGGCAAGCGTTTGCGAACTTGGAACTTTAGAAGAGGAGATTATTTGAGACCAGCAGAACATACAGTACAGACCAAAAGTTTGGACACACCTTCTCATTGAATTCAATGAGAAAGTGTGTCCAAACCTTTGGTCTGTACTGTACATCCAACCCTAATCTATGGAAGAAACATCCAACCCTAATCTATGGAAGATACTGTTTATGTCACCAGACAACTTCTAGCTGTCACAGGCAGTTGGCATGAACAGCTGGAGTCTGGTGCTTTGCTAACATCTCAGGTAGTGCTTCCTGAACTGGCTCCTTTATTATCTGCCATGCTGGCAGAAGTCGTAACCCCAACAGCTCAGCTTTTCGAACCTACATCTCTTCATTTAAGTAAATGTGGCGGGACACCAGAGTGCCACAACACCCCAATCCTGTGGTAAGTGTGGTTCACCCTCCCATCTCACATTTACACCAGCATGTCCATCCTGGGGACAGAGGTGCCAACGCTGCAGAAAACTGGACCATTGCTCTAAAGTGTGTCGCTCTTCCTAACTCCACAAACTCTCCACTTACTCATTCAGCCCAACAACCATTCACTCTGTGGACTGCTGCTGCAGGCCGTTTAGATGATGCATGGTGGATTTGGACAGCGTCTGCTGTTGGATACCACTGTCTCCATATCTTTGCTCAATGAGTCCACAGCCCGGCAGCTCTTTCCCCATCAGGTGATCACAGAGGCCCAGAGACTTACGGCTATTGACACTAAAATTGACATTTTGTGCAGTGCCACCTTTTCTGTCTACTATGGCACAAGAACTTTCCCAATAATCACATTCACAAGTGTATCTTTTCAGCATCTGTCATTGAGTTTGCTCCATTCAAATGTGGACACCTTAATCCACACAGCTGTGCAGGAACTCCTGAGTATCTAGTCATGTTGGTCATGACCAGCCTTTCACACAGTTTTATTGCACCAGCCTGTTTCAAGCTTTCTTAAACTTAGAGGTTCTTTAGCATGGGGGGTCTGATGTAGCATATAATATGCTTCATCAGCCTGACAACTGCCACATGTGAACTGAGTTGTAAATGCAGAAAGTTAATAAAAGAAAGACACTGTAAATACAAAACAAGATTTCTGGCATGTCTAAATAATCAAATGTATTTTCTAAATTCTAATTTGTGCAGTTTTATGGTCAATGGAAACACAACTAATAAAGATTATTAGATTAATCTGTTAACTAATATGATTAATTTTTAACCACAATCTCCAGCTTTTTCTGGGAGATGATATAATGTTTCCAGGACAGTAAGGATGTAGGATTTCCTCCAGAAAGTATCTACTAGAAAGCATCCAAGAAGCATTTTAATCAAAAGCCTGAAATTAATTGAGACCTTTCACCTCTTCAGTTTTCATCTTGTCAATCAATCAATCAATCAAATTTTATTTGTATAGCACATTTCAGCAGCAAGGCATTTCAAAGTGCTTTACATCATTACAAACACAGAATCACAAAGCAATATAGAATCAATCATTAAGTCAAGTTCCATCAATAAATTTGTAATTGATTACGTTCAAATAAAACTCTAAACAGGTGGGTTTTTAGTCTAGATTTAAAGGAAGTCAGTGTTTCAGCTGTTTTACAATTTTCTGGAAGTTTGTTCCAAATTAGTGGTGCATAGATGCTGAAAGCTGCTTCTCCTTATTTGGTTCTGGTTCTGGGGATGCAGAGCAGAACCAGAACCAGAACCTGAGAGGTTCTGGAAGGTTGATACAACAACAGCAGATCTTTAATGTATTGTGGTGCCAAGCCGTTCAGTGATTTATAAACTAACAACAGTATTTTAAAGTCTATTCTTTGAGCTACAGGGAGCCAGTGGAGGGACTTTAAAACTGGTGTTATGTGCTCTATCTTCCTGGTTTTAGTCAGAACGCCAGCAGCAGCATTCTGGATCAGCTGCAGCTGTTTGATTGATTTGTTGGACAGACCTGTGAAGACGCTGTTGCAATAATCAATACGACTGAAGATAAACGCATGGATGAGTTTCTCTAGATCTTGCTGAGACATTAGTCCTTTAATCTTGTCAACCTTTATTAGCATCAGCAATTTATTCTGCAACCAAAAAAATGCTAAAACCTGCAGTCAATTTCTTCAAGAACCATCTGTAGTGAAAGGAAAGATGAGTCGTTGATATAACTCCAAGGAAAACAGTAAACCTTGATTTCACCATCTTAAAGTGAGTTTGTGATTCAGAGATTTAAATGACATGGAAACTTTCAACCTGACATGATTTTATCCAAAAACTGTCATTGCAAAGACTTGATGCCCAAGCGACAATTATACCTGTAGGGATTTGGTTTTTCTTTGTGTTTATTTAGTTTTCTGTGCTCTGTTGAGTCGCTGTGTCTTGTTTACCTCCTTGTGCATTTAAACCCACCTGTGTTCCTTGTTCTTTGTCGGGTCCTCGTCTCGTCTTGTCTTCTTGTCTGTCGTCAGTTGTTCGATACCTACCAGAGACTAGTGCCTAGCCTTGCTCACTCTGTGCTGTGCTTCTTGTGTTGTCGTCATGAAACCATCATTTCCTCTTTATAAGACTATGGAGAGTTCTCAAAGAGTTCATTCAAACTGTCAGAAAAACATCAACCTTTTGGTTTTAGACCCAGAAGGAGACGACATTAAATGCTGATGAGCAGCTAATATAGTGTATTATCTGCACTTCACTGAATGTCCTCAGTGTTTCAACTTATTAAATATATGAATCTGTTTTAAAGTTATTAAATGTTTATCAATATAAAATGTCATTAAATTTGTTTAATCTCTAAGTTGATGTTTTTTCCAACAGGTTTGTTGACATTAATTCACATTTTGAATGATCAAAGCATTATATTAAATAACAAAGGCTGGATTTAATGGATGCTGCTAAATATTGAGCTGTGTTGATATAAAAACTTGACGTTTCGTCAAAAGAAGCTGGTTGAGTTTTAAAATCTGTTCACAGATAAAATTGTTTCCTCTCACTTAGTGCATTTATTTTCTTAAACAAAAGGTTCATAACTTTTCCAGTTACTGTAAGTCATATTTCACATTTTGAATGTAATCTTTGTGCCATCAGATTTTTTCCTCATACCAGGTAAAGGACATCCTGGTCCATTATGCTGTGACATACCAGTGAACCATCACCAGTGGGTGTGGACCAGAGCCTGTCTGTGGAAGAATAACTTCATTTGTCTCTAGTAACTTTCAGTCTTTCTCAGGAAACCTTCACTCTGTCAACATGTTGTCGTCTGTGTTGCTGCTGCTGTTAATCAGCGGAGCTCAAGCTTCTTACTATGGCGTCGTCTTTAGCTACTCTGTTGGAGACCTTCAGTCAGGTCGATACCAAGTAAGTTGAGCATATTTGTAAAATAAAGTATTAGATTTTTTTTCAGGAAAAAGTAAGATGTATTTACCAATCTTCTCTTTAAATAAACAGAAAACCGAGGACTACAGGGTGAGCTTCAGCTCATGTGAAGAGTTTGACTCTTTTTTTTGTGGTGGAAACTGTAGTGGGATGCCAGTTTATCTAATCGATGAAAGCAGAGGTGAATGGTGTCAGAAAGTACATATTGGGAGTGGCTCGTCATCCCTGAATACATTTAATAGTATGTAAGTACATATCAGAAATATATTTTATTATGTTCAAATTATAACTAAGAACAGATAAAAATGCTAAACTTCTGCAAGACAGATTGATCAGTTGGGCTGATTAGGTTTTCCTGTTTTCTAAAGAAGAAAATCTATCATCAGTTCATAAAAAAATACATAGTTTTGTTTGTCTTTAGAGATTTTATCTTAAATGCTGCATTATTTCACCATAAAATTGTAGAACTTATCATCCACTGTAGGGTTTCTGCTGGAAACTGGACAGAAAACATAAATGGGATTGTATCATCAACATTTGGATTGCACTTAGACTTGAGAAACCGTTCTGACATCAACAAACCAGGTTCATCACCCCAGACCACCATCATCCCTCTAGTGAGGTAATCCTGTTAATTATTTACAATATTTTATCCATTATTAAAGCCTTTGACTGACTGCAACGTCTAGAGATGATCACCGTTTATATTTTGTATTTTTTGTCAGCATTTGCAGATGAAACTCTGTGAATCAGAAGCAAAAAATGATTATCATAAAAATAAAAGCTTTTTTACAAAAGTAGATTTTATTTATTTGATAATCCAGCTGATGCTGTTTCTTCTAAGTGAACAATATTGTATTTGAAACAATTAATCAGATAAATCAATATAAAATAAATCGGTAAGTTTGTTCTGTAGAAAGTTTATCATTACAAACTGAACTGAAACGATTCTGTAGTTTGTTCTATAAGAAACAAAGCAGGTAAAGGTAAAGATGATTAAAACAAAGTCTTATCAGGAAGAAACATGAAGATCCAGTCAGACAGGTTAAAATTATGAAGCAAACACCTGAAGGACTGATAGAGGTGTGTTTTTCTTTTTCTGTCAGAGTTCCTTCAAACTGTCAGAGAAACATCAACCTGTTGGTCTCTGATCCAGATGGAGACGACATTAGATGCAGATATGCAGCTGATCCAGAGTGCAACATCTGCACTCCTCCATCTGTCCTCAGCCTCTCATCAGTGAGTATTAAATGTTTGAGTTACAGGAACTGGATTAGACTGGATTTACTTCATGCTTTATTAAACGTGACCAATGAGTGAATTAGAAAGAGTTCATTCCTGCTTGCAACCCATGCACTTTCTAACATTGGACTTTTAATAATTTTATTTGTACTTTACTGTATTTTTGTTTCATCTAGTTTACTTTTACTTACTTATCTGTTGAATCTGATTTTCAGTAAAATGACTATAAAAAATATTCCAATCAATCTTTGATTCAGTTTAGACCTTTTTCTTCTCCTTTCTGTTCTCTTCCAGTCTTGTTCTCTGTCATTCAGTCCCACCAACAGCAGCAATGAAGGTCCGTATGCGGTTCAGATGGTGGTGGAGGATTTTCCCAGGCAAACCATCACTCTGACTAATAGCAGTGGTGGACAGGAAGTGAAAACAACCAGTGATGCCATCAGCAAAATTCCTATCCAGTTTGTTTTCAGAGGTAAAACTGCAGTTTATCAGCTTGATTTTAACTACATTGAGCTGCTCTGGACTTGAAATGTTTGTTTCTGAGCTGAATATGTTGGATTTGTTGGAAAACATTTGAAGTATCAGCAATTACAGATTAAAATAAACAGCCACAACTTTGGCCCAAAGTTCATGAAGGAACATGACAAAACTAAATTTAACTTTCCAGCAGCTTCATGTTGTTTGATTTAATGACCAAACTGACCAGTTCCTTTCAGCTTGAATTAATTTGTTTCTTTATTATTTTCTTCCAGTGGATCCTGCAGCTCCATCCTGCACAGAAGGTGAATATCTGCCCAGGTTTCTGCCTCCAACTCCTGAACATGGAGCTCAGATCTCAACCAATGACAGTGAGACTCTAGAAATCATCGTCAGAGCAGAAGCAACCCAGGCTGAGTGAGTGATTAATACAAATTAAAGCTGGATTGTGTCAACATTTTCAGGAGACAAAATCTGGTGTTAAATTTCTCTGACTCTAAGAATGAATAAAGTAAAAACATGACATTGTAACACTAAGATCCATCCATCCATCCATTTTCTGTTCACCCTTGTCCCTAATGGGGTCGGGAGGGTTGCTGGTGCCCATCTCCAGCCACGTTCCGGGCGAGAGGCGGGGTACACCCCGGACAGGTCGCCAGTCCGTCGCAGGGCAACACAGAGACATACAGGACAAACAACCATGCACACACACACTCACACCTAGGGAGAATTTAGAGAAACCAATTGACCTGACAGTCATGTTTTTGGACTGTGGGAGGAAGCCGGAGTACCCGGAGAGAACCCCCGCATGCACAGGGAGAACATGCAAACTCCATGCAGAAAGACCCCGGCCGGGAATCGAACCCAGGACCTTCTTGCTGCAAGGCAACAGTGCTACCAACTGCGCCACTGTGCAGCCCGTAACACTAAGATGTTGGGTAAATTTATGTTACCATAAAATAGGAGGTCATAGGTGGAGAAACAGCAGAACACTGAGAGGAATAGCGTAGCTGTCCAGACTTTTATTCAGCCTTCAAGTTAACAGACCAGAACCCGTCTCGGGCCCTCCTTACAAAAACCCACGAAGAAGAAGCAAGCAGCTCATCTTAAAGGCACAGCACATTTCCTTAGCTATAGATCAATGTTAGTAAATGACTGTATGTAACCACATTAATTGAAAAGGAAAAATAAATCATCTTGCAGTATCAATAAAGAAACACAAGAAGATCCTGTCTTTGCAGGTGGAGAAGCTTTGGACATATAAATCTAACAAACTGTGTCTCTCCTGTTTATTAAAGGACCACTGAGATCCTGATCAGCGGGCCGGCAGGTGTAACCAAGAGTTTATCTGGATCAGGAAACTTCACCCTGACATGGACACCAATTGCCAGTGATAGAGGACTGAACAAAACTCTCTGCTTTGTTGTCCAAGCAAAGTTAGTGTTTTATTTAATTTACTGTTGTTTCAACTGTTAACTTTTTGTTTTCTCTCAGATATTTTTCTCTCCATTGAAGCTCCATCTGGTCTGGCATTTTGTTTGGTCTGATTCTTTCCTGGACGGCATCAGCTGAGATAATCCTGCTGTCTAATAATCAATCTCCCTCTAACATTTTAGTTTTATGAACAACAGAAATAATCCTAAATCACCTAATTCATCTGTTTCTTCCTTCGTGGCAGACGGCCACTTGTATTGACCCAGGTTCTGGTTCTGGTTCTGCTGGAGATTTCTTCCTGCTATAGAGGAGTTTTTCCTCTCTATTGGCTCAATGTGCATGATCGGCATGAGGGATTGCTATAGAGTCAATGATGTAATACAAGAGCTACGTGCTCATCCAGGAGGAATGAATGTTGCAACTCAATGACTGGATGTAATCTGCTGGGTTTCCTTACATAAAACGTTTTTAATCTAATTTGAATAATTAATTGTTATTTAAAGTCATAAAAGAACAAAGATGTTTAAAACAGGGCATTAGTGATTGTTGGGTTCATCACAGCAGAATCATAATTTAATTTTCAGAAATTGTGGCATTGATAGTTGCTTTATATCTGCTTAATACTGAGTTTGTACAAACTGTTGTTTAAAATCTTCATTAAACTGAATTATCTGCTTATTTTATGAATATTTTTATATCAAAGCTGTTGCTTTTGCTTTATTTACCTCCACAGCTCCTCTGGCTCTGTGTACCAGTCTGACCTTCGATGCATCTTAATGACGGCTGTTTCCCACCCGAGTACGACTACACCTCCACTAACTACAACCAACCAACCCACAACAACTACACCTCTTGCATCCTCCATCCAAAACTCAACACCAGTCCCAGGACCAAGTAAGTGTGACAGGAGTTCATGTTAGAAAACATCACCAAACCTGATGAATGTCGATGTTACCTGAAGCCTTTTTATCAGTAACCCCATTAACCTGCAGCTGAACGCCTGCATGTCGTTTCTCCATTGTATTTTCCAGGGTAAAGGGGTTTTAACCTTATGGATACTTTAAATCTGCTCTTGACCAAAAATATGTTCATGAAATGTTTTCTTCTTCACAAATGGCTTTAAAAATAATGCAAGACAACAATTAGCAACATTGATAATAAAACTTTTGATAAATCTGTGTTCCTGGGGCATAAAAAGTCTTTTCAATGTTTTATTTAGCAATATGACATCATCTTTTCTTTAACAAATGCAATTATTAGCTTCATTCCTTGTGATAAATATTGTAGATTTTTACTAATTTAAAATATAAAAACTGTACTTTCTTCTATCCCATAAATTCTCTCCTTTCTAACACAATGGCCTACCCCATGTAAACAAAATTTAAATAAAATAAAAATAAATAAATAAACAATCAGCACCTCTTTCTATCCTAAAGATGTTTAGGGCAAAAACAAACAAACAAACACAAAAAAAACCCAAAGAAAAAACAATTTTGGCAAAAAATGACACTTTAGGACATTATTTTAGGAATGTGGTGATATTTAAATTGGCTTATTTATTTTACAAAATACCTTCACCAACTGGAAAATAATGTTATTTCTGAGGAATTTCAACACCAGAGATAAAACAGAAACTAAATTGTATGATGAACAAAATGGAGTCTGAATGGGAATTAGCAGCCCAAACGTTGCCAAAGGGACAGAAAATTCTGCATTTAATTTAAAAGGTGCATTAAAGCCTTAAAGGAGGGAAAAATATGAAAATATAAAACTTGCATGAAAATTCACCGCCTGATCAATTTCTTCTAAGTTTGCATAAACACAGCCAAGTGTTGCTTATGGCTTAATGATCCTGTTTTAAGTAGTAATGTTGACTCTTTGTGTTTCCAGATTATGTTTTGGCTCTGAATACAAAAATCTCCACTTCACTGTCACTGGAGACTGACTCTGCAACCATCACCAACCTGGTCAGTAACTTTGTTGACGTCAATGTTAAAGACAACAATGAGGTTCATTCTAGTCCAACAGGTTTAGCTGCTCCTGCAGTAAAGATTTATTTTTTGTCTTCTGCAGCATTCATTTTTAGATGAACAGATTTAGACAAAATGTTATTTTAACATAAATGTTAATATTTTAACATAAAGAAGTTGCAAGTGAAGAGCTCATTTAGCTCAAAGCACCCGATTCAAAGTTCAACCCTGAATTTTATCATAAAAATGTGGTTTATTTTTGTTCTTGTGATTTTCTGTTCATATTATTTTAGCTCTGATTTGATGTTTTTTCCTCTCCAGATCAAAGAGGAGCTGATAAGACGAGGAATGTCACCAGATATAACTCTAAAGCTGTTAAGCGGTGGCGCGGTGCAAGTCACAACCGCCGCCCCCTAGTGGCTAAAAATGAGAATGAATCTGATCCTTGCTGGGGAAAGTGATTTGATGTATAAGGTTTTAATCTCTCATCTGTTTCTTGTGGTTATACTTATTTTAATTTATTTAAATCAAAACGTTTTTTTTATTTTAATCTGATCAAATACTGTAAAGTCAGAACATTCTCATGCATATTATTTCCAGTTGTTCATACATAAAATTACATGATACTGTCATGATGTGTTGTGGTGAGGTGGTGAGGCAGACGCAGTGGACCAACAAGTTCATGTTTTTCTGACAGTTTGAATGAACTCTGTGAGAAAAGTCAACAGGACGTATGTTATGTTTTCCATGTGTTTGTTTCATTATTTAAAACCTGTTTTTTCCCCACAACATTTTGTTTTTACTAAAAAAAACCATTCAGTTTCATCTTATTATAAACTCAACTACAGTACACGCACAATCAAATTTATTTTATGCTGAATTACCTGATTAGGTGCTTTAAATAAAATAATGTTCACTTTGAAGCATCAGATTAACTTTCCCATCAAAGAATCAACTTTTGTGATCGATATTGTATTTAACAATCACTGTCAGGTGATGATGAATGTAAATCATAAAATCCTAAATAATTTTAGTCAAGAAAGTCTGAAAAAGTTTACTTATACTGCAGGAAACTTATTTTTCTGCTGTGCTAAAATATCTTCTAATATTTAGACACTATGTCTGTTTTCCAAATAAGAAACATTTCACATGTGAAAGTTTGACTCAGTTCTGGTTTAAACAGTTCATCTGTGATAAATCAGGGAAACATTATCAAGATACCTGAAGGAATAAGAATAAGTAGAATGACTTTTTGTTTAGTTGTTATGAAAACAAAATACATTAATCTAAATAATAAACCTTGTTGTGGTTCAGATGAAGAAGGATTACACTGGGACAAATCATATATTTGTCAGTTTTTATTGTCTAATGAATTTCAAATACCTCTGCTTTCACACATTCTCTATTTCTGTGCTGTTAGTTTGCTCTTGTGGTTGTGCTGCTAAAGTTGGAGGATGGTGATCTGTCAGGTTTGCTCACCTAGATCATCAAATTCAGACACAAGGAAAGACAAGAGACAGTTAGATTCTTTCGACTCGCGAGGAGAACGGACAGAAACCTACTCCAGTTACAATCTCTACCCGCTCTGAAAACACAAACCGCCGCATCCTCTCTCTTTATTTCATTCAGGGCGTTCCCTAGTTACAATGCACATTTCATCTCTAAGGTCACACAGCTGCAACGTGATTCAGAGTTACACTGCATATCTTCTGGAACACATGTCCATGTACGATTAAACTAAAACAAGTTATACAGATTCACGCAATCTTTCATGTCAAGGGCACAGGAACTTCTTGCCAAGCGATTATCTGCTGAAACCGGCCGTAACCGCTCGCTTACTCAAAACATTCATGTCGACTGCTTCCTTCAGTCCTTAAATATAATGATTAGTATTTATATAGGTTATAATTTTAATTCTATCATGATCACAGCAGTGGTTTCAGGAAATCATTAAGACACAACAATGCAAAAAGGAAAATAATGATTGTTGAAAACCTCAGGTTTTATGATCTTTATACCGATGGTGAGCGTATGTAAACTTTAGAGTGGAACAAAACTCTTCAATGTCTTTATAATAATGTTGAATTATATAACTTTGGTTTGTTTATAACCTTAAATGTTCACCTTTTACCTCTTCAGCTTTTCCATCATGACAGAATGTATCTGCTACAGAAAAGTTAAAACCATCCCCAGCGTACAGAGAAACAAAAAGAGAAACTGACAGAATTTTTATTATTATTATTTTACCATCTGGAAGTGATTTGATGAAAGATCTTTGTTTAGTTCTCCAAGATTTCATCCAAAAACTTTGTTTAAAAGAGGTGATATTATTACTCCAAGTAACAGTATTGGCATATCATTTTATTATGTTTGCTGTTATTGACAATTAGAAATTATGAATGAGAACATTATGGCTTCACAGTATTTGCTCATATTCAACACAATACTATTACATTTTCATTTGCATTGATTAAAAAAGGTTTTACCCCATGAACCAGATGAGAAGTTATAGAAAACACATTTCCCAGGAAAGATCAGATTTATTCTCATTTTTAGCCACTAGGGGGCGGGAGTTGTAACTCCCACTAACCTACTGCTCAGCAGCTTTAGAGTTATGTCAGAAGGCAGTCCTTGTCTTTTCAGCTCCTCTTTGATCTGGAGAGGAAAAAACATAAAATCAGTTCTAAATTATATGAACAATAAGTCACACACAAAAAAACTAAACCACATTTTTATGCTAAAAATTATTGTGGAGTTTTGAATCAGATTTACAAATCCCTCAAGTAAAAATCATGCTTTGTGTTACATTATATAAGGAAAGTGAGTACATCCATTAATTTTCTTCCTGTTATCTGGTGTTGCGACTTCAGTAGGGAGTCCCAGAATGTGTCTACTCAGCATTATCTAGGATATCTGTTCCTTGTGTGACCTGTGGTTAGTAGAAGATGTTGTTCTAAAGCCTGGGTAAACAAATAAAGGAAACATGGTACGTCTATGTGTGTATGCGTGTTTCAGATCAGAGCTATAGCTTGGGGAAGCATTGTGTTGTTACTTTGTTCTCCTTGTATGCAAATATTTTGACATAATGTCAATCATCTTGTTTTAAAGTTTCCATGTCACCACAATCTCATTCTTTCAGTCACTACCCAAAGCTCGTGATCATAGATGAGGGAATGCAGATCGACCGACAAATCAAGAACTTCACCATTCAGCTATTTATCACCTCGATAAATGTGTAGCGTTCCCGCAAATCAGAAACAAAACTCTAGCTAAACCTGCTAGACTAGAATGAACCTGAATATCTTTAACATTGATGTGAAAGAGGTTACTGACCAGGTTCATGATGGTTGCAGAATCAGTCTCCATCAACAGTGTTGTTGAGATCATTGCATCCAGAGCCAAAACATAATCTAGCAGAACAGAGAGTCAACATTACTATTTAAAATAGAATAATAACAGAAAAAATTAAGTTTATACATAATATGTTATCCTCTATATCCTTTAGACATAGTCTATGCAAAAAATAAAGGAAGCCATAAGGTTAGGACCTTGGTAACAGTCTATATTTAACAGGTTTGGTGATGTTTTCTAACATAAACTTCTGTGACACTTACTTGGTCCTGGGTCTGGTGTTGCATTTGGGGTGGAGGACCTAAGAGGTGTAGTTGTTGTGGTGGGTTGGTTGGTTGTAGTTGGGAGCGTAGTTGTAGTTGGTGGAGGTGTAGTTTGTGGAGGTGTAGTTTGTGGAGGTGTAGTCGTACTCAGGCGGGAAACAGTTGCTATATAAACAGATAAAGCAGCAGATCAACATCAACATTATGAGTTTAGGAAAAACTTAATTCAGACCAAAGTGTTGATTTCCACTCACTGTTTCCAGTCGTCACAAAGACGCATCGAAGGTCAGACTGGTACACAGAGCCGGAGGAACTGGGGAGATAATTAGAGCAACAGCTTAGATGTTAAACTATTCATAAAATGACCAATTAATTCAGCTTAATGGATATTTAAAATGACAGCTTCTACAAATTTAAAGCAGCTGTCAATGCCAGAGGTGCATATTTTCAGAAAACATGGTTTTGATTCAGTTGTGATAAACCCAACTTTTCACCAGTTTCCTCCTCTTATTTTGCCAAAGTCTAGATTTTTAAAATACTACAAATGATCTATAAAGCTCTAATTGGTTTTGGGTCAAAATGTGTTTTCAAGAGGGAGGAGAGGCTATATATATTTTATTCATATGGTGCCATTTTATACCAAAATCATTTAACTGTTACCTTCAGTTGTTATGTAAACGGTTTATATAAAAAACAACTTAGAAGAAATTTGACTTTACATCATAGCCACATCTAAAATTGTCCTCTGTCTCTTTAAGAAGCTCCAAACCTTTTCCCACACTTTCACTTCATCACAGCAAATCTTCTCCATGATGCTGTTTACAACTTTACTTTAAGAAAAGCATTATGGTATTTTATAGCATATCATGTACCGGTAATTGTTACCTTCAGTTGTTATAAAAGTGCTACACATAGGAAAAATGACTTAAACTGAACGGGATTTATTATTTAAGTTGTTTTTAAATGCATTAATAAAATAAAACACTAACTTTGCTTGGACAACGAAGCAGAGAGGGTAGTTCAGTCCTCCGTCTCCGGCAATTGGTGTCCATGTCAGGGTGAAGTTTCCTGATCCTGATGAACTCTTGGCGGAACCTGGTGGTCCGCTGAACAGGAGCTCAGTGGTCCTTTAAGAAACAGGTGATAAACAGTTTGTTACACTGATATTTCCAAACTTTAACACCAGCACAAACAGCAGGTTTTATTGGCATTGGCAGCAAGTTTTCCATGTAATGCTTGGACAGTTGCTGTTTACTGTTTTTTAGGGGTTTTTGCTGTTGCTCATTTTCAGGTTCTGAGAAACTTTACCCCAAAAAATTACCTTGTTACATTAAATGCAAAACTGGATTTGAGTCATTTAATATGTCAGAGTAGCTTCAACTCCAGACTGTTTCTCCTGAGAATGTTGAAAAACCTTTATATCTGGAAGTTCCTGTATTAATCACTCACTCAGCCTGGGTTGCTTCTGCTCTGATGCTGATTTCTAGAGCCTGGTTAGCGTTGGATTTTATTGAACTCCATGTTCAGGAGTTGGAGGCAGAAACCTGGGCAGATATTCACCTTCTGTGCAGGACGGAGCTGCAGGATCCACTGGAAGAAAATAACAAAGAAACAAATTAATTCAAGCTGAAAGGAGCTGATCAGTTTGGTCAGTAAATAAAAGAAACTTCAGCTGTTAGTTGGAAGGAGAGTATTTAATGTGACCTGATATTTTTGGGGTCAACATTGGTTAAATTTAGCTTTGTTACATTTCTTTATGTACTTTGGGTGAAAAGGGTGATTCTCTGTAATAATCTGTAGTAATAATTGACATTTCAAATGTTACCAGCAGATTCAACATATTCGGCTCAAAAACAGACTTGTCTTGTCCAGAGCCGCTCTATGTGGTTCAAGTCAAACTCATCAATCTGTGCAGTTTTACCTCTGAAAACAAACTGAAAAGGGATGCTGCCAACGGCGATACTGGTAGTTTTCACTGACTGTACACCAGTATTGCCATCAGTTAGAGTGATGGTTTGTCTGGGAAAATCCTCCACCATCATCTGAACCGCATACGGACCTTCATTGCTGCTGTTAGTGGGACTGAATGACAGAGAACAAGACTGGAAGAGAGCAGAAAGGAGAAGAAAAAGAACCAAGTTAAAACTGAATCAGAGGATTAATCTATAAGATAATGATTATAGATTAAGTGAAATCTATTTATTGTCACGTTATTTTGAATCAGATGCAAATAAAAAAACAGTTATTCTGTGATCATTCAATAAGTAAATAAAAAATATAAAATAGATGACACAAATAGAAAATACAAGAAATGTATTCAGACTGAACTTTAAATGATTCATCTTTTTTCTCTTTTAACAATAAGGAGACCAAGACATTTTAATACAGTAAAGTGCACACCTTTAACAACAGTTATAAATGGTTGAGGCAGTCTGATGGTTCTACTTATGGTTGTTTTGTCTGATAGCAGCAGCTTAGAAAGTTTTGAGATGTGTGTAAGGAACCTCAGGAAATGTTCCGAGCAGATACTGGACACATTCAGCACTTCACAAACAAATCATTTTTCACCAATATTTTTATCTTGACTTGAAAACCACTTTGTGCTCAGGTTTTAAGAAAATCCAGACTAATTATTGTTACTGACTGAAAGCCCAGATTCTTTATTGTCAATATTTGACACTCACCGATGAAAGACTGAGGACAGACGGAGGAGTGCAGGTGTTACACTCTGGACCTGCTGCATATCTGCATCTAATGTCGTCTCCATCTGGATCAGAGACCAGCAGGTTGATGTTTCTCTGACAGTTTGAAGGAACTCTGACAGAAAAAGAAAACCACGCCTCTATCAGTTCTTCAGGTGTTTGCTTCATAATTTAAACCTGTCTGACTGGTTTTCCAGTGTTTATTCCCAACAAGACTTTGTTTTAATCATCACTGTGTTTTCTTGTGAAAATAACTCCTAGCGAGTTCAGCTAAGTTTTCTAATGATGAACTTTCTACAAAACACACTTGCCCCAATTTATTTTACATTTATTTATCAGATTTATCACATTACTTGTTTTAAAACATTACTGTTCACAATATTGGCAAAAGAAACAGCATCAGCTGGATTATCAAATTAAAAAAAATACTTTTGTAATCAGTAGGGGTGCACCGATTGCAGTTTTCTGGCCGATCACAGATTACCGATCTTTTAAAAAGACTAACTTACTGCTCCCGATTTTGGCTAATAGCATTTATTTTGTCTGAAATGTTGCTCAATATGCCAAGAAAGTTCTTGAATTGGCAACAATGGGGTGACTACTGTTAACTGTAAATGTGCAGACATGACCTGGTCGGACGGTTTGTCGGTCAAAACCTCTCTCACAGGACAAAAGAAAAGCACAGTGGTTGATTTTTAGATCTCTGCCAAGGTTAATAACATCAGTGGATAAATCGGCTGATCGCCGGTCTCCCAAGATGAAGGAAATCGGCACCGATAAATCGGTGCACCCTCGGTAATCAGCCTTGTATTTTTATGACGTTAATCATTTCTTTATGTACTTTGGGTGAAAAGGGTGATTCTCTGTAATAATCTGTAGTAATAATTGACATTTCAAATGTTACCAGCAGACATTTTTGCTTCATGTAACTTTCTGGTATTTTCTTTCCTTCTTTAATTTCCTCTGGATTTGTTTCAGTTCAGTTTCCTCTAATGATAAATTCTCTCCAAGAAACACTTTAGGAAATTTATTTTTTACTGATTTATGTGATCGATTATTTTAAATAGAATAATGTCAACATTATCAGCTGAATTATTGCATCAAGTAGTTATTTATATCACCAATCTTGTTTTTAAAATAACAAGAATACCTGTTTTGTTATATTTTTTTAAAATATGTCTTTGGCTTCATGTAACTCTCTGGTCTCAGGATGATTGATTCACAGAGTTTCATCTGAAAATGTTGAATAAGTAACAAAACATAATAATTTACTAATGTTGCAATCAATACAATCTGTTTACATGTGAAAAATTGCTAATGAGGAACAAAATTACCTGACTAGAGGGAGGATGGTGGTCTGGGGAGTTGAATTTGGTTTGTAGATGTCATAGCGAGTTCTGAAGTCATTGCTTATTCTTATTAACGGTGTTACAATCCCATTTCTGTTTTCTGTCCAGTTTGAAGAACCAACCCTGCAGTGGATGATGAGTTCAGCAAAGTTATTAGGAAATAATACAGCAAGACCAAATATCTAAAGACTGACAAGGCAGAATATGTTTCCACCAGCTGATCAAGACAAGTTTTCTTCCTTAGAAAACAGCAAAATCTAATCAATCCGAACGATGAATCTGACTTGGATTTCAGGATTTGGATCAGTCATCAGTTGAAATCTGAACATAGCAAAATATATTTCTATTTAATGATGAAACATACTCACCCAAAAAAGAATAGAAATGTTATTGGGCCGTAGCTATTGAAAATATAAACTCTTGTTTTTTGACACCATTCATTCCTGCTCGCATCAATTGCATAAAATGGTGGAGTGTTACAGTTTCCACCACATTGCAAAATGTCGACCTCCTGACATGAGCTGCCGCTCTCCGTAATGTGATAGGTTAGCTGTGAAAATAAAGTGAAGAGCTGGTAAATACATCTTTTTTTTCTTAATAAAGCTAACATAATATTCTACAAACAAGCTCAACTTACTACCAAGGGCTGAACGTCTCCAAAATAGTTGGTAATGATCGCACCATAATAAGCAGCTTGAGCTCCGCTGATGAGCAGCAGCAGAAACACAGACGACAACATGGTGACAGAGTGAAGCTTTTCTGAGAAAGACTGAAAGTTATTAGAGAGAAATGAAGTTATACTTCTACAGTCAGCCTCTGGGCCACACCCACTGCTCCTTTCTCGGAAGATTTACTGGTATGAGAAAAGTGAAGTTACCTGGAATGAGAAAAATATCTGATTGGTGAAAGATTACTGGAAAATCAAAATGTGAATTATGGTTTGCAGTAACTGGAAATGTCACAAACCTTTTATTCAGAGAGAGAATTTTATGTGTGAACAGATTTCAAAAGTCAACCAGTTCCACACAGTTCAGCAGCATCCATTAAAACCAGCACACTGAGTATCTGCTTTGTTATATAATACAATGTTTGTATTTTTAAAAAGGAATTATTAAGAAACGTCTTGGAAAAATATAAACTGAGAGATTAATTAAACACATTTAACACACATTTATTTTTGATTAACAAAATATTACTTCAAAACTCAGTCATGTAATTAATGTATTGTGTCAAAAGGTAATTTAGAATAAATATTTAAATCAGGTCCTGTTTGGTTGCTACTGTGTTATGAACATATTTGAAAACCTAAAAAATTTCAGTCAAGAAAGTCTGAAAATGGTGAAAATCTTAAACTTCAGGAAACATTTCTCTGCTGGGCTAAAATATCTTCTGATAATTAGACACTAGGTGGTGCTGTTGTACCAACTAAGCAACATCTCAGCAGGTGAAAGAGACTGTTGAACCACAGCCCTGGTTCAAGAGTTCATCTTTAGTAAATCAGAGCTACGTTATCGAGATACCTGATATGTAGAAAACCTTTCTGCTCAGCCGTTTTGAAATCAAAAAAGTTAATGTGCACACTAAGCCATATTGTGGTCCAGATGAGGAAGGATTACACTCAGAGAACTCCTGTTTTGGTTACAATTTTTTATTGCTCAAGCAAAGTAAAAAAACCAGAGAAAACACCAGTGCTTGCACAGATTCTGTTTCTATCCTATTTGACTCTGTGGCTGTGCAGCCGAAGGTTGTGGTTGGTGATCATAGCAGTGGTTTCAGTAAATTATTAAGACACAGCCATGCAAAAAGGAATAGATCTAATAAGTAGCACAAAACTCTTCAGCATCTTTATTATAATGTTTATTTATATAGCTTGACTTTGCCAAGTTCATTTATAACTATGACTTTTCCCCTTTCACCTTTTTAGCTTCCACATTACGACAGCCTTTGACTGCTTCAGCAGTTTACTCTAAACCCAAACAAAAAGCGAAAACCTGCAGCCAACAGTATCAAGAATCATAGCCAGCGTAAAGAAGAACAAGGAGTCGTTGATATAACTGAAAACTTTGAATTTAACATCTTGAAGTGAGTCTGGGATTATATGGAGACACCTATGTTACAGAGCTCAGTTATCAAATTATTATGTAAACTAACAACCAAGAGTTTATTTAGAAACTGTCTCTTAAAATACTTTATGCTCTTATGAGGCCAACTGAGAGTATGAAAATCTAATTTTACTCAGTTTGCCTTAATTAATGAAGAACTGTGAATATTCCAACTCCTTATGATTTATTAAAATAAGTATAACTCTATGAATCAAAGATTAAAGAAAACATTTTATTTCACATTCCCAGCCAAGATCAGATTCATTCTTATTTGTATCCACTAGGGGGCGATTTGCACTCCACCAATGCCTAGCAGCTCCACTATTATTCCTGCTGGCAGTCCTTGCCTTTGCATCTCCTCTTTGATCTGGAGAGAAAAAACGCATGAAATCAGAGCTACATTATATAAACAACAAGTCACACAAAACAAAACTAAACCGTATTTTTATGCTAAAAATTGAGCTTTGGATCTAAAGAGGCTCTTCACTTAGTAATTTTTTATGTAAAAATCATATTTTCAGTGCAGAAGACGAAAGTAAAACTCATCGTGAAGCAGCTGAACCTGTTAGACTAGCATGAAGCTGATTGTTCTCGATAACACTGACGTGAAGGAGGTTACTGACCAGGTTGAGGATGATTGCAGATTCATTCTTCAGTAACAGTGAAGTGGAAAGCTTTGCACTCAGAGCCAAAACATAATCTAGAAGCACAGAGAATCAACATCATGATTGACATTCGATTGTCAGCGGATGTCTTCCTGCGATTAGCAGGAATGCAACGAGTGGATTCTGGACAGGAAGACAACAACGAAACACTTGTCTCTTCCAGCAGTCGGTAAACTAGCTGACCAAACTCTCTGGAACTCTCCTTGGGTTGCCAGGTAACCGGTTTTGGTTGCTAGGTAACGGGCAAAAGTTTTTCAAACTGTTCATTTTCTGCACACAAGAAAACATGAACTTATTGCCAAATGACAGCTGATTGTTTTTTATTTTTACGCCCTTTGGCTGTTTGTAGAAGCAGTTGAGACCCATTTGGAAGTACAAAAACTTTCAAAGCATGAATTTTGCATTGGAGGTCCGCTTTAAGTGCTAAGTGTCCAGAACAAGGTGGAGTCTGGAAGAGAGGTGAGGAAACGACTGCAAGATGGTTGGAGTGGGTAGAGAGAAATGTCAGGTTTGATAAGAACGAAAGGAAAGGCGTGCTAACCAGCAGGGAGACCACATTTTATGGTGCAGAGGCCATAAACTACTGGAATATTTAGTAAGTATGGTCAGAACTAAAGTTATTAATAATATTCATAAAAATGAAAAGGAAAATATTGTGTTTGTTCAAGTTATTTGGATAGGAACTGTGAAAATAACTTTATTGGGGTCTCAATGAGACTGCTTCTCAATTTATTTAGAAAAAACATAAATGATAAATGGTCTGCATCTGTATAGGATTTTATGACTTAAGAGGACTTCAAAGCTCTTTATGCTTAAATTGGTAATTCATCTATTTACACACATATTCACATGCTGATGGGGGCGAGCTGCTGGATAGTAGCCACAGCTGCCTTGGGGCAGTTTGACAGTGATTTAATTTATTCAGCACCACCGGACCATCTGAGCACGACCAGCAGACAATTCGGGTGAAGAGTCTAAACCAAGTTCAACAATGACTGAGCTAGATATAAATATAATTTTATTTTTGTGACCAGGGGACTCAGAGAAACCACAAGATGAAGGGACCCATAAGACTTAGACACTTGGACTTATTTCATTGGTTAATAATAAAATGCTTCAGGTAATAGTCTTTATGCTCTCTAACATCAACTTCTCACACTTACATGATTCTGAGGCTGGTGTTGAGTTTGGGTTGGAGGATGAAGGAGGTCCAGTTGTTGAGGGTTGTGGAGGTGCAGTTGAGGGTTGTGGAGGTGTAGTTGAGGGTTGTGGAGGTGTAGTTGTGGGTTGTGGAGGTGTAGTTGAGGGTTGTGGAGGTGTAGTTGTGGGTTGTGGAGGTGTAGTTGTAGTTGGAGGTGTAGTTGTAGTTGGAGGGGAAGCTGTGACTGGACCTGTGGATGGAGCAGCAATGTTATTAGTTCAGGAGAAATCAGACTGACTTCAAATTAAAGACCAAAGTATTGATTTCCACTCACTGTTCCCAGCCGTCACAATGACGCATCGAAGGTCAGACTGGTAAACAGAGCCGGAGGAACTGGGAGGTAATTAGAGCAAAAGCTTAGATATAAAATTATTCATAAAACAACCAATCAATTCAATTAATCTAAGTATTAAAAAAGCAATGTCAACAAATCAATACAGCGTCTGGTAGAGATTCTGAATTTTAGGAAAAAATCTTATGATTATCAGTTCTTATTATTTTCCTCAGTCTTCTTCTCTTTCATTAAAATGTCCAAACTTGAATGTCTTTGACCTCAAAAATATTTGCTTTAGCATCTAAATCAGGCTTGTGTCCCAATAAGAGTTGATTCAAATGGCTAAAAACATGACAACCGTAAAAAAAAAAAGCATTCCTACTCTTTAAACTTTTCACATTTTGTCAAATTACCATCTAAAACTTTAGTATGCTGTTTGTACAAACTGCATCTAAAATGGATGATTTTAAAGTTTTCATCACTTTGGACTTTCATGCTTTACTTTTTTAAAACTGGAGGACCTTCAGATTTTATGGTGGAATTGTAGCTATTTTCCAACCGTTCATTTGATTTCTTAAAGCTCCCACACATTCAAGCTCTGTGCACAAATGAGATTTCATAGTCAAGTGTGCTGATTGTATATAGTCACTGCAAAAGCACAATATCTTATCAAGTAATTTTGATCTAGTTTCTAGTTAAATTATCTTGAAATAAGACAAAACAAAGAACTTGCTTTGAGTCATTCATTTCAAAATTTTGATGAAAAAGTATTTGTTCCATTGGCAAATTATTTCACTTATAACAAGACATTTCCCCCAAGTTAGAAGTAAAATAATCTGCCAGTGGAACTAGAAGCTTTTCATCAATGTTAAAGAATCGTTCACTCAAAACAAGCTCTTATTTCTTGCTGAAAAGGTATTTCTAAGTACTGCAGATGTAGACACTAGATCAAAAATACTTGGTAAGTTTTAGTGCTTTTGCAGTGTTTCTTGTGCCAAATAGATAAAAGCAGGTTTTATGAGTTAGATGCGTGCCTTTGCACCCGTCCTTGTCCACCAGATCTTTTCGAGCAGCATTCATCCATGCAACCGTTTCAGCTGACGCTCAACCCTATCAGCCCAGTCAAAAAAGTTTGATAAAAACTCTGTTTCCTGCTCACACTGATACTCGGAGTGAGACGGAGTATCGGTCGCACACCCCTACTCGGTGTGAGACCGAGTATTATTTAAGCAGTTTTTAAAGGCACTAATGAAATAAGACACTAACTTTGCTTGGACAACGAAGCAGAGATGATGATTCAGTCCTGCTTCACTGGGCGATGGTGTCCATGTCAGGGTGAAGTTTCCTGATCCTGATGAACTCTTGGTTAATCCGAACGGCCCGGAGAACAGGAGCTCCATGGTGCTTTAATAAATAGGAGAGACACGGTTTGTTAGATTGATATTTCCAAAACTTCCCCACCTGATAGGCATGACAGAATCCCAGATAGCAACAGATGCTAATTCAATGTTGAGTTATTGGTCGAAAAGGTCGATTGATTGGTGACTGATGGTGGATCAACCGTCAAACAATCATCCAATTCCAGCCAATTAGCTCATGTTGAACAGATGTGATTGAATCAATGTTGCTTTGGTTTTGAATACTAATGACTGAAATCCCAACGTCTAATCAATGTTGACTCAATGTTGAATCAATGTTGAATCAATGTTGAATGCTGTTTCGAGCGTTTAATCATTGGGCCAGAGTTCATCGTGTTTTAAATTAGGCACCACATGTTGAAATGAACCAATACTGATTCTTTAACTTTGATTCAATATAAAAGCAACAGATATGAACATGTAGATCCAAATTTAGATGATGGTTCAATCAACTTTGATCCAGCATCAGTTAACTGAACATGTCAGTCACCGACCACTTTTTCTATATTTTAAATGTCCGGCTTCAACATGGTTTTAATATTTCTGTCTAGCTGTATTTCACTCATATTTTGATATCTGGGATTGTTCATTGACACCACAGCAGCTTCAGAAGGTAATTTATTTCAACGTTTTCACTGTTTATGTCCAGGGTAAAAAAGAACTGTAACTTTTCAGGAGACTCCATTTTCTGAAGACTTTATGAAGTTCCTGTATTGATCACTCACTCAGCCTGGGTTGCTTCTGCTCTGACGATGATTTCCACAGTCTGGTTAACGTTGGTGTTGATCTGATCTCCGTTCTGTGGAGTTGGAGGCAGAAACCTGGGCAGATATTCACCTTCTGTGCAGGATGGAGCTGCAGGATCCACTGGAAGAAAATAACAAAGAAACAAATGAATTCAAGCTGAAAAGAGCTGGTCAGTTTGTCACTAACTCAAACAAACTCCAGCTGTTTGTTGGAAGGAGAATATTTAATATAATCAGATATTTCTCTGGCTCATTGATTGTTAAATTGAGTTTGGTAACATTACTTCATCGGTGAAAAGTTTGATTCTCTGTGTTAATTTGTAACCCTGAGTTGATATTTCAAAGGTTTACTAGTAGATTGAACATATTCAGCTAAAAAGCAAACTTTTATAATTCATTCTAGCTCTATGTGGTTCAAAAGAAGCTCAAACTCTGCAGCTTTACCTTTAAAAACAAACTGGACAGGCATGGTGCTGATGGAGTCGCTGGCAGTTTTCATCACTTGTAAACCAAAGCTATTAGTCAGAGTGACGTTCTGCCTGGGAAAATCCTCCATCACCATCTGAACCGCATATGGACCTTCATCGCTGCTGTTAGTGGGACTGAATGACAGAGAACAAGACTGGAAGAGAGCAGAAAGGAGAACAGAAAGATCCAAGTTAGAGAAGGTCATTTTATTTAAAATCACATTCAACAAAACATGACAGTCTTCCTCTGGGATCATTCAGCAGATTGGTAAATGAAAACTATTTATTCACAGACTAAGCGAACTGCGTCTCCCAGCTGGAGAAATCAAGGGCCGTCTTTGGAGATGCACATGCATTTTGGTCCACATTTTTCTTTTGACTTCCTGGCCAGAAAAGACGACTCTTTCAAACCTTCAAAGTGTGAAATGGAGGACGTTTACACGCTGTCTGTGTGTCCAGATTTATCATTTTTGTCAAATCTCTGAACATCATTTGATCAGAGTGACTGAGATCAACACGTAGCAAGAGATCATTTTAAAGTATCTGGGCTGAAACTAGATAAGATCATTTAGTCAGAAAATATGTACGTTCCTTTTGTCTTTTTTATCAGTAGCTAAATTGCATGTCAGCAGTTAGAGAAAGAAGGTATTTGCAGGATATTTCAGTTTAAAGAAGTACTGGTTTGTTAATTTTCAGACCTAAGCAGAGTTGGGTAGTAACTAGTTACATTTACTTGAGTATCTTTTTTGAAAAAACTTACTTTTAGGAGTATTTTTTACAACGCTGTACGTCAGTAATTTTATTTTGAAGTATTTCTACTCTTTCTTGAGTAAAATTTCTGGATTTTCTACCCACTGAATGAAAACAAACATGTTTTAACCACAGATTCACCAGACTCACACATGCAGGTCTTGTTAAAAGTTTATCAGTTTTTTATTTTTAAAAAAAAAACTGCTTCAGAAAAACAATTATTTTGTCTGATTGTGTAATTTTATAATTATCTCATTTATATGAATCATTTCGGTCTTTAAAATATCAACATTTCCACATAAGTTTATATTATATTTTTAAAATAGTAAGAAAATCCAGACTTACTAGTGTTAAATTTAATACTTACAGATGAGAGGCTGAGGAGAGACGGAGGAGTGCAGATGTCACACTCCGATCCAGCTGCATATCTGCATCTAATGTCGTCTCCATCTGGATCAGAGACCAGCAGGTTGATGTTTCTCTGACAGTTTGAAGGAACTCTGACAGAAACAGAAACATTTCAACACAGAAGGGAAGAGCAGCCAAAAAATGTACTTAAGAGAAACCGCATTTGGTAAAATGTCTACTCAAGGACTAACTGATCAAATTATCAATCAGGTAATATTTTAAAAGCACATCATCAGACAAACCAAAATATAAAGTTAAGTGGAAATATTGGTGTTTTAAAGATGAAAATAACAATAATTTATATGAGCAACAAAAAAATAACAAAACCAAGTAAAAGAAAATGTTCCAAATCAGTTTCTTTCAATTAGAAACTGATGAAACTTTAACAAGAACTGCAGATGTGTGTCTGGTGAATTTGTGGTTAAAACATGTTTGTTTTTCATTCAGTAGGTTGAAAATCCATAAAGTAACTCCTGAAAATGTTATTGAGTAGCTACTACCAATTCTGCACGTCTATCCGTCCTTTCATGGATTGACTGGTTCTGCAGGGTTTATCTTCCCAAACCACTTTAATTGTTTCTAATCTGTTTTCTTTAAAACTGTCTCAGTTTAGTTTTCTCTAATGATAAAGTCTCTCCTCAGAACACAATCAAATGTATTTTATTCCGATTTATCTGATTAACTGCTTCGAATAGAAACACTTTGAAACAAAAGCATCAACATCCAATTTAAAAAAATAAGAAACGTTTGTGACTGATCTTTTATTTTTATGACAATAATCATCTTTTCTTCAATTAACTCTAGTTTCTTCTTCAGGACTGAGTCACAGTTTCATCTGCCAACGCTGATAAAGATTATGAAGCAAATTATAAAAAGGTAATCATTTAATATCAACATTTAACTGTCTGTAACAAGCTCTGTTTTTAATTTATCATTACAAATGATAAGCAGAATTACCTGACTAGAGGGAGGATGGTGGTCCGGGGCGATGAGTTGGGTTCGTTGATGTCAGACCGGTTTCTCAAGTCAAACTGCAAAACTGCTTTCGATGATACAATCCCATTTCTGTTTTCTGTCCAGGCTGAAGTACTGACCCTACAGAGGATGATAGTCAGATGTTCTGAAATGTTACAGAAAAACAATGCAGAAACACCAAATCTCTAAAGACAGAAGATATTTCCATTATTCTAAAAAAAAAAAACCTGAAAAACCCAAATGAGCCCAGCTGATGAATTTGTCTTGTTAGAGTTTAGGATTAGATTACAATCTGAATAAAATAAATTATATTTCCATTTAAAGTTGAAGTGGACTTACGATTGATCTAACGTATCCAGGTATGGATAATAGAAAGTGCCAGTATATCCTTTCTGACACCATTCACCTCCGATTTCATCGATTGAATAAGTTGGTACATTACAGTATCCATTACAAGTCTGAGTGTTGAACTCTTCACAGGAGTTGTAGCTCAACTTAAAGTCATATGGTACCTGTGGATTTACAGTGAAGAGTTGGTAAATAGGTCATTTTTCCTGGAAAATACTAAAACAGTATCTATAAAGAAGCTCAACTTACTGCGTATCCACTTGGCTGAAGGTTTCCAAAAGCGTAGTTGAAGACAACACCATAAAAAGAAGCTTGAGCTCCGCTGATTAACAGCAGCAGCAGCAACACAGGTGGCAACATGTTGACAGAGTTAAAGTCTGCAGAGTAAAACTGAAAGTATTCAGAGACAAATGAAGTTATACTTTCACAGACAGTGTCTGGTTCACACCCCCTGTTCCGTTCAACAACGGTCTAACGGTATGCATTAGCACAATGGACCAGGATTTCACCTGGTATGAGGAAAATGATGGCTGACAGATTACATTCTAAGAGCGAATCATTATGTGGAGTAACAGGAAAAGTCACAGTTTGCTTTGGAATGTGAATTCATTGAGAGAAGAGAGAGAATTTTTTCTGTGAACAAAATTCAAAACAAACATCTTAGATTCATAGCGACAGGTAAATACTTAGTGGCATCCATTAAAACCAGCTCACAGAGCAGCTTCCTTTGTTACATAACAATGTTTATGTCATTAGACGACTGAGACAACTTCAAAGTGAGTTAAATTTAATTACAAACATTTATTTAAACAACTTAAAACATTGTGTCAAAAAATGTTAGTTCAAAAATAAAACATTTGTGTTGCATATTTGTAAATCTAAATAATTTCAGAGAAGAAAGTCGGGCAAAAGTGAAAATATTAAACTTCAGGAAACATTTGACTTCTGGGATAAAATACCTTCTAATCACTAGACAGTAGGGGGCGCTGCTGTAGCAACTGTTTCAGTCGCTTTTATTCAGGATGTTTTTACAAACGCAGGTGAGAGACGGATTGCATAGAAACCTTTATCCTCTTCAGCCTCTATTTGCATCCAAATAAAAAGCGAAAACTTGCTGTCAAAGTCATCAAGAACCTCCACAGAGAAAAGAAGAAGAAAGAGACTTTGACATAATTCTAAGAAGAGCAGAAAAAAATATTTTCTCTGGGATTTAGGGACTTAAAATGCCACAAAATATGTTTGGCTACATCACCAAAATTTTATCCAAAACTGTCTTTTAAAAGACTTGATGCTACTAATTGGTATCATATAATTTCATAAATAATATGAATCAGAGCATTCTGACTTAATGGGACCAAATGACAGACTGAAGAATATTTTAAATATCAAACCATGTTAAATCAACCAGGATAAAGAAGTCGCTGTTTTCTTTCACAATCTTTACAGATAAAAGAAACTAAAGCAAAAAAAAAAATCCCTGTTATACATAATAAAAATACATCTTCACTATTTATCAATAAGTGTAAAAAAATTATATGATATTAAGGTCAATAAAATCCCCACAGCCATAAATGTTACACATGGAAGACGGTAATAAAGAAAAACCAAACCCTCAGTAAATATCTGCCTTAATAAATACTTCAGGTGACATTAATATTGATTTTATTCACTTTTTCTTCTGTTCATTATCTTATTATTAATAACTAATAAACAAGTCTAGAAATTATCTGCATTTTATAAAGATTTTCACACAGAAATAAAAATTCACTCTACTATTTCTGCTTATTGCAATAACTAATTAGTCCCACTTTCCCACCATAGGCCTCTAGATTTAAAACACATCAAATCAGTAATATTGTACAGAATGGATCAGATTCATTCTCATTGTTAGCCACTAGGGGGCGGTTAGTTATTAACCTTCACTGAACCGTGGCTCAGCAGGCGGACCTTTATGTCTGGAGGCAGCCCTCGTCTGATCAGTTCATCTTTAATCTGCAGAAGAAAACATGAGATGAATGTGAGATACAGTCAGTGGTGAATTATAAAATATACTGAACAGAATCTGATTAAGGTACAAAAATATGTCTTTTGCATTCCTTGTTCTTGTGTGTGATTTTATACTACTATCGTGTTCAAAATAAAGTTTCATTTCATTAACATTAAAAACATCAGGATTTAACTGCATCACTGCAGGTGATCACTTTGGGTTATGATTCGACATTTTGGGTAAATTAGTTTGGGCTGAACTCAAAGTCCAGAACATCACTGACCGCTTTCTCGATTTCATCCTTGTTGTCTTTCAGTGACAGCGTAGTCGAGATCTTCAGCTTCAGAACCGTAAGACGAGCTGGAAGAACAAGAGATCAACATAGTATAAAGAACAACTTCCTGTTACTTTCACTCCTGTTTTCATCCTACTTACATGTTTTAGGAGGAGGACTTGTAGGTTCCATGGAGGGTACTGGGATAAAAACAGCAGAAACATCATGAGTTTGGAAAATAACAAATAAAAATAGATTAAAGATTTAAAAGAAAGAAATGACTCACCGTTTCCAACCGTCACAATAACACATCGAAACTCAGACTGGTAGATAGAACTGGAGGCACTGGGGAGATAATTTAGCACAAGAAATCTTAATATCTTACTAAATAACTAATTAGGTGCACATGTGCAATAAATTATGTCACTGTTATCAGACAGACCCAGTATGAATATGGACAACAGTCTAACATTTTATATTCTGAACATAGGATGCACCAGTTTACAAAATGAACTATTAAAAGTTATTTGTGAAAGTTTTAATAATGCAATGAAATAATTTTGTATTGATCCACTTTTCTGTTTAGAGTTAAATAACCTTTTTTTGTTTGGTCAATTACATTTACTTGAGTAACTTGGGGAAAAAATTACTTTTAGGAGTATTTTAACTATTCTGTACTTTTTACTTGAGTAATTTTATTTTGAAGTATTTCTACTCTTACATGAGTAAAATTTCTGCATTTTCTACCCACTGAATGAAAAACAAACATGTTTTAACCAAAAATTCAAGATGTTTTATCTTCACTGGAGTAAAAATGTTGAAGTAGTGCTACTCTGACTTGAGTTAGATTTTTGGGTTCTCTACTGTCTCTGTTTGCAGATGATCTGGTGTTGACTGGTGAAACTGAGATTAAGTAGCAGAAAACGTTTGATATTTTGAGAATACATCATATTTCTGATTCACATTTACCCACTGGGTCTTTGCTAACGACCCAAATGACTCTTGAGTATGAATGTGGATAAATGGCTAACATTTATAAACATCTGAAACCAGGATTTGTTTCCCTGTAAGGAAACAGTTTATCTTTAAATCTTAGTTCCCAATTTGAACACATAATTATTTGCTGCTTTTAGCTCCTTTATATTTTGGGTAAACAGTGTGAAAACATTAAGTTTTGTTTGTTCTCTTTTGTGTATTTTGAAATTATTTATTATTCATCGGATCAGATACTGACTTTGCCTGGACAACAAAACAGATGGGATGGCTTTCTTCATCATCAATGGCAGACGGCCTCCATCTCAGGGTGAAATATCCTGAACCAGATGAACTTTTGATCATCTTGATCGGTCCGCTGAACAGGAGCTCAGTGATCCTTTAACACATCAGGAAACACATCAGTCTGTTTGGTTATATGTGCAAAATGCCCTCAGACCAGCCTTAAAATTATATTCAAAATATTTTCAACATGAAAACTTACTTCTGATTAGAAACAATATTTATTTTCTACTCACACAGACTGAGTCGCCTCTGCTCTGATGTTGATTTCTATCGTCTCATTAACGTTTATGAAGAACTGAGCTCCATGTTCAGGAGTTGGAGGCAGAAACCTGGGCAGATATTCACCTGCTGTGCAGGACGGAGCTGCAGGATCCACTGGAGCAATGCAGGGAAAAATAATTCAGATAAACTAATGAAACCTATTAAAAATGGTTTGTCTAAGAGACAACTCTGCAGCTTTTCAAATGATGAACACAGTAAAGTTACTCAGTAGCACAGGTGCATTTTTGTTTTGTTAGAATTGTAAAAGTCTGATGTCTTTCAATGATATTTATAATTTAAAATTGACAGATACTGAAAGGACACCAAATTAGAAAAATGATTGACTCTATTGTTGCTCTTTGTGAGGTAAAACAAGCTGATTGATGTATGAAATCAAACCTTTGAAAACAAACTGGACAGGGATTCTGCTCATAGAACTGCTGGGGCTTATCGACCATGTTGAACCATCGTAATAAGTCATAATGATGGTCTGACTGGGAAAATCCTCCATCACCAGCTGAACTGCATATGAACCTTCATCACTGCTGCTGGTTGGACTGAATGAAAGAGAACAAGACTGGAAGAGGACAGAGAGAGAAATCAAAGATTTAACATCATCACATTATGGGTTTTATTTGTGTTTTTTGTTCATTCTAATAATATTTGTTTTCATTTCAATTAATTAGCAGATTCTGCATGAGTCATTAATATTCATTCATTAACTGACTATACCGGTACTTTTTGTATTTTTTTCTCTTTCTCACTCAGTGTACAATTGCTGTGTATCTTGGACTGTGATGTTGTATAATAAATAAGTATTCCTTCAATATATAAAAAAATCTAATCTCTAGAAGAGGAGATAATATCATAATCAGTTCAGGGTTCATTTTAGAGACCCGCTTGTTAGACAAACATTTTCTGTAAAAGAAAACAAAACTAACAAAGAGTTTGACATAAATCGACAAATTGAGGAATAATGTTTCATTTCAGTCATTTATGGTTAGTTACAGAATCAGTAAATTCTGCTTAGTAACCTTTGAAAACTAGATTTTGTTTTCCTGTAACCCGACACCAACATTTATTACTCACTGATGAGAGACTGAGGACAGGTGGAGGTGTGCAGGTGTGGCACTCCTGGATGTCAACTGCATATCTGCATCCAACATGATCTCCATTAGGGTCAAAGGTCAACAGGTCAATTTTCCTCTGACAGTTTGAGGGGACTCTGAGAGAACCAGAAACACAAACATCATGAAGTCACACCTGAAAACAAACAAATTATTTTATTTGCATCGGGAATCTTCAGAATCTTGACTTGTATTTTTCTGTTCTTTCCATCCTTGTTTGGTTCTTCAGCTTCTGTCTAAACATTGTTTCTATGTTTAAGGGTCAAATGGTACCTTTGCTGAGGATGTTTGATTTTAATCTGCTTCAAATTTTAATAACAAAACCTCAAGATTTGATCTTATCTGTGAGTAATTTTAAATGAAAGAGTCAAATCACGAATATTATAAAAAAAGCCATGCATTCAGATGTGGACATTTTTTAAATGTTAAAGTTTAAAAACACAGAGCAAAAGACAAACATTAGTGTCAACAAAAGACATTAAAGGTTTCAGGTACTTTTTGGCATGATATAAAAACTGAATTACCTCAGAACAGGGATGATGCTGGTCTGAGGTGATGAGTTTGTTCTGTTGATGTCGGATCGTTTTCTCAGCTCACGAAGCATCATAGCTTGTACATTTGAAGCGTCGTTTCTGTTGTCTATCCAGGTTCCCACAACCCACCTGTCAGAGAAGATATTAGAAAGGTTCACAGAAAACATTACAGGACAACAGACCAGAAAACTGATAGAAAAATGTGTCTCTTCTTGGCAACAACTGAAAACTTTGTGTATTTTTGTATGATGTTGAGATTCAGCCACCCAGTCCAGTATGAGGCAAAATCCGCACTTGTCAACTTCTTGGTATCGGTAAACTCTCCCAGACACCATTCAACTCTGATTTCATCGATCTCATTCGTACAGCCAGAACAAGACCATGAATCAGTCTCCTCACATGAGCTGAAGCTCAACTTAAAACGTTCCACAACCTGCAGATCCAAAGTGTGCAGCTGTTAGGTACAATTCAACTTTTTAAAAAAGGAAAATGAAAGAATAAAAGAATCTCAACTTACTGTAAATCTGTCTCCTTGTACGTCTTTAGTGGTGTATGAAAGCACAGCACCATAATAACCAGATTCTGTCTGGCTGATTATCATCAACAGCAGCAGCACAGAGAGCAACATGATGACTGAATCGGTTCGGCCAAACGAATGTCGGATCATCAGAGACAGGTGACTTCATACAGTCACTGTTCCAGTTATGACAGATATATTTTATGGTCCACGTCTACATAATGGACCTCCAAACATCAGATGGTTGGGTAATAACAATCAGACATAAGAAACAAAGGATCTCCAGAAAATGCAGAAGTAATAAATCTTTCATTACACCAAGCAGGCGACACATTTGGCATCCAAAACAAATTCTACTATTATTTCAGCCTGAGGTCTTTTATGCTCCTGCAGCTCTGCAGGGTTAAATATTATCTCTCCTGGTCAGTTTGTCTAGGCAAATTAAAGATGCTCGCAAACAGAAGAATAGCAGAGCTGTGGGCACTTCTGGTTTCATCAGATGAAAACAGCATCATGGAAAATCTGACATAAAACAATCATTTTCAGACTCCACTCTGGTTAGTGGTTCATTTTGAGTCATTTATTTATTTATACAACTTCTTTCAAAGAATCTCAATATGATTAATCCATTTTATTTAATGCCCCACTGGTGCTCAGCCCACATGGGTTTATAGACTCTCTACATACAAAACATGCAAAGCAAAATGGCTGCATACGAATCACGAGCTCCACAGAAATACCATTACATTTTCAACTCAACCAGGATAAAGAAGTCGCTGTTTTCTTTCCCAAGCTTCACAGAGAAAAGCAACTAATGCAAAAACATCCCTATTATAGATAGCAAATATCCATCTTCATTATTTATCAATACATGCAGAAAATGACATGATATTAAGGTCAATAAAAACCTCACAGGTATAAATGTTACACATGGAAGATGGTAATAAAGAAATACCAAACCCTCAGTAAATAACTGCCATAAATATTGATTTTATTCACATTTTTGTCTGTTCATTATCTTATTAGTAACTGATAAACAATCATAATTTATCTTTTTGAAGTATGCATATTTTATATAGATTTTCAAACAGATATAAAATTTCACTTTGCTTTTTCTGATTAATGTTATGACTAAGTTTAGTCCCATTACCTAAGACAACCATAAATTTCCTGAATTTAAAACAGATAAACCCGGCCATATTTTACTGCATGGATCAGATTCATTCTCATTGTTAGCCACTAGGGGGCGGTTAGTTATTAACCTTCACTGAACCGTGGCTCAGCAGGCGGACCTTTATGTCTGGATGCAGCCCTCGTCTGATCAGTTCATCTTTAATCTGCAGAAGAAAACATGAGATGAATGTGAGATACAGTCAGTGGTGAATTATAAAATATACTGAACAGAATCTGATTAACATTAAAAACAGAATTTGACATTTGAGTGAAATGTGTTTGTGTTAAAGTCCAGAACATCACTGACCGCTTTCTCGATTTCATCCTTGTTGTCTTTCAGTGACAGCGTAGTCAAGATCTTCAGCTTCAGAACCGTAAGACGAGCTGGAAGAACAAGAGATCAATTACTTTCACTCCTGTCTTCATCCTACTTACATGTTTCTGGAGGAGTCGCTATGAAAGGTACTGGGAAAACAGCAGCAGAAACATCATGAGTTCAGGAAATAACAAATGAGAATAAATTAAAGACGTAAAAGAAAGAAATGACTCACAGTTTCTAACCGTCACAATGACACATCGAAGCTCAGACTGGTAGATAGAACTGGAGACACTGGGGAGATAATTTAGCACCAAAACTTTAATATTAAACTCCTTTTAAAATGGCCATTAAAATATTTTACAAATAACCATAAAGGAGACATGCAAAATCTACTTTTGTCAGTAATTAAATAATTTTTGTGTGTACTTTGAGTGTCTAGGCTTGCAAAAAATGTAATTTATTCTCTCCTGGTGTTGCATAGATATTTTTATATTTGTTATGGGTTGTATTTTTCTGTCTGTTAATTTTGCTCTATTGCGTTTAACATTTTTTTGGCGATGATTTCACCACATTTGCTGTGGAACTGCTAAACAAGGCTTCCAACTAATCAGTTCTATGAATCCGCTTTTTTTTTCCACACACTGATTTTGTCGTCCAATTCAGTTATGTCAAAGTTGCAGGTAAACAAGTCAAAATATTCAATTATAGAGTGAATTAATGCAGAGGATTCCTTACATCGCCTCCCAGCATCAGAACCTCTTCAAATGTCTGATTATGTTTTCCTTTTTTCTGTAGAGTTTGTTTTTGGAGATCTTATGGATCACTGCTTCAGAAACTTTCACCAGAATCAAGAGGGATTTTCAGGAAGACATTTTCTATCACTGAAGATGAAAATTATTTTTTTACTTTTGTATGTAAGTGCATTTTAAAACACATACTTTATACTTTTATTTAAGTAAAGGAGTTACTATTACTAGATAAGTATCTGTAAGAGTCTTATGTGGAGAATGTGAAGACTTCTGACACCTTTTCAGATCAGATACTAACTTTGCCTGGACAACAAAACAGATGGGATGGCTTTCATTATCATCATTTTGACTGACAGACGGCGTCCATCTCAGGGTGAAATTTCCTGAACCAGATGAATTCTTGATCATGTTGACCGGTCCGCTGAACAGGAGCTCAGTGATCCTTTAACACACAGGAATCACATCAGTCTGTTTGGTTATATGTGCAAAATGCCCTGAAATCAGCCTTATAAATTGTCTTCAAACTTCTCTGATTGCAAAACACAAGTTTGTCTACATCATCCATGCAGGTTTTTATGTTGCTGCAAATTTGATCTTCATCACAACAGTAAAGATCAAATTTCAGATTTTCACCTTGAATTATTTAGAAGCTTATCTCTGATTAGAAACAATATTTATTTTCTACTCACACAGACTGAGTCGCCTCTGCTCTGATGTTGATTTCTATCGTCTCATTAACGTTTATGAAGAACTGAGCTCCATGTTCAGGAGTTGGAGGCAGAAACCTGGGCAGATATTCACCTGCTGTGCAGGACGGAGCTGCAGGATCCACTGGAGCAACGCAGGGAAAAATAATTCACATAAACTAAAGAAACACATTAATAATGGTTTGTCTAGAGTCTAGACAGATAAGTGGACAGTTAGTTTAAAAGATAAATTCAGTGAAGTTACACAATTGGTTCATCTGATCCGTTTTTATGATAAATGATCTTGTTGCTTTAGATTTCTGAGAAATTTCAGAGAAATGTAAAAGTCTGATGTCCTGTAATAATCTTTAGTTATTGATCAACTTAAAACAAACAAATACTTATTGGCAGTGGTGGGCTGTCAGGGCTAAAAGACAGCTAGCTTTAGGAATTTGAAAAGAAAAAGTGTAAAATGTTTTAATCATATTTAATTTTATCTATCATTTAATTTTTACTCTACAAACGAGCTGCTTATTGTTATTATTGAGGTTTCACTTTAATTTCCTACTTTAACGTGCCTTAAACGCATCTGGTGAGCAGCTCCACCTCAGCTTCAGCTACCCCTTCTTCAAAGATGCTGTGCAACAGGCCTGGTCAACATGCAAGGTCCACAGGCCAAGCTGAAGGTGCAGAGCTTCCCCTGCATCTCCCTCACTGTAGCTAACTTGGTAATTACAAAATGGCATCCGCTTCACCTCCGTTGACTTATTTGCAAACTCGCCTTTTTCAAGAAGCTCTCTTACGGATAAAATAGAAATAACTAAAAATGGAAAATCCATACCTTACCTGGATTCACTAACACAGACCAGTAAGAACTTTGTAAGGCATGTTAAAGACTGTATCTATGAGCGCTGCGAGTGGCTAACAGCTAGCGCTGAGCACAACAACCTGTGGATTTTATTAACAAGTAGTGGGCGAGGGTTACTTTTCTGTTACATTCTCATACAAGCTTTACTTTATATTTTTTCTTTTAATTGTTCACGTGCTATTTGAGCAGTTTGGATTAATGTTGAGATTAACAGGGGAAAAGTTTTGCTTAATTGCTGTCTGTTCAATTATGTGCGCAAAATATACATTAATATATTGCTTGATCTGCATTCTTGCTTTACTTGGTGTTTTTTTTTATTATTTTCATATTATTGGAGGCATGTTGCTTGGTGTGGTGCATAGTTTTTGCATTGTCCTGCAGGGACAAGGTTGACCTGAACCACACACAGGTTCAGGTCAACCTGTGTATCCAGTACACAGGTCCAATAACGCCACTGGTTATTGAATCTTAAACGTATTTGCACCAGTGTTTCTCTTTGTGAGGTAAAACAAGCTGATTGAAACAATAAATCAAACCTTTGAAAACAAACTGGACAGAGATTTGGCTCATGAAGCTGCTGGGGCTCCATGAAAACGTTACACCATCATAACGAGTCATATTGATGGTCTGACTGGGAAAATCCTCCATCACCAGCTGAACTGCATATGAACCTTCATCACTGCTGTTGGTTGGACTGAATGATAGAGAACAAGACTGGAAGAGGACAGAAAGAGAAAGATTAACAATGTTATATTTAATGTTCTCTGTTCTGGATTTATGTTGTTTTGGTTCATACCAACAAAGTTCCAGAGTAATGTTTCTTCATTAGTTATTTATAGTTAGTTAAATAATCAGTAAATTTTCCTTAATTACCTTTGAACATTATGCCTTCCTGTAACCTGACACCAACATTTATTACTCACTGATGAGAGACTGAGGACAGACGGTGCTGTGCAGGTGTAGCATTCATAGATACTGGGATTGGATCCATGTCTGCATTTAACATTATCCCCATCAGGGTCAAAGGTCAACAAGTTGATATTCCTCTGACAGTTTGAGGGAACTCTGAGAAAAACAGAGAACAAACATCACAAAGTCACCTGAGAACAAACAATCTGCTCTAATTATTTTATTTACATGATGAATCTTCAGTATCTTGACTGATTTGTATTTCAGTGTTTTTATTCCAGTATGTTTTAGTTTATTTTGCTCCATTTATCTCTTTGGTCTCTTTTAAAGATAAAATCAATTCACAGCATTTGGATATTATTTGGAAACTTTTTCTAATTATTAAAGTTTTATGGTTAGCCTTAAAAAAGAAAAAAAAAGGACAAAATACCAACAAACTAAACCTACAGTTTATGCTCAACAAAATACATCTAAAGGTTCCAGGTATTTATTAACATAACATAAAAACTGCCTGAATTACCTCATAAGAGGGAGGATCGCTGTCTGTGGTGATGAATTCGGTCTGTTGATGTCGGATCGTTTTCTCAGCTCATATGTCGTCTTAAATCGCAAAGCTGAAACACTGTTTCTGTTGTTTATCCAGGTTCTACTATCCCACCTTTAATAGAAGATATTGGGAAGATTTCTGATGTTACTCAGAGTTTCTAAAACACAGAAAACTTTACAGAACAGAAAACCAGAAAACTGACAAGAGAGTTAATTCAGTAGGAATTTTAGATTTAGTTACTTCTTGGCAACAACTGAAAAATGTTAGATATTTTTGTATGATGTTGAGATTCAGTTACCAGTTCCAGTAATATTCGAAACTCCAACTAGTGATCTTGTCAGTGTACTCTTTCAGACACCATTCACCGCTGCTTTCATCAATCTTCTTAGTGCAGCACCACCATGACTCAATCTCTCCACATGAGGTGAAGCTCAACTTAAAGCGACGCACAACCTGCAGATTTAAAGTGAAGAGGTGTTGGACAAAATACGATTCTTTTAAAATAAGAAAATGAAATAAACTTCAAGAAGTCTGGACTTACTGTAAATCTGTTTCCTTGTACATCTTTAGTGGTGTGGGAAAGAACAGCACCAGTATAACCAGCTTCTGTCCAGCTGACCATCATCAGCAGCAGCAGCACAGAGAAAAACATGATGAATGAATCGATTCTGCTAAACAAAGATCAGATCATCAGGTAGCCTTTGTGACAGCTGCTGTCGTAAGAAGCTTTGATTATGCAAACATCTGAAGACCAAAGACGACAAAGTGATGCTTTACAAATATTTAAACGAGTTTGTAGGAGTGAGCTCCTATTTATTTAGTTTTCTCCTTTTTATTTTATTTAGGAAGGTAAACTTTTGTCATTTGGTTTATTTACTTTCAAGTTGTAAGTCTTGGTTAATTTTATAATTTTCTTTTGTTTGTAATTTTTGCCCTTATAGCTCACTCTCCTGTAAAGGTAGTCAAATTTAAAATGATCCAATTGAAAGAAATGAAAACAGGAAACTATGAGAGCTCTTCTGTTTGTTCCTCTTTAGAGTTTTGCTGCAGAGATTTAGATCGAGTGACAGATAATTTTTTTATTGATGAATGTCAGATTTACCTTAGAAAGAAGATAAAAGCACTAAAACCTGCATATCTTACCTGTTTGGATGTCAATGTCTGTATCTAATAGTATCTAAGTTATAATGTGCATTGATGATTAATTATGTGATGTGAACTAACTTTGTGCACACCAACTTTGTGTTTATTTAAATTATTGATGCAAATGTTGAGCATTGTGGTAGCTCTCATTGTTTGCTAGGCAAATAACTAATTAGTATACTGGTAGTCAAATTGGAATAAACCCAACACAGTCTGAGCTAAAGGCTGTCAAATTCTGCCTAGATTATCCCTGCTGGGGTTTATAATGTTTTATAGGTTGGACTTAATGTGTTATTTTATCACAACACTACAGATCAAATTTCAGATTGTTGCCATGAACTATTTCAGATTTTTACTGTCTGTGCAGGATGGAGCTGCAGGATCCACTGGATCAAAACAAGAAGCAACAGATTAGGAGAAATGTGTTGATGAAATATGGTTTATTTGCTGCACAAACAACTCTGCGGCTTTTTCAAAAAATGAATTCAGTAAAGTTACACAGTTGCATATCTCAGCTGTTCTTATAAGAGGCAGGTTTTTGTTTTGTTGCATGTCTGTATTCAGACATTTAAAGGTCAAAGGTCCTTCAATAATCTTTAGTTTTTGTTTAATATTGACAGTTAAATAAGGAACACCAAATAAAAAATGACACTAATGTGAGTTAAAATAAGCTAACTGAAACATTTAATCACATCTTTGAAAAGAAACTGGAGAGAGTTTTTGCTCATGGCTTTTCTGGAGCTACATAAGTGTGTTGAACCAGAACCGTCAGTGAGAATGATGTTCTCTTTAGGAAAGTCATCCATCATCAGCTATACAAAAATATATTTAATAAAGATAGATTCATCTTTCATTTTCAATCAGTTTATCAGCATGTTTGCTCAGCAGCTGTTGGTAAGTAAATAAGCAAATGTAATTCAGATAATTTATTTCACAGAAAATACAAAGAAAAACCATCACGTCCTTTAAAATGTAAATATTAAAACATGATTAAAAGTTAAAAGTTAGTCAGGATTTTAAAATGAACCAGTGCAAAGACAGGAAAACAGGAAAATATGAGCTCTTCTGTTTGTTTCAGTTTTGCTGCAGAGATTTGGATCAAGTGACAGAGATAATTTTTTATTGATGGTCAGAATTACCTTAGAAAGAAGATAAAATCACTAAAAACTTGTTTCTTACATGTTTGCCTGTCAATGTCTGCATGTAACAGTAAATTAAAATGTGCATTGATGATTAATTACGTGATGAGAACAAATTTTGTGCACACCAACTTTGTGTTTATTTAAATTATTGACGCAAATGTTGAGCATTGTGGTGGCTCTCATTGTTTGCCTTGCAAATAGCTAATTAGCATAGTGCTGGCCTTTCGCTCATACTGAGCTACATGTCACAGCCTGGGGTGGATTTTCTTTAAGGTCGTGAAAACAAATAGGGGATGTTAAAGTTACCATGAGTGAAATAAACCAGCAACGCCACCTGGAATAATAATCCAGGAAAATTGAACTGTAATAAGGACACACGTAATTTCTGCTGGAAGAAAGAGACAAGATTCAAAAAGCTCTATAAAATTTATTGAAGTTCAGTATTTAAAAGCACTTACCAATTGGCAATATGCTAAAACAGAAAGGTTAAGACACAGTGAATGTGTTTCAACAAAATTGTTGGTTGAAGTAAAATATTTAAATCTCAACAGAGAACGAGGTTTACCACTGGGGGACGTCGTGAGGGAAAGGGATCACCATGGATACGATGAAAACACAGCAAACAAAGAAAGGTGCTCCGACAAAATAAACACACTTGGACACCACCACCACAGGAGCCTCAATCCCTGACATAAATAAACAAAATAAAACAACCTGAATGAAACAGTGGACTCACAGTATTACTAAATATAATATGGCACTTAGTTCATATAAGAGGTGCAGTAAACGACGCAGCCAGCAGGGGAAGAGTTGATATTTTAAAATGTTTTCATAGGCAAAACAGCAGCAAACATCCCAGAGTGAAAACTGGTAGAAAGGCTCATCAGGCACTTAAAATGAAACAGACTATTAGTAAAGTAAGTCATGTTTATTTATAAAGCGCTTTTCACAGACATAAACTCACGAAGCGCTGTACAACAGAAATCATATAAAGCATAAAACCAACATAGGAACCACATTAAAATCAAGAAATAACGGCCTGGGAAAATAAAAATGTTTTTAGTTGTTTTTTAAAAGCCTCCACAGAGTCAGCAAAACGGAGCTGCAAGGGTTAACTGTTCCACAGCCACGGGGCCTCCAACACAACATCCAACACAGCATCCAACACAGCATCCAACACAACATCCAACACATCAGTGCAGTTACACATTTTACATCATTTCAAGTTAATTGTCAAAATCACATCTATAACCTCTTTAGCTTCTCTGATTTAGCATTAAAACAATATTAATACAAGTATATTGCTTTGGTTTTATTCAATTACTCAAAGTGATAGAGATTCATTTAAATGTACAAGAAGTAAAACCCAGTTTTAATTTACTGCATGGATCAGATTCATTCTCATTTTTAGCCACTAGGGGGCGGCCGTTTCTTTAACTTGCACTGAACCGTCGCTCAGCAGGCGGACCTTTATGTCTGGAGGCAGCCCTCGTCTGATCAGTTCATCTTTAATCTGCAGAAGAAAACATGAGATGAATGTGAGATACAGTCAGTGGTGAATTATAAAATATACTGAACAGAATCTGATTAACATTAAAAACAAAAACAGCAGAATTTAACTGCATCACTGCAGGTGATCACTTTGGGTTTGATTTGACATTTGAGTGAAATGGGTTTGGATTAAACTCAGGTTATGATGGTTTGTGTTAAAGTCCAGAACATCACTGACCGCTTTCTCTATTTTATCTTTATTGTCTTTCAGTGACAGCGTAGTCGAGATCTTCAGCTTCAGAACCGTAAGACGAGCTGGAAGAACAAGAGATCAACATGGTATAAAGAACAACTTCCTGTTACTTTCACTCCTGTTTTCATCCTACTTACATGTTTTAGGAGGAGGACTTGTAGATGTCCGAAGAACAGTCGTTGCAACAACAGTCGTTAAATTCAAAGTTGTTGCTAAGATAACAGAAACATGAGTTCAGGAAAAGTAGCAAAAATAAATCAAAGAAAAACAAATAATGAATTGGTTCATCGTCCTACTTACATGTGTTGACAGGACTAGTGGTTGTCAAAGGGACGGTTGTTGCATTCAAAGCTGTTGCTAAAATGAATTCAGGACATAAAAACTAATAATAAATCATTTTTCGTCAAGATGAAAAATACAGAATTGGTTCATCGTCCTACTTACATGTGTTGACAGGACTAGTGGTTGTCAAAGGGACGGTTGTTGCAGCAACAGGTGTAGAAGTCACATCTGGTGCAGAGATATCAACAGCAGAAGCAGGAAGTTCAGGAAATAAAAGGTCAGATCAAATCAAAAAACAAAATGAAAGATTGACTCACCATTTCCAACCGTCACAATGACACATCCCAGCTCAGACTGGTAGATAGAACTGGAGGCACTGGGGAGATAATTTAGCACATAGGTTTTCATATTAAACTCTTTTTGAAATGAGCATCAAATAATATTTGAAATAACCTTAAAGGGCCAGGTCAGATAACATACAGCTATTGTACATCTTTTTGTGTTTATCTTTCTACAGCAACAGGAAAAGCTTTCATTTTTATATTTATTTATGCACAACAGAAGTCAGTTACACAATTTCATCTGCAGACTTCAAATTCATCAATGCTTTTAAATTCATCATAAAAACCTAAAATCCTCAGTGAGAGATTTTTACTCCAGACCCAGAACTTGGACTATCTTTCACTTTGAGTCACACAGCGCAGGATATTTATTTGAGCTTGAGATGGGCAGTGATAATGTTTATACCGACTTCTACTCACCGCCACTTGATTACATACACCTGTCCAAAGGTTCATTAACGCAAATGTTGAATTAGCCAATCACAAGGCAGCAACTCAATGCATTTAGGCATGTAGACATGGCCAAAACAATCTGCTGCAGTTAAAACCGAGCATCAGAGCGGGGAAAAAAGGTGATTTAACTGACTTTTAACGTGGCATGGATGTTAGTCTGAGTATTTCAGAAAAAAAAGAGAAAATATCCAGTGAGCGGCAGCTCTGTGGGCGCATATACGTTGTTGATGCCAGAGGTCAAAGGAGAATGGCCAGACTGATTCGAGCTGACAGAATTGCAACAGCATCTCTGTGACGGCCCCTGCTGTGCGGTCCTGTGTGTGTGTGTGCTATGTGGCGGCTAAACTGTTTGTCAATTAAGGTCCTCGATTGTGGGAGGTGCTTTTGATTAAGTGGCCACCTGGATGGTATATAAGGAGCGCCGTTCCACTCGTGTGAGGCTGGCCGACGCAAGAACCGAGCACAGACGAGATCCGGACTCGAAGGCGGCGCCAGCAGATCACTTGACACCTTGAGGGGAGCTGAGACCTGTGGGGGCCAACCGGGTCCATGACTGTTGAAGGACCAGGCTGAGGGAGCGCTGGATTGTCACGTCTTGGGCTGCCACCCACTGCTCCCCTAGACAATCGTTTTCTTTTTAATAAATGCCTCTGAAGGGCTAAAAATGTTTCTGGTTGCCGTGTCCTCCCTATTTTTTGTTGCGGCCATCCGAGCTGGGCAGTAACAAATAACCATTTGTTACAACCGAGGTCTCCAGAAGAGAATCTCTGACCGCACAACATGTCGAACCTTGAGGTGGATGGGCTACAGCAGCAGAAGACCACACTGGGTGCCACTCCTGTCAGCTAAGAACAGGAAACTGAGGCGACAATCCGATTACTGCAACAGCATCTTCTCAAGTCTGCCTAACGAAATCAAACCTCCAGCAGCAGAACACTGCTGCTGGAGTTCTGACTAAAACCAGGAAGTTAGAGCACATCACCAAATTCTAAAAACTGCCTCCCTGTAGAGAGTAGACTTTAAAATACTGTTAGTTTATAAATCACTGAACGACTTAGCACCACAATACATTAAAGATCTGCTGTTGTCATAGCAACCTTCCAGAACCTCTAAGGTCGTCTGGTTCTGGTCTTCTCTGCATTAGAACCAGAACCAAACAGTTAGAAGCAGCATTCAGCTTCTATGCACCGGAAATCGGTAAGAAACTTGAAGAAAACTGCAAAACAGCTGAAACTGTCAGGATCGGTGTTTTGTTTTGTTTTTTGTGGAAGCCTGCTGCTTCCCACTTCCTCCACCAGATGCCGCCTAGGAGCAGAGCCCCTGGAGAGGCGTGGGGTCGAACCCGGGGACACACCTGTGGCGCATTGTCTGACTGAGGCTGGGAGTATTTAAGAAGCGGCGAGCGACACTTCCTTGCCTGAGTGTTTGTTTACCTTGGTAACAAATCGTTCCTGAGTTGGCCCTCTGAGCATTTCCTGAGATAATCGCCTCCTGTGTTTTTTCCTGTTATCAGGTTTACCTGGATTCCTCCGGAGTTTTCCGAGAGGAGAGTTCTGTGGGTCGTTTGTCCCGGACTCCGACCAGCCGTCAGTTCGCTCCTCCGCTCAGTCTGACTTACCTGTCCGCCCTCCAACGGTTCGTTGCCTCTCCACGCCGCCCCTGGGTCCGTTGTTGCTCCAAAGGAAACATCCATCCGCTCCTAGTAAGCCTTTCCCTTCATCAACATATATATTCATCCACCTTCCTGGATTCGTATATTCTAACAGCTTCTCCTCGTTGACAGTGGCTGAACTGGTTGCCCCTCCCAGACTCCTGCTCCGTGTTTTCTCCCCAACCCTATTCCCTCTTGTCAATAAACTTCATTATTGTTTTGCACACGCGTCTCCTGATTGTGTTCATGCATGTGGGTTCATAAACTGGAACCAAACATGACAGAAACACTGAGTTCCTTTAAATCTAGACTAAAACCCACCTGATTAGAGTTCATTTTGAAACATAATCAATTAAACATTTAACGATGGCAATTGACTAAATGCAATGTTTCAGTTGTTGACCTTGTTTTATGACTTTGTGATGTTTGTGTTTTTATGATGTAAAGCATTTTGAAATGCCTTGTTTCTGAAATGTGCTATAGAAAAAATATATTTTATTTTATATGATATGGAAAATGCACTTTTTTAACCCTTAAGCAAATAGTACTATGAGTTTCTAGTAGTGCAAAAAATTACAATTCATTTTCTCCCGGTGCTGCGTAGATATCTTTATATTTATTTTGGGTTTTATTTTTCAGTCTGTTAATTTTTTCTACTTGTTAAAACATTTCCTCAGCTATGATTTCACCACATTTGCTGTGGAACTGCTAAACAAGGTCATGACTTCCAGCTAATTAGTTTTGCGAATCTGCCAATTTTTTTCCTAGCAGTGATTTTGTAGTAAAATTCAGTTATGCCGAAGTTTCAAGTAAACAAGTCAAAATCTTCAGTTTCAGGGTGTATTAATGCAGAGGATTTCTTACATCGCCTCCCGGCATCAGAGCCTCTTCGAAGAGTTTGGTTGAATTTTATTTTTCTTGGGAAAGTCAATTTTTGGAGCTCTTATGGATTATTGCCTCAGCAACCTCCAGCCAGCAACTTCAGACTTTCAGAAAGCGATTTTCTGAAAGTCATTTTGTATCATTGAAGGAGCAAATTTTATTTTTTTTTGTACTTAAGTACCTTTCAGAACCTGAACTTTTTAATTTTTACTAAAGTAAAGAAATTATTATTGTCAGTGTTTTTTCACACAAGTGTTTGTACTTCCTAAGTCAGAAATGTGAACGTTTTTGACACTTCTGATCAGATCAGATACTGACCTTGCCTGGACAACAAAACAGATGGGGTGGCTTTCTTTATCATCAATAGCAGACGGCGTCCATGTCAGGGTGAAATTTCCTGAACCAGATGAATTCTTGACCATGTTGATCGGTCCGCTGAACAGGAGCTCAGTGATCCTTTAACACACAGGAAACACATCAGTCTGTTTGGTTATATGTGCAAAATGCCCTGAAAACAAACTTAAATATTATATTAAAAATGCTCCAACAGCCAAACTCAAGTTCGTCTAGGTCAGAGGTCACCAACCTTTTTGAGACTGGGAGCTACTTCATGGGTAAAGAGTAACACAAACGGCTACTTGTTTGATACAGACATAAAATTTCTTGGATCAACTTTTATAACAATAATACATTTACATATATATGATTACATTCTGCCTGATCATATTAATGTTAAAGACTACTCACAATAGTTATCAATAACGATCTACCATGGCAGATATGGTTAATCAGTATTATGTGATCAGACAGTAGCTTTACGGCTATACGTACCTTGAGATTTTACTTTAAGTAAAAAACAGAAAAAAATAGTTATTGTATTTTTTATTATCTAACCCTCTTTACTATTAATAAAATTGTGGAGAAAAAAACATTTTTTGTGTCAAAACATCTTGTGCACATCTGTGTGAGTCTGTGGGAGTCAAAGGGCACGCCAAAGCCCAAAGGTTATTGGTCAGGTTACTTTTGCTTATTTAGCAGCTTGGCATTTTTTCTGTAAGCTAATAATGAATGAGCATAGTTTGACCATCCCTCAGTTCTAAGAGCAGTCGTTTGGATCCCACCTGAGTGTTTTACTATGTGTGTGGTTCTGGTTTATTTTTTACAAATTACTTTATACATGAAACAATTTATTTTAAATGTTTTATAATTTAATTTTATTTAAATTCTTCATATAAACAAACGTTATTACTTCGATGTAAAAACATTTAATTAAATAATTTGTTTTGGCTCCATGGTGTTATTTCTAGAACTCGCTCTGCGGGCGACCAGGTGTCCGAGGGCACCGTGTTGGTGACTCCTGATCTAGATTATCCATTCAGGTTTTTATGTTGCTGCAAATCTGATTTCTATCACAACAGCAAAGATCTCACTTCAGCTTGAAGCTTACCTCTGATTAGAAACAATATTTATTTTCTACTCACACAGACTGAGTCGCCTCTGCTGTGATGTTGATTTCTATCGTCTCATTAACGTTTATGAAGAACTGAGCTCCATGTTCAGGAGTCGGAGGCAGAAACCTGGGCAGATATTCACCTGCTGTGCAGGACGGAGCTGCAGGATCCACTGGAGCAACGCAGGGAAAAATAATTCAGATGAACTAAAGAAACACATTAAAATTGATTTGTCTAGTCAAAGAATGGGAAAGTTAATTTAAAAGATAAATTCAGTAAAGTTACAAGTTGGTTCATTAGTCATTTTTATAATATGTGATCTTGCTGCGTTCACAACAAGATCACATATTAAAGACTTCTCCAAACTCTCTCAGAGTTTGAAGGAACTCTGAGAGAATCAATAACTAATTTCTGTATTTAGAAATTAGTTATTGATTTGTTTTAAAAAATAGTTACTGGATATTAAATTTATTGACACCAGCGTTGCTCTTTGGCAGTAAGACAGCCTGACTGAAACATGAAATCACACCTTTGAAAGCAAACTGGACAGGGATTTCGCTGAAGTGGTAGCTGATGCTGCTCAGTGAATATGTTGAACCATCGTAATAAGTCAGAGTGACGGTCCGTCTGGGAAAATCCTGCATCACCAGCTGAACTGCATACAAACCTTCAACGTTGCTGCTGGTTGGACTGAATGATAGAGAACAAGACTGGAAGAGGACAGAAAAAGAAAGATTAACAATGTTATATTTGTTCATACCAACAATATTTATTTTTATTTAAAAAGTTTCAGCGTAATTTTTCATCATAAGTCATTTATAGTCATTTAAATGATGATTAAATTCTGTTTTTATTACCTGTAAACATTTTCTATTGTATTCCTGTAACCTGACACCAACATTTATTACTCACTGATGAGAGACTGAGGACAGACGGAGGTGTGCAGGTGTAGCATTCTGAAGAAGAGGTTGCATATCTGCATCTAACATTATCTCCATCAGGGTCAAAGGTCAACAAGTTGATATTCCTCTGACAGTTTGAGGGAACTCTGAGAGAAACAGAGAACAAACATCACAAAGTCACCTGAGAACAAACAATCTGCTCTAATTATTTTATTTACATGATGAATCTTCAGTATCTTGACTGATTTTCTTCCATTATTTTTTTTTTTGCTCCATGTATCTCTTTAGTCTCTGTTACAGATAAAATCAATTCACAGCACTGGATGTTATTTGGAAGCCATTTCTAATTATTAAAGCTTTATGGCTAGGCTTAAAAAGAAAAATGGACATAATATTAAACTATAGTTTATGCTAAATCAAAGGCGCCAAAGGTTTCAGAATGGTTATTAAGATGTTTTAAAAACTGCCTGAATTACCTCACAACAGGGATGATGCCGGTCTGTGGGGAGGAATTTGGTCTGTTGATGTCGGATCGTTTTCTCAGGTCATATTGTATCTCAAATCTCCCAGTTAAAACACGGTTTCTGTTGTTTATCCAGGTTCCAGTATCCCAACTTTAATAGAAGATATTGGGAAGATTTCTGATGTTACTCAGAGTTACAGAACAGCAGACCAGAAAACTGGCAGGAAATTTAAATGTTTAAAAATAACTGAAATTCAGTACGAATTTTAGATTTAATCACTTCTTGGCAACAACCGAAAGTTTTACAAAATTTGTATGATGTTGAAATTCAGTCACCTATTATAGTGGTAGATAAAAATTGGATCTGTCCACTTCCAAGTATAATCTCTCAGACACCATTCACCTCTGCTTTCATCAATCGTAGGACAGCAAGGACACAACCATGACTGAGTCTCCTCACATGAGCTGTAGCCAATCTTGTAGCGACGCACAACCTGTAAATTTAAGGTGAAGAGCTTTTGGATAACTTTTTCTTTTTTTTTAAAGGAAAATTAAATAAACTTCAAAAAGTCTGAACTTACTGTAAATCTGTCTCCTTGTACATCTTTAGTGGTGTATGAAAGCACAGTGCCATAATAACCAGCTTCTGTATGGCTTATTATCACCAGCAGCAGCACAGAGAGCAACATGATGAACGAGTCAGTTCTGCTAAACAAAGATCGGATCATCAGGTAACCTTTGTGACGGCTGCTGTCGTAAGAAGCTTTGATTATGCAAACATCTGAAGACCGGAGACGACAACGTGATGCTTTGCAAATATTTAAACGAGTTTGTAGGAGTGAGCTGCTATTTATTTTTGCACATAGTTTTCTCTTCATTTTATTTAGGAAGGTAAACCTTTATCATTTGGTTTATTTACATTCAAATAGTAAGTCTTAGTTAATTTTAACATAGTTTTCTTTTGTTTGTTATTTTTGGCATTAAAGCTCACTCTCCTATTGTTGCAACATCTCATGTCAAATACATTTTAAATAATAAACATTATAAGATGTTTAGAACCAGGATGGCCACACCTTGGCATGTCATAACACTTTATACCCTCCTTATTCTGTTTACTGGTTTTATGGACTGCATTTACATTTGATCAGACAAACATTTATTTTAAGAAGATAACATTTTCTTTGCAAACTGTGAGAAACAATACATCTATTTTTAGTTTCCTACAGGGTTAATTAATCATCTCTTCTTGGACAGTTTTTGTGTCTCAGTGGATTTTTAGTGCCACTGATATAAGCTGAGCATTCCCTCCGAATACAAATATAAAGTTTACTAAATCTCTAAAACTGCCATGTAAAGTATTTGGTGTATATTTTACACAAAAAAAAAAAAAATCAATATTTTTTCAAAAATGGATAGTTTTTTTTGTTCTTATTCTCCCATTTTTGCTGTGGTTCATCATATATTGAAGTCAGCTGATCTGTTACACCAGATGTTTGCTAATTGCTGCTGGCTAGTCTGAAGGAGCCTAGTGGGGGAGGGCTGCTCCATGGGGTCTAAGCTTTGAAGCTTGGAAATTGCAGCTCTAAGGAGGGGATGTACCTCAAAGGCAGGGTTGGGTCCCTCTAGGTGTTTTGCACAGCTGAATGGTTGCCATGAAGATTAAAAGATTTAAATGTGCAATAAAGAATCAAAGCAACACTCCAGTTGTGTTTTAGACAAGGGGAAAACATCATAACATGATGTAAAGCTCAAAAAGGTCAACTTATAAAATACTTTCTCTTTGTTGATGATTTCTTTTTTTACTTTCCATTAAAAATTATTTTTTACCTCTTTTGGTATAATTTCTTTCATCATATTATATCCTCACATGTACAAATTTGAAAGTTAGTCAGGATTTAAAACTGAACCAGTTGAAAGAAATGAAAACAGGAAAATATGAGAGCTCTTCTGTTTGTTTCTCTTTAGAGTCTTGCTGCAGAGATTTGGATCAAGTGACAGAAATCTTTTTTTTTATTGATGAAGGTCAGAATTACCTTAGAAAGGAGATAAAAGCACTAAAACCTTGTCTCTTATCTGCCTGGATGTTAATGTCTGCATGTAACAGTAAATTAAAATGTGGTTTGAGGATTAATTACCTGATGTGAACTAACTTTGTGCAAACTAACTTTGTGTTTATTTAAATAATTGATGTAAATGTTGAGCATTGTGGTAGCTCTCATTGTTTGCCTTGCAAATAACTAATTTGCATATTGGTAGCCTTTAGCTCATACTGAGTTACATCTTACATGGTGACAATGTTGGGTTTGGTCCAGTTTCAGTGTCATTATCATTCTGCTAACATTGGTGGCAGTCAGCTCTAAATTGCTGCTGATTTCATTTTCTTGAATAAATAATTAACTTATTAATCCTGATATGTGAAACATGTTTGACTAATCAAGCACTAAGAACATGATGTGCAACACATCCAGGTCAGTGGTGAACAAACTTTTTGTAATGTGAAACAAAACTTTTCAGAAGTGAACTGTGAACTGAACATATAATCTGTTCAGAGGCCACAAATGAACCCACTCTGCACTTTAGACAGCCATTATTTAGGCAAAACCCTTCTCTGAGAACTCGATAACAAACATCACAAAGTTACACCTGAACACCTGAGAACAAACAATCTGCTCAAATGCCTTGATTTAAATTGCAAAGTTTCAGAGTCTTGACTGATTTGTATTTCAGTGTTTTTCTTCTGAGCTTTTTTCTGTTTTTAAACTGTTCAAGCATTGTTTCTTTGAGAAATTACTGAATGGTTGCTAAACTCAATGTGGCTAGTTCAATATGTATTTTTCAGTTTCACATGTTAAGACTAAAACCTAAAAGTTGTTTCTGATCTCTGACTAATTTTACATTTAACAGCTGAATCACAAATATCTGAAACACAATAATTATTAAATCTGCTTTTGCTCCCTGTAACTTTTTATAAAATCAATTCACAGCATTTGGACACAATTTGGGAGTCATTTCTAATTATCAAAGCTTTATGGTTAGACTGTAAAAGAAAAACAAGCTTAGTTCAAAATTTCAAAAAATCTAAAATGATTTAGAAACATGAAAATAAAAGATATCACATCTATAGTTAGGCTGAGCAGAAGTCCACCAATAAGATACACGTCTCTGGGTGGTTTGAGGTGGTTCAGGATAAAGTGTTGACTGCATCATCTGCAGAGAGCCTATGATGTCACTTCCTGTTTTCAAATATGTTCAGAAATCACAATTTTTCTCCTTGTCTTCTGACTAATGTTCATTTTAATGTTTTTTATGTGTTTGTGGTGTACAGCGCTTTGGCCAACTGTGTTGTTATAACATGCTTTTTAAAATAAACTTGCTTTGTATGAAGGGGAGACACTGTCAGGTTGTGAAATTTTCTGTATTTCTGATACTTTCATATTTATTTAATGTGTCCAGGATTACAAGACCCAGTAGAACCTGATCTTGTCCACCGTATGGAAAATCTGTAGCTCTTAGAACATCAAAGTATTAATGTTAGTTTTAGACAAGGGGTCAGTGGTTAATTTTGAAATATTTATTTATTTAAAGAGCTGTTTCTAAAGACAATCAAATAAATTCCCACATGAGCTTATAGACTCTCTACATACAAAACATGCAAAGCAAAATGGCTGCATACGAATCACATGTAACCACCTGCCCTCATTAATAGTTCAGGTGGAACCAAATATTGATTTTATTTACATTTTTTTACAGTTTAGTCCGACTACCTAAAGCAACCATAATCCCCAACATAGGAGGTACAGGAAGTAAAAACAGATAAACCCAGATAAACATTTTACTGCATGGATCACATTCATTCTCATTGTTAGCCACTAGGGGGCGGTTAGTTACCGTATTTTCCGCACTATAAGGCGCACCTAAAAACCTTCAATTTTCTCAAAAGCCGACAGTGCGCCTTATAATCCGGTGCGCCTTATATATGGACCAATATTGAGCCACAACAGGTCTCGCAACTATGGTAAGCAGCCGCCGACTTCATTTTCCCCGTAGGAAGAAACGGAGGAAAGCAGACGCCAACTTCATTTCCCCCGTAGAAGAAGAAACGGAGGAAAGCAGACGCCGACTTTATTTTCCCCGTAGAGGAAGAAACGGGGGAAAGCAGACGCCAACTTCATTTCCCCCGTAGAAGAAGAAACGGAGGAAAGCAGACGCCGACTTTATTTTCCCCGTAGAGGAAGAAACGGAGGAAAGCAGACGCCAACTTCATTTCCCTGTAGAAGAAGAAACGGAAAAGCAGACGCCAACTTCATTTTCCCCATAGAAGAAGAAACGGGAAAGCAGCCGCCGATGCAGCCAGCAGTGCAAGCTGGGTTTTGTGTAAAGACCCCAAAATGGCTCCTATTAAGAGACACGCTTACAACGCAGAGTTTAAGCTCAAGGCGATCAGTCACACAGTAGAATATGGGAATGGGCTCTTTGCACCTGCCGCGCTGACGTCACAACCGCATGCGCAAATGCGGCTCTCTTTTTTCGCTTTGAGTTACCATGACAGCTAGAAAAGACAAAGTCTTATTTCAGACGCAAATAAAACAATACTATGAACATTGCTGTCTTCCTAATATAATGGGCTTTTAAGTTTTCATGGATTTCCAAACGATCCTGAATTAAGAAGACGGTGGCTTGTAAATATTCGTCGCTACCAGTTAAAGCTAATGCTGCACAGCAAAGTTTACAGCCTTCACTTCACTCCGGATCAACTTCTTCAGCCTAAAGCAGAAGGTAAAGGAGCCTCCTGTGTTATTTCCATGGAATCACTTCTGTATTCAGCCTGAATGATCGAGTTTATGGGAACGAGAGAGCAGACCAGAGCCAGACAGCCGAGCTACTGATCCGCCTGTACAAACCGCTGTAAACACCGTCCTGCTTCACAAGAAGCATGCTAAACTAATAAAGCGAAGTAACACGGAAACCTTAAGGAACACGGCCATATTTTTCTAAAAGCAACAACTTTGAGCCTGAACCGTCAGCTGAACTAGAACTCCAACACCAGAGCTAATGTTAAGCTATGGGCTCGTTGTGCTTCAGAAGCAAAAAGCCTGAACCGTAAAATCCCCGTTACTTGGTCTCTGACACTAACGACAATAAACCACGTAATATACTTGAACATAAGGTAAAAACATTGTCCGTTAATGAATGATGAAAAATGTTTAGATACTTAAATAGCACATTTTTACAAGAAAAATGTCCGGCATAAGCTAAAGCTAATGTTAGCTACAAAGTTTAAAGAAAGTAAAACTCACCTTCGTATCTGTGTATAACAAGGCGAACATGTTAAACCTTTCTCCAGATTATTGTCGGGGCTTCGGCTCCATGTACATCATTAAGCTGAGGTGCAAAGAGCCCATAGAGCAGCAGCAAGAGAATTTAACATGAACAATCAATGGTGCGGAAGTGGAGGAAGCAACAGCTGTTCATTTTGGGAATGAACGAGTTTTCAGAACGCTGGTTTGTAATCTATTAATAAAGTTTGACTGACCTATCTGACTATTTTGTCGACATTCCCTTTATCGCAGTTCCATCTAATGGATGCATAACGTAACCCCAGCCTCTACTGTAGCGTCTATTCTATGCGCCTTATAATGCGGTGCGCCTTATATATGAAAAAAGTTTTAAAATAGGCCATTCATTGAAGGTGCGCCTTATAATGCGGTGCGCCTTATAGTGCGGAAAATACGGTATTAACCTTCACTGAACCGTCGCTCAGCAGGCGGACCTTTATGTCTGGAGGCAGCCCTTCACTGATCAGTTCATCTTTAATCTGCAGAAGAAAACATGAGATGAATGTGAGATACAGTCAGTGGTGAATTATAAAATATACTGAACAGAATCTGATTATCATGATTTGACATTTGAGGGAAATATATTTGGATTAAACTCAGGTTGTGATGGTTTGTGTTAAAGTCTAGAACATCACTGACCGCTTTCTCTATTTCATCCTTGTTGTCTTTCAGTGACAGCGTAGTCGAGATCTTCAGCTTCAGAACCACAACATAAGCTGGAAGAACAAGAGATCAACATGGTATAAAGAACTACTTCCTGTTACTTTCACTCCTGTTTCCATCCTACTTACATGTTTTAGGAGGAGGACTTGTAGTTGTCAAAGGGAGAGCAACAGTGGTTGAAGTCACAGCTAAGAAACGAGTTCAGGACATAAAAAGTAAAAATAAATCAAAGATGAAAAATAAAGAATTGACTCATCGTCCTACTTACATGTTGTAGGAGGACTTGGAATCGCTATGAAAGGTACTGGGATAACAACAGCAGAAACATCATGAGTTCAGGAAATAAAAAATAAGATTAATGGTCAAACAGAAAGAAATGACTCACAGTTTCTAACCGTCACAATGACACATCGAAGCTCAGACTGGTAGATAGAACTGGAGGCACTGGGGAGATAATTTAGCACCAAAACTTTAATATTAAACTCTTTCTGAAAATAACCGTAAGATGCTAAATCTTTTTTTTAGTCCATAAATGTGTTTTTTGTGTTTAACCAGAGACTTTAAAGTCTCTGGTTAAATTTGACTTTTCTCATAATTGTACCCACATCAGTGGGGAAAGTTCATTTGTTTAGTTCTTATGGATCACTGCTTCAGCAACTTCTGTCAGGATCAGGAGGGATTTTCCTAAAGTCATTTTGTATCACTGAAGGTGAACATTATTTTTATTACTTTGTACTTAAGTACATTTCAAAACCTGTACCTTATACTTTTACTAAAATAAGCTAGTTATGTTTATCAGTGTTTTTCAGATAAGTATTTGTATAAAGTTTCAAAAGTTCTGATCAGATTAAATACTAACTTTGCCTGGACAACAAAACAGATGGGATGGCTTTCATTATCATCATGTTGACTGACAGACGGCGTCCATCTCAGGGTGAAATTTCCTGAACCAGACGAACTCTTGGTCATGTTGAACGGTCCACTGAACAGGAGCTCAGTGATCCTTTAACATAAAGATCAAATTTCAGATTTTCACCTTGAATTATTTAGAAGCTTACCTCTGATTAGAAACAATATTTATTTTCTACTCACACAGACTGAGTCGCCTCTGCTGTGATGTTGATTTCTATCGTCTCATTAACGTTTATGAAGAACTGAGCTCCATGTTCAGGAGTCGGAGGCAGAAACCTGGGCAGATATTCACCTGCTGTGCAGGACGGAGCTGCAGGATCCACTGGAGCAACGCAGGGAAAGATAATTCAGATAAACTAAAGAGTCACATTAAAATTGATTTGTCTAGTTGAAAGTAATGAATTATTATTGATCAACCTTCAACAGATAGTTATTGAATATTAAATTTATTCAAACCAGTGTTTCAACCAAAGATAAGCAACATGATTGAAATATGAAATCAAACCTTTGAAAACAAACTGGACAGGGATTCTGCTCATAGAACTGCTGTTGCTTATTGACACTGTTGAACCATTGTAATAAGTCAGAGTGATGGTCTGACTGGGAAAATCCTCCATCATCAGCTGAACTGCATATGAACCTTCATCACTGCTATTGGTTGGACTGAATGAAAGAGAACAAGGCTGGAAGAGGACAGAGAGAGAAATCAAAGATTTAACATCAAGTTTAATAATGTTTTATTTACTGTTTTTCATTATGGGTTTTATTTGTGTTTGTTTATACTGACAATATTAATTTCTATTTAACCTAAGTTGCAGATTTATTCCTCTAAGCACATCAACTGAGAGTTCATGCTGAGAACACAGATTAGTTCATTTGCAACATAAAATATTTTGTGGAACCACAAATATTTTTCCAATGAGTTGGACTCTTTTCAAACCTCTGGGGTCAAACGTAAATATAAATATAAATCTGACAATGAAAACAATTATTTTTATAGATTTTTGGCAGTGGCAGGTCACTGAAACATTTAAGTACTTAAACGTGTAATGCTGTTAGGTGAATGTATTAACAATGAAATGCAGTGAACTAATTTCAGATTAGTTTATCAAACTATTTAAAACTACTTTGATTATTTACAAAAGTCTGAGATTCCAACAAACTACAAATTTCTGTATTTTTACGACTCCACCTCCAGGGTTTGCTTTACCATTTTGTCCACCAGGGGGCAGTGTTCACACGTTTGAGTTTCACTAGACCTTTTGCTAGGCTGTAGCTACATTGTAGCTCATGTATCAGAGAGAAAAGTGTGTATGTATGTGTATGTGAATTTTACCCAAAATAGTAATAATAATAGCATTTATTTATAATGAGATTTTTAATAGATACATATGTTTAGAGCCACCTGGTGGTGAGATGAGAAACTGCATGCAACGTCTCCTTCAGGCGCTCTCATGGTTTCCCCACCACAATGCTGGTGGAGGTGCGAGGGAAGCAGCTCTTCACTACTTTTTTTTTTTACTTATTGTTGAATTTTTCTAGTTCAATAATTAATAAAATACTGTAATAACAGTATAATCAGCATTTCTCCTTGTGCTTTTTCTCCCACCTGTCAGTGACAGTTTGACTGAAGGATATTTACTTCCTCTCTTCTACCTGTGAATCTCACATTTTCCTTTCCTTTAACTTGACATCAACATTTATTACTCACTGATGAGAGACTGAGGACAGACGGAGGTGTGCAGGTGTAACACTCATAGTTACTGGGATTGGATCCATGTCTGCATTGAACATGGTCTCCATCAGGGTCAAAGGTCAACAAGTTGATATTTATCTGACAGTTTGAGGGAACTCTGAGAGAACCAGAAAACAAACATAATTACACATAATTACAAGTGAACTCTGGAGAACAAATAATCAGTTTAAATGTTTTCATTTACACAGAGGAGCTTCAGTATCTTGACTGATTTGTGCTTCAGTGTTTTTCTTCCATCATTTTTAGGGTCTTAAACTTTTGTTTGAGTATTGTTTCTTTGATGATTTACAAAATGGTTCCTATATTCAATATGTCTAATTTAATCTGTATATCACAGATTAAAGTTTTTAAAGAGAAATCTTATTTGTACGTAACTTTTAATGAATTACAAAATCTGGTTTTGTTTCCATGTAACTCTTTGGTCTCTGTTACAGATCAAATTGATTCCCAGTGTTTGGATCTTATTTTTCTTTAAAAGAAAAGAAACTAAATAAACTTCAGAATCAAAATACAGTTTATGCTCAATCAAAGACATCAAAGGTTTCAGGTATTTATAATTTAAATGATATAAAAACTAAATTACCTCATAACAGGAAGGATGCCGGTTTGTGGTGATGAGTTTGGTTTGTTAATGTCAGATCGTTTTCTCTCTTCAACAAATATCACAGCGACGCCAGATGAAACACCGTTTCTGTTGTTTATCCAGGTTCCAGTATTCCACCTTTAATAGAAAATATTGGGAAGATTTCTGATGTTACTAAGTTTCTAAAACACAGAAAACCTTACAGAACAGCAGACCAGAAAACTGACAGGAGGAATTTTAGACTTCTTGGAAAAAACAGAAAATTATTAGATATATTTTTGCAGGATGTTGAGATTCAGTCACCCATAGTAGGTATTGTAGAAACTCCGACTGCCCCACCAGGTATGCTCTCTCAGACACCATTGACCGCTGCGTTCATCAATCTTCTTACTACAGCCAGAACAAATCCATGACTCAGCCTCTCCACATGAGCTGTAGCCAAACTTAAAGCGATGCAAAGCCTGTAGATTTAAAGTGAAGAGGCTTTAGATACAAGACAATATATTTTTTCAAAAGGTAAAATAAAAAAAACTTCAGAAAATCTCAACTTACTGTAACACTGTTTCCTTGTACATCTTTAGAGGTGTGAGATAACACAGTACCAGTATAACCAGCATCTGTCCATCTGACCATCATCATCATCACCAGCAGCACAGAGAGAAACATGATGAACGAATCGGTTCTGCTAAACAAAGATCGGATCATCAGAAACAGGCGACTTTATACAGTCACTCCTTATTCACTCTGTTTACTGTTGGAAACATGGAAAACTCGTTTTATGGAATGTATTTACATAATGAATCAGGAAATGTCAGAAACCTGATTCATAACCATCAGAAAAACATTTCCTAAAAGGTAAAAATTTACTCTGCAAACTGAAAAATACTAAATTTATTTTTGCTTCATCTCAATGTTTCTAAATCCTGCAGCACTATCAGGTTAATTATTTATCTCTCCTGGTCAGTTTTTGTGTCTCAGTGAATATTTAAGATGTTCACAGATCAAAGCTGATCACTACCAGTTCATCACTGGTTTCACCAGATACAAACTTTAATAGCTGCAGACCAGAAGTTTATCTCTGCAGTTTACACCAATAATATCTGACATATAATCCATGTTATGTTTTTTCTTTGCATGTTTTTTATATAAATTTTTCCAGATGAATTTTAAACTGATACTTAGTTTGGTGGAAAACCTTGTTATGCAGTCAATGTTTAATTTAAATAATCTGTAAATGATCAGATTATTTAAAGATATTTATGTATTTAATTTGCTCTTCTGTCTGCTGATTATATAACTCAGTAATTTTAGTCATTTTTCCTTTTTTGTCCAGACATTTCAATGAACTCGGTGTTCTCCGCGTCTATGAAACATGGAAAAGTAGAACATCATCATGCAAAATGTTGTGTTGAATGATGCTTATAAATATACGCTTCCTTGTTTGTTTACATATTTTTACAGCTGTGTGGAAATCTCCTAACTGATGTCCTTTACTTCCATTTTATGTCCTCAGCTGAATGTCTCTTCTCCTCATTTATTATGTTGAAGTTTGAAAATGTTATTTAGGTTTGAAGAGTTTAAATGTGTCTTTCATTCTTTATCTCTGTAATATGAAGAAATCATTTTGTCTACCTGTTACGACTGGCTCAAGGTCATAACAAAAACCGGAGACCAAGCAGTGGTTACGGTGTAGAAAATGAATATTTATTAAAAACTACAATGATTGTGAATGTCAGTGGCGTAAAGGAAATGCTTGGATGTGTTGGACGTGTTGAGGTGCAAAAACAAAGACAAACTGAAATGTGCCAGAGGAAGGGAGCTGAGGCCTGGCAGCAGGAGGCAGAGCGGACGCCGGAGGCGACCCAGAAGGTGGAGACGACCAGGTTAAATGTTCTGAGCTCCAGATTAGCAGATCAGCTAAACATGTAAAGGAGAAGCACAAGACAGACACCAAAAACACCTGGAACCAGTTCATGAGGCCCAGGCCCATAACACTAACCTTCAACCACAGTCGGGAAGTAACTACTTACATTTATATAAGTAACTTTTTTGAAAACATGTACTTTTAGGAGTATTTTTACTATGTTGTACTTGAATCATTTTTTATGAAGTATTTCTACTTTTACTTGAGTAAAATTTCTGGATTCTCTACCCACTGAATGAAAAACAAACATGTTTTTAGAAAAACAACAGATATGATCACTTTCCAGCACATTCAGAAAACTGGTCCAACAAGGAAATGCACAGTACACTGGATTGGTTTGTTTTTCTGTTTTCTTTTGCTGAGGTCACAAAACAGGCAGACGGCAAGTTTAGGGAAAGATGGCCTGAAAAATTCATTTCTGTAGGTTCAAAAGGAAGTGTAAAAAATCTGAGAATATTCTGAGAAACAAATTCAAATGCACAAGAAAGGAAACAAATAAACCAAGGAACTAAACTAAAAGTGGTGAACTATATGGCAACACCTCAGTACCAATAATGAAAATAAAGAAATTACGTAAACCTGCCAATATATGGCAAAGAAAATCAAAACAAAAGCAGCAATAAATCATGACAACTGTTGTTTCTGCATCTTAAATTAATGATGAATTAACATGTTTACATTTCATATATTAGCTTAGCACAAGTTCAGCCCAAAATAGTAGTCTAGAGTATCTATGTCCAAGATACTCTAGACTACTATTTACTATATTTACTACTGCTTTTAGGAGACACAATCTTTCACCATGACACAATAAATCTTACAACAGAATATAAATATTGTTTTAAATCTCGAGGCTCACTGTAGGACCCAGACAGTGTCTAGTTTTTGATGACAAAAACAGAAGTAGAAGACGAGTCCAATGTTCATCATTCTTTAGAGATTCTTTCTACATTTGACAGATTTCCCCATTTTGTCTGCAAATGTCTGTTAAATCGACTCGTTGAAGTAAAATCCTCCTTTGCTCGGATTAGTCAATGTCAAAAGACTTTTGAAAAACTCCATGGAGCTTCATGATGCCAGGATTTTAAAAGTGACAGAATCCAATTATGCAAAAAAATGGGCTTGGAAGACAAAATGTTTGAACATAAATACATATTAAGGCTTTGAACGTTGATGCGTTAACGCATCTGATTTATCTGAAATGTTCAACTTGTTAATTTTCCATAACTTAACAAGTTTATTTATGTAAAAATCAAGTTGTTAATTTATGTTTGTTACTTTTTTCAGCTTGAACTCGCCATCTAGTGGAGCAGAAGTGTAATATTAATCACATTACCTATTTTAGTCACAGTGTGCAGAAAGGCAAAGAGGACTCAAATGTAGAGAGGCAGAGGCGGGGAACAGATTTGTTGTTTTAATTTTTAAAAAACAACGAACAAAAGAACGCATGAAAACCACAAGGAACACAGGAAGCCAGTTATAACGGGATTAAACGAGAGGAACCAGCCAGGAGGAATGGGAAAGAGGTAATTAAATGCTGAAACAATCGACCAGATTGGTTGACTAATAAGTTGCAGGTGTGATGGGAGGAGAGAGAGAGAGGGAATGGCACAGGGGACGAGGGAGAGTACTCAACAGGAAAAAGCTAACATAAAAGAATAACTACAGTAACAAGGAATATAATAAGGAACATAATAAACTAGAATCACCGAAGGACTGTGAGGACTTTAGTTCAGTGACTGAACTAAACTAAAGTAAAATAGAAACAAAAGTGATCTAATAAAATAGAAGGAATACAGAATAAACCAACTCAAAAGCAATTCAAACAACCCAGGACACAACAATATTCACCTAAACTATTTTCTCCCACTCAGTTAGTTCACAGCAACATGTTACACAGTATTTGTGCTGCGTTCAACAACACACAGTCATACTGGTGTGCAGCAAATTTCACTTAAAAAGATACAAACAAAAGAAAGTTAGCCAAAAAATAATCCAAAAATATGAATTAATCAGATATAAAACTATAATTATATATGTAATTTAATCAACAGTGAATAAAATGTGACTAAAAATTTGTGATAAAATAGTGTGAAAATGATCCGTTTTAGAGTATATAACGGCACATGGTTTTATAATATATAGTATTTTTCTAAAATATCCATCACAATCAGCTAAGGATTAATAGAAGAAGAAATGTTATATAATTCACCACTAGGTGCCACTGTTGTTATAAACTCAGGTGATCCATTTCTTCTGACCTTCAATGTAATTGAAGGTCAGAAGATAAACTCTAGATAAACTTAGATAAACTTAGATAAACTCTAATGAGTTTATCTAAGTAAAACCAAAACAGTTTTCAGATAAAATATATACATATAAAACATATTTTAGAAAGGAAACTAAACTGTGTCTGCATGATGGAAATCAGAGTTGCTCTGTCAAAGAATAGATGTATGTTTATAGATGTAAATAAAGAAATTATGAATGAAGTCACTGACAAACCCGTCCTGGTTCCAATTACGCATAAAAACTGACTTCTCTACTGAAGTTGCAGTCGATGCTCCTCAAAACGCCATTTCTATTCGCTTAGCTTTCTTTTTGTTAGCTTCCTTCGTCTTGTTATGATTTTTAAGACGGTACTGTGGGCTACCATTGCTCAACAACTTTAAAATCCATCCATACATGGCGGCATCCATTATTACTTCCGTAAACAGTGAGCTGCCGTGTGACGTAATTAACGTTCGTCTACTGCGCATGCGGGTCGCTTTGGGATCGTCAACGTTGCGTATCTTCCTAAAATAATGGGTTCTTTTTTGCCAAAAGTGTTCTTGAATCAATAATTAAATTATTAATAATAATAATTACCACCTCAATCTTTCCACAATATATTTTAGGCAAAATAAACAAATGAATAAAAATCCAATTTAAGCTAAACATCTAAATTGAGTATGGGCTCTTTGCACCTCAGCTTCCGCGTTCGGGGAAAAGCGGCTCCATCTTTTCCGATCTATTGAAACTTTACACTGGGTGTTTGCAGGGCTTGTCCAAGGTAACAATTAATGATGTACATTGATGTACATCGATCCGAAGCCCCAACAATAAGCTGGAGAAAGGTTTTAAGATGTTCGCCTCGTTATACATTCACAGATACAAAGGTGAGTTTTACTTTCTTTAAACTTTGTGGCTAACATTAGCATTAGCTTATGCTAGTAGTATTCTTGGACAGTGTTCTTGTAAAAATGTGCTATTTAAGTATCTAAACATTTTTCATCCATTCTAACGGACAATGTTTTTACCTTGTTTTCAAGTATATTACGTGCGTTTATTGTCGTTAGTGTCAGAGACAAAGTAACGGGGATTTTACGGTTCAGGCTTTTTGCTTCTGAAGCCTGAAGCACAACAAGCCCATAGCTTAACAGTAGAGCAGCTCTGGTGTCGGAGTTCTAGTTCAGCTGACTGTTCAGGTTTAAAGTTGTTGCTTTTAGAAAAATATGGCCGTGTTCCTTAAGGTCTCCGAGTTATTTCGTTTTATTAGTTTTGCATGTTTCTTGTGAAGCAGGACGGTGTTTACAGCAGTGTGTACAGGCAGATCAGTAGCTCGGCTGTCTGGCTCTGGTCTGCTCTCTCGTTCCCATAAACTCTTTCAGGCTGAATACAGAAGTAATTCCATGGAAATAACACAGGAAGCTCCTTTACCTTCTGCTTTAGGCTGAAGAAGTTGATCCGGAGTGAAGTGAAGGCTGTAAACTTTGCTGTGCAGCATTAGCTTTAACTGGTAGCAACGAATATTTACAAGCCACCGTCTTCTTAATTCAGGACCGCTTGGAAATCCATGAAAACTTAAAAGCCCATTATATTAGGAAGACAACAAAGTGCATAGTATTGTTTTATTTGCATCTGAAATAAGACTTTGTCTTTTCTAGCTGTCATGGTAACTCAAAGCGGAAAAAAGAGAGCTGCATTTGCACATGCGGTTGGGACGTCAGCGCGGCAGGTGCAAAGAGCCCATTGCCACCTGATGGGTGAATATAGCTATAGATTTTAAAGTACTACTGTGCACTTTAACTCTTCCAACTAAATTACTTTTTAATAGGGCTGGGAAAAAATATATTGCAAATTCTTTGTTATCACAATAAGACTGTACGCAATGTGTGTATTGAGAAAAAGATAATCATGCTTAATGTTTAATATTTAACATTTCGCAACTGCTATTAAAAAGAAATAACATAAAACTTTAATCTGAATTTTAAATTTCTAGATTGAGAGACCAACGTCAGCCCAATAACAGGGAAACCTCAAGGTTGTGTGCTCGGCCCACTGCTTCTCACACAGCAGTGAATTTACAGATAAGACCTGAAAATGTACTTTATGGGTGGTTTCACTGTTGAGGGGCTCATTTATTGGAATAATGACTCAAAGAACAGGTAGGAGATCCACCTGTAAGACTTTATATAACAATAGTAAACCATATGTGTATATATACACTGCTCAAAAAAAATAAAGGGAACACTTAAACAGGTGTTTTACACTTAAAGTGTTCCATTTATTTTTTTGAGCAGTATATATATATATATATATATATAGAGAGAGAGAGAGAGAGACCAGAAGAGAAGCTTGCAGTCCTGATTATAAAAAAAATATATTAATATATTTCTTTTAAATAAAAAATCACGCCGACTCCAAACAACTTCGTAAAACAACTTCAGTCGCTCAGTTCAATACTCCCGTCCCTCACTTCACGTCATGGCGCCTCGGATGATTAAGTGTCAATAGTTTGCAATGGGGCAATAGTTTGCCCCATTGCAAACTATTGCAATGGGGCAATAGTTTGGGTCATGCAGATCTGATCTGATCTGATCGTTTCCATAGCAACGAGCAGAAACAAGACATTCCCCCAGTGACCTGTTGTGGTTATGACCTCATCTATGACAAGGGGTTCTACATCAAAGAACATCTGAGGTTATGAATGCTTGTGTTTCAAAACCTCAGTTCATATCCAAGCAACTCTTCGAACCTCAACATTGTTTCTCGCAAGGATTTTCAGGATGGCAGAGATGTTGGTTGGCATGTTTTTTCCCCTGGGTTTTGGCCTTGGATATTTAGTTACCACCGGTATGAAGAGAGTTTTTGACAAACTACTTCCTGGCAGCGATTTGGAACAAAGTAGTCCTCAGGATGAGAGCACTTTTTCTGAGTACGATGCATTTGACGCATTTCTAATCAATCCTTCTCCAACTGAGAAGCAAACCTCCCCGGCTGGGGAGGTCGACAAAAGTAGCTCTCAGGATGAGAGCACTTTTTCTGAATACGATGCATTTGATGCATTTCTTTTCAATCCTTCTACAACTGAGAAGCAAACTTCCCCGGCTGGGGAGGTTTGCTTCACTGAATACGATGTTTATGAGTCTTATATTTCTTATCCTTCTCCAACTGAGAAGCAAACCTCCCCGGCTGGGGAGGTTTGCTTCACTGAATACGATGTTTATGAGTCTCATCTTTTTGATCCTTCCCCAGTTGGGAAGCAAACCTCCCCGGCTGGGGAGCTTTGCTTTGAAACAGAGACAGTTGAGTCTGAAAGCTCAGCTTCTGCTATGAAGAAGACGGCATTTGAAGAAAGTATCCACGAAGAGAGCGCCGTCCAGACCACAGTTATAAGGAACGATTTCTCTAATCTTCCCAAAGATCAAACTTCTGTGGCTACAGAAGTTTGCTTTGAAACAGAGACAGTTGAGTCTGAAACCTGTGTTGCTTTAAAGAAGAAGACATTTGAAGAAAGTACCCATGAAGAGAGCGCTGACCAAGGGAACGATTTCTCCAATCTCTCAATAGAACCAGCTTCCCCGGCTGGGGTTGCTTGCTCTGTAGATGAGAAAGTTCTCTCAGAAACAACAGATGTCGTAAAGAACCAAGTCCGCAAAAATGAAGAAAGTGACATTGGCCATTTTTGTACATTTTCCAACGCTTCAAAAAATGGTTGGATTAACGCCAGTTTACAAGGAATTCTGAACTTGAATTTTACCAGAAAGTGCCTTTCTCAGAATCCCCAGAAGTTTTTTGAATCGTCATCAGCCACACCGTTATGTGCCAGTCTCATCTCTACAGCCGTTCACAATCCGGGGAAATATTTTTCCCCACTGGAAATGTCCCGAGTTCAGGTGGAACTGAGAGAAAGTGAACTGTCGTCTGACTTGGGTAAAGACTATCAAACTTCAAACTTACTGGAAGCTATTTTAGACTGGCTAAATTCAAGTGACAGAAACATGGATATGCTGATGAACAGTGAGAAGACCTGCGTAAAGTGTAAGGGAGATTTCCTAGACCTCTTGAACAGCAGTCCCCTTGTTATTCTGCCTGCACTTCCTTTCAGCAACATCGCCTCTCTGTTTAGGTTTTGGATGGATAACAGTAGGGAAACTCACTGTTCAAACTGCAAGTCAGTCTTTAAGAGGAAACACTTCCTAAGTAACAATGAAGCGATAGTCTTGTTCCTGCGACAGTCGGCCAGGTCTTGGAGTCCAAGAGTGATTCCAAATGCAACACTTGACGTGCCTGGACAAAGTGGAAATCAGCTGTACCATCTTTCCTCAATCATCTGTTGTGATCCTGAGCTGATCCACTTCCGCACCTACCTGATCCATGGACAACAGATATTCAAGGCTGATGACGACGGTGTTAGGCCTGCAGGTGGCGACGGCAAGCAAGATATTCATGAAAGGGGATTTGTCTACATTTATGAGAAGAAAACACCAAATGTGACGTCCTATCCTGCTCTCCCTCTCCAAAGCAGCCAGGCAGTTTTTCTACGGGAGCCAGAATCGTTAAAAGTTGCTGAAAACAAGACAGAAACCGTTTCTGAGGCTGGAGGGATCGTGAAAGAGACAGAAGATGTGTTTAGTCACCTAAAGAGTGTATGGGAATATATATATAATAATATATATAAATGGGAGTCGTTGTTGTTAGTTTTGTGTTTATTTTGCATTCTCATGGTTATTATTAGCTTTTGTGATTTTTTCATGTTTTTATTTTTTCTAATTTCTGTCTGTGGACTTACTTATGTGTCGGCAGCATCATGCCAAGCACTGGATGCTTAGCATTAAATTTAATTACAACTGGTGAAACGTATTTACCAGTTGTAATTAAATTTCCTGTTTCAGTTTAAAAATACTTTATTGATCACAAAGAAAATTAAATGTTCATCAAGATTCTTAACAGAGCCATTGAAGACAAGACAATCCCAAGACAATTGGATGAAGAGGATGGTCAAGATTGTCCCTAATGTTCTTGATCCTATGAAGAATCCTTCTCTACATGACCATCTACAGAGGTTTCCCAGAACAGAACCAGAACAGAACCAGTCTTCTTTACCAGGCTGTTGAGCGTTTTTAGGTCCCTGGCTCTGATGCTGCTGCCCCAACAGATGGCGCTCTCAACAAGACTTATAGAAGATCTGCAGCATGTTGAAGGACCTTAGCTTCCTCCAGAAGTCCAGTCGGCTCTGTCCTTCTCATAGACGCTTCCCTGTTGCGTCTCCAGTCCAGTCTGTGGTCCAGATGAACATCGAGGTGTTTATATTCCTCAACCACCTTCACTTCTTCTCCCATGATGGAAACAGGCTTTGATCTAATCCTGTTCCTCCTGAAATCAACAATCATCTCCTTTGTTGTTTCAGGTTCTTTCTCAGGCTTCCTCCATCAGTCCAACAAGATTTTGTGCAAATTTGATAATGAATTGGCAATGGAAGAAAATGTGAACTTGTTTATAATAACAATGATAACAAATAATAATATTAATATACCAATATTATTATATTAATACTAATATTAGTACTTATACATATATATTTAGTATTTATTACATAATATTAAATATATATATATATATAATTTAATGTACTACTATTTAGTACATTATATTACAAAATATTTAGTATTAAATACTAAATATTTAGTGTATATATATACTGTATATATATATATATATATATATATATATATATATATATACAGAGAGAGATCTACATCTATAGATATATCTATATATAGATATAGATAGATAGATCTATCTATATACATATATATCTATATAGATATATGTGATTCATCCATTTTATATATATATATATCCATATATATAGATATACAGATATACATACAGAGAGAGAGATCAAAATTTATAGATCTATAGATATAGATAGTATCTATATCTATAGATATACTATGTATAGATATAGATACTATCTATATCTATAATATATTATATGCTACATTAAAGCTCTTCTGTAGGGCTTGATTGATCATAATTATCTCTGTAACAATTTCGATCAATCTGTTTTATTAATAAGAGTTATTGGTAGACCCCAACAATCCTCGTTCCATTTACAGGTTCAGTGTCAGTCCCATTTTGTTGATCTTTTCCTACCATTTTAATTTTCTATTTACAGATAAAATTATTTTAGTTTCATTTATATTTTTGTCTGACAAAAAATAAGTAAATTATTCAATTTATTCGCAAGCAGAACAAAAACCAGAATAAAAATTTCGATATTTGTAACGTAATTCATCCTTAATATATAAAATAAATAATTTGGGTCCTAACACTCGACCTTGAAGGATACCAGAAGTGATGCCAAATAATTATAAGTTGCTGTCATTCAGGTAAACAGTTCCCTCGTTATTATATATCTCTTACCTACATTGAAAATTAATGCTTAGCATTCCTTTTTTCCATCTCATAATGATCTTTATAGAGAAGTTTATCTGCTTGACCTGAAACCATAGTGACTGTCACAGAGTAGATTATTTACAAATCTTTAAACATTTCTAGTTGGTTTACAGTTTATTGCATTTGTCCATTTCAGCTTCAGCTCGCCATCTAGTGGAGCAACAGAGCAACTGTTACCACTGATGCTTCACAAAAAGATTTCTACTTCATAATCTCAGTTTGAACATTTTTTGTTGGAGATTTTTGTGTCAAGATTTTTCTTTTTAAAAGCATATTTTCTACATAAACTAATCTAACATGCAATAACATCCATTTATTTTATGCGTGGGGCACTCTAGCTGGACGGAGAATAAGGCGAACCAACTGCCAGAAAGAGCTAACGGCTCCAATGTCTCTAACGGCAGTAACTGAAGTTCAGTCTTTATACTCGATAAACATTTTCCAGCTTAGAAGTTGGCTGATCAAACAGCAAATCTATTTACAAAAAGAGTTTGATTGCAGTTCGTATATAATACAGTTTGTATATAATACGTTAACTGTCTCAGTACGTCGAATCTCTCCCGCAAACCAACAGTGCTGCTGACCCGGTGGAGAAGGGTGGGACCCACAACGGCAGTCTGCATTCTGATTGGTTCATACACTTTGGGGACTATGCTTCCCATTGGCCAAGTAGACCACCAGCCTCCTTAACCTCCGTTTCTTAAAGAGGCATACCCACTTTATGTGGGTTACAGTTATATCCAGGTATTAAATACATGATTGGCCTTAGCGACTTGTTGCCACGGCCCTGAGAAGACGAACAATCATTGTTGGTGGCAGTCCTCGTTTGACCAGTTCATCTTTAATCTGCAGAGGAACACACAAGGCTCAGTTCAGATAAAATCAGTGGCACTTTATGAATTGATCTCAATTTGTGTTTGTGTCAATCTGAACTACACTAAGTTGTTTTTAATAAGTTATGATTTGATTCTGCTCAAATTTAAAACAAGACATTTTAAAATCACCTTAGCAAGAGACAAAACAGGCAGCAGAATAAACGTCATCAGGTAAATGATTCAAATTAGATCATGATGAGCTTTAGAGTTCATGAAGTTACTGACCTGTTTCACAATGGTCTCATGATCATTTTCCAGTGACAAACTGGTGGAGATCTTGCCATTCAGAGCCACAACATAATCTAGAAGGAAAGAGATATTTTTATTCAGAACAGAACAGAAAATGAAAACCAGTTTTATTTCTATTTTCAGCATTATGGTGGACAAAACATGAACTTTAGCCAGACTTACACGGCCCTGAAGCAGGTGTTGAATTTGTAGGTGGGGGTGTTGGTTTAGCTGTAATCGCAGTTGGGGGTTTTGTTGTTGTAGTAGGTATAGAGATTTAAGCGATAAAACCAGCTGACCAACTCTTCTGGAGCTCTGCTGCGGTTGCTAGATGTGGGTCAATGCCTGCTGATTTGTGACATTTGAAACAGTTCATTTTCCAGGCACCAAAAAACTTAAATTTACTTATGAAGAAAACTATCTGGGTAGATTTAATTAAGCTCTTTGGCTGTTACATGCTAAATGTGAATTTGATATAGTAAATCCACTTTAAATATTACACAACACAGAGCAGATATGGCAGGAGATTTGACTGTAGGGCATAAAGGACAGAAAGACAAAGAAATAAATAAAAACATCTAGAATGTAGCAGAATTACCTCAGAGCTGGGAGGATGGTTGTCTGCGGTGATGTGTTGGCTTTGCTGATGTCAGATCGGATCCTTAGTTCAACATTAGTCACAGCTTTCCAGTTCATGATATTCTGTATGTTACTTAGCCAGTTTCCACTTGCAAATCTACAATGAAAGTTTTTGTCATAACTAAGTTAACAACCGTTGAGATGAGATATTTCTACTGTGGCTCGTTTTCACTTCTCGTCTCTCCAGGTCTGTAGATGCCGAAACGTAAAAGTGAAACCCAGACAACAATCACAGATCAATCAATATTTTATTCAATCAATCAAAAGCATAAAATCACACCAACATCCCAACATGATCATTGATTATCACAAATAAAAGGAAATATGAATCACCTAGATAAAGATATAGAGACGTGTCTTCAGAGAGCACCGTGTCTCACCCAGTGATCTGACTGACTGTTGTAGCTCACATACATTTATACCTCGCTGTGTCCAGGTGGGTTTTCTACCTGGGCCGTCCTGACGTCGGCAGTCAGGAGATGGACGCTCTCCTTCATGATGATTTTCCACCCAGAGATAATCCAGGTGTTATTTTGAACAAAATATTCTTCTCAATGACGTGGGACTGAGTTTATCAGTAAACTGGAGCGTTCCACTAAGTTGTCCTCTCTACCATCCTAAGCAACCTCAGACTGGTTTCTGAGACCACACAGCGCTCTCCTTGACCCCTCGATGACCCCTTGATGACCCCACATGTCAGAGTTAAACAGAAGTTTGATTACAAAGAATTAATACACATACCAGATAATGTTCATTAAGAAAATTGAATAACATAATCAGTTTAAGATCAATACAAACTTAAAAAATTAAATGAATGAAAACCTTCCTAATTTAACTACAACTGATTAACCCATAAATGAAAGACTAAGTACTGTGTAACATCACTTACAAATCACTCAAATCAAACTTGTATTCCCAAACTAACTAAAACAACCATAAGTCCCCAGATTTATTAAAACGTACAAGAAGTAAAAATAGATAAACCCAGTAATATTCCTCTGCTTGGATCAGATTCATTTTCATTGTTAGCCACTAGGGGGCGGTTAGTTATTAACCTTCACTGAACCGTCGCTCAGCAGGCGGACCTTTATGTCTGGAGGCAGCCCTCGTCTGATCAGTTCATCTTTAATCTGCAGAAGAAAACATGAGATGAATGTGAGATACAGTCAGTGGTGAATTATAAAATATACTGAACAGAATCTGATTAACATTAAAAACAAAAACAGCAGAATTTAACTGCATCACTGCAGGTGATCACTTTGGGTTTGATTTGACATTTGAGTGAAATGGGTTTGGATTAAACTCAGGTTGTGATGGTTTGTGTTAAAGTCCAGAACATCACTGACCGCTTTCTCAATTTTATCTTTATTGTCTTTCAGTGACAGCGTAGTCGAGATCTTCAGCTCCAGAACCGTAAGACGAGCTGGAAGAACAAGAGATCAACATGGTATAAAGAACTACTTCCTGTTACTTTCACTCCTGTTTTCATCCTACTTACATGTTTTAGGAGGAGGACTTGGAGTCGCAATGAAAGGTGCTGGGAAAACAGCAGCAGAAACATCATGAGTTCAGGAAATAAAAAATAAGATCAATGATCAAACAGAAAGAAATGACTCACTGTTTCCAACCCTCACAATGACACATCGAAGCTCAGACTGGTAGATAGAACTGGAGGCACTGGGGAGATAATTTAGCACCAAACTTTAATGTTAAACTCTTTTTGAAATGGCTGTTAAATAATGTTATAAGTAACATATCATGCAAAATCTTTTTTTAGTCCTTAAATACTTGTTTTATGAGTAGTTTGAGTATCTAGAGTGTAAAATAATTAAATTTATTCTCTCCTGGTGCTGTGTAGATATCTTTATATTTGTTTATGGTTTTATTTTTCAGTGTGTTAGTTTTTCTTTATTGCCTTTAACATTTTCTTGGCTATGATTTCACCACATTTGCTGTGGAACTGCTGAACAAGGTCATGACTTCCAGCCAATCAGTTCTATGAATCTGACTTTTTTTTCCTTGCAGTGATTTTATAGTCCAAGTTCAGTTCTGCTGAAGTTGCAGGTAAACAAGTCAAATTGTTTGGTTCTACAATTTATTAACAGAAGGTTTTTTACATCATTACTCATCATCTGGTTACACTTTTTTTTCTCAGTAATGTTCCCACATCAGATGAAAAAGTCCATTTGCGGGGAGCAGAGTGCTTCAGCAACATCTGCTGCTACAGAGGGATTTTCAGGAAGATTTTTCTGATTGAGGGTTAGTTCCTCCTCTACAGAAATGATGGACACAGCAAAGCAATGAGCTCCAAATAACACTAAAATGACAACAAAACTACTTTACAGATGAATTTTATGTTTTGATCATGATGTCCTGGTCATTGTTTTGCTAGTAGCATTGAGCCTTTTGCTTCTGTTAGCGCTGTGTGCTAGCTTTTAGCTCCCTCTTTGAGGATATAACTGTACTGCATGTTTTGGATGTAATTCTTTGGTTTGTTTTTGTCTTGAGAAAAACAAGATCCAAATGCATTCAGTGATGTTAGCTAACTCATGAATTATCTGGAGGTTTTGTTTACTTCATTCTCCTGCTCTGGATCAGACTCCGACTCCAACATGTATGGATGATGGATGATTGTTGACATTTTTAATAAACTTTGGGATTAAAAGTTTCTCTGCTGATAGATGATGTGTTGTTGCCGTCAAACTACAAAATGGCCGACCGGGGCGTAGTGGAGCCCTCTGTGACCTGGAGGGGGGCGGGGCTTGAAATGTCTCATTTACATTTAAAAATATTGCAGCAGCAAAACGAGTTGCTCTAAAACCTCAGAACAGGAGTAAACAAAGGGTCTGTGAAGCTGCAATAACCAGGAATTCAGAATAAAACATTGCAGTTCTGTTTTATATGAACCATAAATGAATAGTTTATTTAAAACCATTTGTCCACTTTAAACCTAATGTATTTTTGCATCTCCAAGAAGTGATTTTAGTTATTTAGCCAAACCAAAAATTACTTTGTATCATTAAGGATGGCAATTATTTTTTACTTTTGTACATAAGTACATTTCAAAACCTGTATGAGAACATTTGAAACTTCTGATGAGATCAGATACTGACGTTGCCTGGGCAACAAAACAGATGGGATGGCTTTCATTATCATCATTTTGACTGACAGACGGCGTCCATCTCAGGGTGAAATATCCTGAACCAGATGAATTCTTGATCATGTTGATCGGTCCGCTGAACAGGAGCTCAGTGATCCTTTAACACACAGGAAACACAAAATGCCCTCAAAAACCCTTACAAACTATATTCAAATTGTGATTTTTTTCCATGAGTTATGTCAACTTACCTCTGATTAGAAACAATATTTATTTTCTACTCACACAGACTGAGTCGCCTCTGCTCTGATGTTGATTTCTATCGTCTCATTAACGTTTATGAAGAACTGAGCTCCATGTTCAGGAGTTGGAGGCAGAAATCTGGGCAGATATTCACCTGCTGTGCAGGACGGAGCTGCAGGATCCACTGGAGCAATGCAGGGAAAAATAATTCAGATAAACTAAAGAAACATATTAAAAATTGTTTGTCTAGATGAACAAGTGGGCAGTTAGTTTAAAAAATAAATGTTGTAAATTTACACTTTGGTCATATAATCCGTCTTGATAATAGGTGATCTTCTGTATCTGGTATTTAAAAGCCCAATGTCCTTTAATAATCTTTAGTTATTGATCATCTTTAAACAGACAATTATTGAATATTAAATGTATTTGCACCAGTGTTTCTCTTTGTGAGGTAAAACAAGCTGATTGTAACAATAAATCAAACCTTTGAAAACAAACTGGACAGGGATTTGGCTCATGAAGCTGCTGGGGCTCCATGAATAATTTGTACCACCGTAATGGGTCAGAATGATGGTCTGTCTGGGAAAATCCTCCATTACCAGCTGAACTGCATATGAATCTTCATAACTGCTGCTAGTTGGACTGAATGATAGACAACAAGACTGGAAGAAGACAGAGAGAGAAAGATTAACAATGTTATATTTAATGTTCTCTGTTCTGGATTTATGTTGTTTTTGTTCATCCATCCATCCATTTTCTGTTCACCCTTGTCCCTAATGAGGTCGGGAGGGCTGCCAGTGTCTATCTCCAGCTACGTTCCGGGCGAGAGGCGGGGTACACCCTGGACAGGTGGCCAGTCTGTCGCAGGGCAACACAGAGACATACAGGACAAACAACCATGCACACACACACTCACACTCACACCTATGGAGAATTTAGAGAGACCAATTAATCTGACAGTCATGTTTTTGGACTGTGGGAGGAAGCAGGAGTACCCGGAGAGAACCAACGCATGCACAGGGAGAACATACAAACTCCATGCAGAAAGACCCCGGGCCGGGAATCGAACCCAGGACCTTCTTGCTGCAAGGCAACAGTGCTACCAACTGTGCCACTGTGCAGCCTGTTTTTGTACATACCAACAATATTTGTTTTTATTTAAAAAGTTTCAGAGTAATTTTTCATCTTTAGTCATTTATAGTTAGTTAAATAATCAGTAAATTCTGTTTTTATTACTTGTAAATATTTTCTATTTATATATTTTCTATTGCATTATTGTAACCTGACACCAACATTTATTACTCACTGATGAGAGACTGAGGACAGACGGTGCTGTGCAGGTGGAGCATTCATAGATACTGGGATTGGATCCATGTCTGCATTCAACATGATCCCCATCAGGGTCAAAGGTCAACAAGTTGATATTCCTCTGACAGTTTGAGGGAACTCTGAGAAAAACAGAGAACAAACAATCAGCTCTAATTATTTTATTTACATGATGAATCTTCAGTATCTTGACTGATTTGTATTTCAGTGTTTTTATTCCAGTATGTTTCAGTTTATTTTGCTCCATTTATCTCTTTGGTCTCTTTTAAAGATACAATCAATTCACAGCATTTGGATATTATTTGGAAACTTTTTCTAATTATCAAAGCTTTATTGTCAGGCTTTACAAGAAAAATGTTTCAAATATTAACAGAATCAAACTATTCTTCATGTTCAACTAAAGACACCAAAAGTTTCAGGTATTTATTTTCATGATGTAAAAACTGAATTACCTCATAAGAGGGAGGATCGCTGTCTGTGGTGATGAATTCGGTCTGTTGATGTCGGATCGTTTTCTCAGCTCATATGTCGTCTTAAATCGCAAAGCTGAAACACTGTTTCTGTTGTTTATCCAGGTTCTACTATCCCACCTTTAATAGAAGATATTGGGAAGATTTCTGATGTTACTCAGAGTTTCTAAAACACAGAAAACTTTACAGAACAGAAAACCAGAAAACTGACAAGAGAGTTAATTCAGTAGGAATTTTACATTTAGTTACTTCTTGGCAACAACTGAAAAATGTTAGATATTTTTGTATGATGTTGAGATTCAGTTACCAGTTCCAGTAATATTCGAAACTCCAACTAGTGATCTTGTCAGTGTACTCTTTCAGACACCATTCACCGCTGCTTTCATCAATCTTCTTAGTGCAGCACCACCATGACTCAATCTCTCCACATGAGGTGAAGCTCAACTTAAAGCGACGCACAACCTGCAGATTTAAAGTGAAGAGGTGTTAAATACAAAACAATTTAGAATATAATAAAAATACAAAAAGGGCATGAAAGAAACTTCAGAAAATCTGAACTTACTGTAAAACTGCTTCCTTGTACATCTTTAGAGGTGTGAGATAACACAGTACCAGTATAACCAGCTTCTGTCCATCTGACCATCATCATCATCACCAGCAGCACAGAGAGAAACATGATGAACGAATCGGTTCTGCTAAACAAAGATCGGATCATCAGAAACAGGCGACTTTATACAGTCACTCCTTATTCACTCTGTTTACTGTTGGAAACATGAAAAAATCTTTTTATGGACTCTATTTACATAATGAACCAGGAAATGTCAGAAACCTGATTCATAACCATCAGAAAAACATTTCCTAGAAGGTAAAATTTTACTTTGCAAACTGAAAAATACTAATTCTATTTTTGCTTCATCTCAATGTTTCTAAATCCTGCAGCACTATCAGGTTAATTATTTATCTCTCCTGGTCAGTTTTTGTGTCTCAGTGAATATTTAAGATGTTCACAGATCAAAGCTGATCACTACCAGTTCATCACTGGTTTCACCAGATACAAACTTTAATAGCTGCAGACCAGAAGTTTATCTCTGCAGTTTACACTAATAATATCTGACATATAATCCATGTTATGGTTTTTCTTTGCTTGTTTTTTATATCAATTTTTCCAGATGAATTTTAAACTGTTACTTAGTTTGGTGGAAAACCTTCTGCAGTCAATGTTTAACTATGAATCTGTAAATGATCAATATTAATTATATTTATGTATTTAATTTGCTCTTCTGTCTGCTGATTATATAACTCAGTAATTTTAGTCCTTTTTCCTTTTTTCTCCAGACATTTCAATGAACTCTGTGTTCTACACGTCTATGAAACATGGAAAAGTAGAACAACATCATGCAAATTGTTATTTTGCATAATACTTATAAATATACGCTTCCTTGTTTCTTTACCTATTTTTACAGCTGTGTGGAAATCACCTAACTGATGTCCTTTACTTCCATTTTATGTCCTCAGCTGAAAGTCTCTTCTCCTCATTTACTATGTTGAAGTTTGAAAATGTTATTTAGGTTTGAAGAGTTTAAATGTGTCTTTCATTCTTTATCTCTGTAATATGAAGAAATCATTTTGTCTACCTGTTACGACTGGCTCAAGGTCATAACAAAAACTGGAGACCAAGCAGTGGTTACGGTGTAGAAAATGAATATTTATTAAAAACTACAATGATTGTGAATGTCAGTGGCGTAAAGGAAATGCTTGGATGTGTTGGACGTGTTGAGGTGCAAAAACAAAGACAAACTGAAATGTGCCAGAGGAAGGGAGCTGAGGCCTGGCAGCAGGAGGCAGAGTGGACGCCGGAGGCGACCCAGAAGGTGGAGACGACCAGGTTAAATGTTCTGAGCTCCAGATTAGCAGATCAGCTAAACATGTAAAGGAGAAGCACAAGACAGACACCAAAAACACCTGGAACCAGTTCATGAGGCCCAGGCCCATAACACTAACCTTCAACCACAGTCGGGAAGTAACTACTTACATTTACATAAGTACCTGTTTTGAAAACATGTACTTTTAGGAGTATTTTTACTACGTTGTACTTTTTACTTTTATGTGAGTAATTTTATTATGAAGTATTTCTACTTTTGAGTAACATTTCTGGATTCTGCACCCACTGAATGAAAAACAAACATGTTTTAACCAAAAATTCACCAGAAGTTTATTGAAAGAACTAGATTTGGAGAAAAATATTTTTCTGATTTTTAAAAAATATATATATTGCTTATAGAAATTGTCAATTTGTCTTTCACTAATAAAAATAGTATTATTAGTTTTAATAATATTAATAGTTTGTTTAGGGTACAATGTGTTATTTTTATTCAGGGCAAACAGAACCTTGTCATATTTTAAAGGGGTTCCTGTTAAAAACCCAAGTGCAGAAAGTCACTAGAGATGAATTTATAAGTTTAATGAAATAAAGTGAAACATATAAAATTATCAGCGAAGCAAGTTGCATGGATCAGTGTAAACAGAGAGATGGCAGGAGATGAGCAGGGAATGAAGTAAACAAATTATCTAACAGATAGACAGTAAATACAAAACAATGATGAACCAAAGTCAGGTAAAAACAAAACAGTTATTAGAGGAGACTGATCCAATTTAAGTAAGAGTGAAATAAACAGAAAACAAAAAACAGCATAAAAAACAAGTGATCAAAATGTAAATACAAAAACCCAAATAATCCAGGATCCTGATAAACCTGCCATCTTCCTGAACGGTATGATGGAAAGACGTGTCGTTTATACTTTTGAATATTGTTTAAAAATATGCACAGAAAACCTCCAGACATCTGAAAATTGTTTGCAGGGATAAATAAAACTTACTGAGGCCCAATTCTGTTGGATTTTGTTCATTTATACAAGTTTAGGGTAAAATTAAAGAGAAAGGTCTTTTCACAAATGGATGTTGACATGGATAAAAAACATGAAGCAACAGATATGATTAATTTCCAGGCACATTCAAATAAGTTATTTTAAAAACTGGTTCGACAAGGGAAAGCACAGTACACCATTTGTTTGTTTGTTTTTGCTGATGAGGAAGAAGCCTGTTTTGTGTGCCTCACATTAGGTGGCCTGAAAACTGCATGTCTCTAGGTTTAAAAGAAAAAAGAGTAAAAATAAAAAATAAACCAAGAAATAAACTAAAAGAAATGAACTAGTATGTAACACCTTAGTAACAATAATGAACACAGAGAAATTAAATGGCGGAATCCCCTGTGAGACGGAGCTTTAACTCCCATCTCCGGCAAAGCTTCGAACACGTCCCGGGGGAGGTGGGGGACATGGAGTCTGAGTGGACCGTGTTCCGTGCCTCCATTGTCGAGGCGGCCGATCGGAGCTGTGGCCGCAAGGTTGTCGGTGCCTGTCGCGGCGGCAACCCTCAAACCCGTTGGTGGACACCTTCGGTGAGGGATGCCGTCAGGCTGAAGAAGGAGTACTACCGGGCCTTTTTGGCCTGTGGGACTCCGGAAGCAGCTGATGGGTACCGGCAGGCGAAGCGGCATGCGGCTCGGGCGGTTGCTGAGGCAAAAACTCGGGCGTGGGAGGAGTTTGGAGAGGCCATGGAGAAAGACTTCCGCACGGCTTCGAGGCGATTCTGGTCCACCATCCGGCGTCTCAGGGGGGGGAAGCGGTGCAGCACCAACACTGTTTATAGTGGGGATGGTGTGCTGCTGACCTCTACTCGGGACGTTGTGGGCCGGTGGGCAGAGTACTTCGAAGACCTCCTCAATCCCACCAACATTCCTTCCACTGAGGAAGCGGAGCCTGGGGACTCTGGGTTGGGCTCTCCAATCTCTGGGGGCGAGGTCGCCGAGGTGGTTAAAAAGCTCCTCGGTGGCAAGGCCCCGGGGGTGGATGAGATCCGCCCGGAGTTCCTTAAGGCTCTGGATGTTGTAGGGTTGTGTTGGTTGACGCGACTCTGCAATATCGCATGGACATCGGGGGCAGTTCCCCTGGATTGGCAGACTGGGGTGGTGGTCCCCCTGTTCAAAAAGGGGGACCGGAGGGTGTGCTCCAATTATAGAGGGGTCACACTCTTAAGCCTCCCTGGCAAGGTCTATTCAGGGGTCCTGGAGAGGAGGGTCCGTCGGATAGTCGAACCTCGGATTCAGGAAGAGCAGTGTGGTTTTCGTCCTGGTCGTGGAACACTGGACCAGCTCTACACCCTCAGCAGGGTCCTGGAGGGTGCATGGGAGTTCGCCCAACCAGTCTACATGTGTTTTGTGGACTTGGAGAAGGCGTTCGACCGTGTCCCTCGGGGAGCCCTGTGGGGGGTTCTCCGGGAGTATGGGGTACCGGGCCCTTTGATACGGGCTGTCAGGTCCCTGTATGACCGGTGTCAGAGTCTGGTCCGCATTGCCGGCAGTAAGTCGGGCTCGTTTCCGGTGAGAGTTGGACTCCACCAGGGCTGCCCTTTGTCACCGATTCTGTTCATCACTTTCATGGACAGAATTTCTAGGCGCAGCCAAGGTGTTGAGGGGATCCGATTTGGTGGCCTTGGGATCTCATCTCTGCTTTTCGCAGACGATGTGGTCCTTTTGGCTTCATCAGATCGTGATCTGCAGCTCTCGCTGGATCGGTTCGCAGCCGAGTGTGAAGCGGCCGGGATGGGGATCAGTGCCTCCAAATCCGAGGCCATGGTCTTGAGCCGGAAAAGGGTAGAGTGCCTTCTCCGGGTCAGGGGGGGTGTCCTGCCCCAAGTGGAGGAGTTTAAGTATCTCGGGATCTTGTTCACGAATGGGGGAAGAAGGGAGCGGGAGATCGACAGGCGGATTGGCGCAGCGTCTGCTGTCAAGCGGGCGCTGTACCGGTCCGTCGTGGTGAAGAGAGAGCTGAGCCAAAAAGCGAAGCTCTCGATTTACCAGTCGATCTACGTTCCCACCCTCATCTATGGTCATGAGCTTTGGGTCATGACCGAAAGAACGAGATCGCGGATACAAGCGGCCGAAATGGGTTTTCTCCGTAGGGTGGCTGGGCTCTCCCTTAGAGATAGGGTGAGAAGCTCAGTCATCCGGGAGGGACTCAGAGTAGAGCCGCTGCTCCTTCACATCGAGAGGAGCCAGTTGAGGTGGCTTGGGCATCTGGTCAGGATGCCTCCTGGACGCCTCCCTGGTGAGGTGTTCCGGGCACGTCCCACCGGGAGGAGGCCCCGGGGAAGACCCAGGACACGCTGGAGGGACTATGTCTCTCGGCTGGCCTGGGAACGCCTCGGGATTCCCCCGGAGGAGCTAGAAGAAGTGGCTGGGGAGAGGGAAGTCTGGGCCTCCCTTCTGAAGCTGCTACCCCCGCGACCCGACCTCGGATAAGCGGAAGAAGATGGATGGATGGATGGATGGATGGAGAAATTAAATAAACCTGGAAAATAAAACCCAAAACAGCCATAAATCATGACAGCTGTTGTGTCTGCATGTTAAATTAATGATGAATTAACATGTTTACATTTTATATAACAGCAACATGCCGGACTCAGCCTTCCAGATCACCGGTCTTCAGTTATTCAGAGTGGACCGCGACCAACGATGGGGAAAAGCACTGGGAAAAGCACTGGGAGGAGGACTGGGAGCAGGACTGGGAGGAGGACTGGGAGGAGGACTGGGAGCAGGACTCTGTCTGTACGTAATGAAGGTTGGTGTACGAACTGACTGGCTAAAAGCTGCTGATCTGAGGCGATAAAACTTATGATGGTGAAATGTCGGCCGTACTGTCTGCCTCAGGAGTTTACTGCGGTGTTCGTCTGTTTTTTTTTTTTTTTACCCCTCCAGGGGGTCTTTTTGTGGGCTCTAGTGTCCCTTATATGACAGTGGGCTGACAGGAGAGGGGGGAAGACATGCGGCAAATATCGTCGGGTCCGGGAGTCGAACCCGCGACGGCCGTGTCGAGGACTCAAGGCCTCCAAATATGGGTCGCGCTAACCCCTACGCCACCACGGCACGCCCAGAGTTCAAATTTCGTACCAGAAACAAGCAAAGGTGGTTTAACCATAAAAAAATCCTTGAATATATTAGCTTGGTACAAGTTCAGCCCAAAATACAAATCTAAATAACTTCAAGTCTTAAGTATCTGTGTCCGAGATGCCAGGCTGCTTTTAGGAGACACCCTTCGCCGTAACACATTAAATCTTACAGACTATAAATATTATTTTAAAATATTGAGGCTGCACTGTAAAACCTTATATCATATCCACATTTAAAACTAATACATAATGTAATTTCCTAAATAATGAAGCCATAAGCATGACGCTCTCCGTCTTTCCCATTCGGTCCACTTGATGACGAAAACGACAAAACAAAAAAAAGGACTGGATCCTCTTAATATAGTTGAATGGTTTACTTCAGAAATAATAATAAAAACGGTACAAAGGTTACCTTTCCACGAAAAATAAAGAGAAACAAGAAAATTTAAAAGGAAAGAGAGAGAGGTCAAAAAAACTGTGTGGCTCCAATCCAACTGCCCGACTGACTCTGGCTAGCCACACCCTGAAATCCTTAATTCCAATTAGATATGCAAATTTTCAAGACTTTAGTGTATCCAAATATGGTAAATTGCTATGCAATCGATCCAACTAGTTATCATTTTTATCCAAATAAACAAATTATAATAAGAAATATGAACATAACGTATCCTACAGTCTGAATGAACAAAAACTGAATTTAGGCTTCTACACATAACATTCCTGTTTTTCAACTCATAATGATCTATTATATTAGATTCCTATTAAATAATGCCAGAGATTTTTACCTGCTTGACCTGAAACCATAGTGACTGTCACAGAGTAGATTATTTACAAATCTCTAAACATTTCTAGTTGGTTTACAGTTTATTGCATTTGTCCATTTCAGCTTCAGCTCGCCATCTAGTGGAGCAACAGAGCAACTGTTACCACTGATGCTTCACAGAAAGATTTCTACTTCATAATCTCAGTTTGAACATTTTTTGTTGGAGATTTTTGTATCAAGATTTTTCTTTTCCATCCATCCATCCAGTTTCTGTTCACCCTTGTCCCTAATGGGGTCGGGAGGGTTGCTGGTGCCTATCTCCAGCTACGTTCCGGGCGAGAGGCGGGGTACACCCTGGACAGGTCGCCAGTCTGTCGCAGGGCAACACAGAGACATACAGGACAAACAACCATGCACACACACACTCACACCTAGGGAGAATTTAGAGAAACCAATTGACCTGACAGTCATGTTTGTGGACTGTGGGAGGAAGCCGGAGTACCCGGAGAGAACCCACGCATGCACAGGGAGAACATGCAAACTCCATGCAGAAAGACCCCGGCCGGGAATCGAACCCAGGACCTTCTTGCTGCAAGGCAACAGTGCTACCAACTGCGCCACTGTGCAGCCCTAAGATTTTTCTTTTCTAAAACATATTTTCTACATGAACTAATCTAACATGCAATAACATCCATTTATTTTTTATGCAAAAAATACAAATTCCTAAAGAAATGTGGAAATACAAAAACAGAGAAAAGGAACAAATGACTTGAAACTTCAGAGAACGTTATATCGTTATATCCAGGTATTAAATACATGATTGGCCTTAGCGACTTGTTGCCACGGCCCTGAGAAGACGAACAATCATTGTTGGTGGCAGTCCTCGTCTGACCAGTTCATCTTTAATCTGCAGAGGAACACACAAGGCTCAGTTCAGATAAAATCAGTGGCACTTTATGAATTGTTCTCAATTTGTGTTTGTGTCAATCTGAACTACACTAAGTTGTTTTAATAAGTGGTGATTTGTTTCTGCTCAAATTTAAAACAAGACATTTTAAAATCACCTTAGCAAGAGACAAAACAGGCAGCAGAATAAACGTCATCAGGTAAATGATTCAAATTAGATCATGATGAGCTTTAGAGTTCATGAAGTTACTGACCTGTTTCACAATGGTCTCATGATCATTTTCCAGTGACAAACTGGTGGAGATCTTGCCATTCAGAGCCACAACATAATCTAGAAGGAAAGAGATATTTTTATTCAGAACTGATCAGAAAATGAAAACCAGTTTTATTTCTATTTTCAGCATTATGGTGGACAAAACATGAACTTTAGCCAGACTTACACGGCCCTGAAGCAGGTGTTGAATTTGTAGGTGGGGGTGTTGCTTTAGCTGTAATCGTAGTTGGGGGTTTTGTTGTTGTAGTTGGATCCTGGGTTGTTGTAGTAGGTGTTGGGGTAGTTGTAGTTGGGAGTTGGGTTGTAGTAGTTGGGAGTTGGGTTGTAGTAGTTGGGAGTTGGGTTGTAGTAGTCGGGGATTGGGTTGTAGTAGTTGGGGATTGGGTAGTTGTAGTTGGGGATTGGGTTGTAGTAGTTGGGGATTGGGTTGTAGTAGTTGGGGATTCGGTTGTAGTAGTTGGGGATTGGGTTGTAGTAGTTGGGGATTGGGTTGTAGTAGTTGGGGATTGGGTTGTAGTAATTGGGGATTCGGTTGTTGTAGTTGGGGATTGGGTTGTAGTAGTTGGGAGTTGGGTTGTAGTAGTTGGGGATTGGGTAGTTGTAGTTGGGGATTGGGTAGTTGTAGTAGGCATAACGGTAGTTGTAGTTTGAGATTCGGTTGTTGTAGTTGCAGTTTCAGTTGTAGTAGTTGGGGATTGGGTTGTAGTAGTTGGGGATTGGGTTGTAGTAGTTGGGAATTCGGTTGTTGTAGTTGGGGATTGGGTTGTAGTAGTTGGGGATTGGGTAGTTGTAGTTGGGGATTGGGTTGTAGTAGTTGGGGATTGGGTTGTAGTAGTTGGGGATTCGGTTGTAGTAGTTGGTGATTGGGTAGTTGTAGTTGGGGATTGGGTTGTAGTAGTTGGGGATTGGGTTGTTGTAGTTGGGGATTGGGTTGTAGTAGTTGGGGATTGGGTTGTAGTAGTTGGGGATTCGGTTGTAGTAGTTGGTGATTGGGTAGTTGTAGTTGGGGATTGGGTTGTAGTAGTTGGTGATTGGGTAGTAGTAGTTGGGGATTCGGTTGTAGTAGTTGGTGATTGGGTAGTTGTAGTTGGGGATTGGGTTGTAGTAGTTGGGGATTGGGTTGTAGTAGTTGGGGATTGGGTTGTTGTAGTTGGGGATTGGGTTGTAGTAGTTGGGGATTGGGTTGTAGTAGTTGGTGATTGGGTAGTTGTAGTTGGGGATTGGGTTGTAGTAGTTGGTGATTGGGTAGTAGTAGTTGGGGATTCGGTTGTTGTAGTTGGGGATTGGGTTGTAGTAGTTGGGGATTGGGTAGTTGTAGTTGGGGATTGGGTTGTAGTAGTTGGGGATTCGGTTGTTGTAGTTGGGGATTGGGTTGTAGTAGTTGGTGATTGGGTAGTTGTAGTTGGGGATTGGGTTGTAGTAGTTGGGGATTGGGTTGTAGTAGTTGGGGATTGGGTTGTAGTAGTTGGGGATTCGGTTGTTGTAGTTGGGGATTGGGTTGTAGTAGTTGGGGATTGGGTAGTTGTAGTTGGGGATTGGGTTGTAGTAGTTGGGAGTTGGGTTGTAGTAGTTGGTGATTGGGTAGTTGTAGTAGGCATAACGGTAGTTGTAGTTTGAGATTCGGTTGTTGTAGTTGCAGTTTCAGTTGTAGTAGTTGGGGATTGGGTTGTAGTAGTTGGGGATTGGGTTGTAGTAGTTGGGAATTCGGTTGTTGTAGTTGGGGATTGGGTTGTAGTAGTTGGGGATTGGGTAGTTGTAGTTGGGGATTGGGTTGTAGTAGTTGGGGATTGGGTTGTAGTAGTTGGGGATTCGGTTGTAGTAGTTGGTGATTGGGTAGTTGTAGTTGGGGATTGGGTTGTAGTAGTTGGGGATTGGGTTGTTGTAGTTGGGGATTGGGTTGTAGTAGTTGGGGATTGGGTTGTAGTAGTTGGGGATTCGGTTGTAGTAGTTGGTGATTGGGTAGTTGTAGTTGGGGATTGGGTTGTAGTAGTTGGTGATTGGGTAGTAGTAGTTGGGGATTCGGTTGTTGTAGTTGGGGATTGGGTTGTAGTAGTTGGGGATTGGGTAGTTGTAGTTGGGGATTGGGTTGTAGTAGTTGGGGATTCGGTTGTTGTAGTTGGGGATTGGGTTGTAGTAGTTGGTGATTGGGTAGTTGTAGTTGCTATAGGTATAGCTACAGTTGCTGATGGACCTAAGAAGAGAAAAGTATTTATTAATAGAAATACCATCAGTAGAGAAAATAACTGGTTCAATTAAACAATAAGGAAAAACCCAAGAATTATTCAACTCACTGTTTCCAACTGTTACAATGACACAGCGAAGCTCAGACTGATACCGAGAACTGGAGACACTGTGGAAGTATATTCAAATGCAAATATATTATTAATTCACAGTAAAAAAAATAAAACTAGGTTTTAATGTCATAAATAAAAGCACTCCATACATATATAGACTATAGATATATAAACAATTGACATATAAACAATTGATATCAATGCTTAATTAATGAATTGTTTATATAATGTTTTGTTGTTTTTTGTGTCCTAGGGCCTTGTAATAATTAATCCGCTGCTTAAAAGTTACATATGTAGTGTGGACACTGTCCATCGTCTTTCCTTCTCTGGATAATATTTTTCACAATTTGCACTGAAGAAATCCCGCCTAACATGAAACCTCTTTAAAGAAAATCTTACTAGGTTGTTCTAACACCTGGAAGCTGATTACTGCATCAAATTGGATTAAAGAAATTATTTAGGGCTCAAACATTTTAATTTCTGTGACTGGATGATTTAGCATTTTATACTTTTATATATCATCTTCATGCTATCAATGAGCATTGAAAAGTTAAAGTCTCTTAATAAAATGTATCTGAACAGTTTTTTGTACATTTCAGAATAGTGTGATGTTTGTCAGACTAGATACTGACGTTGCCTGGACAATAAAACAGATGGGGTGACTTTCTCCATCTTCGGCCACAGATGGTTTCCACGTCAGAGTGAAGCTTCCTGATCCCAATGAACTCTTAGTTACGTTGTGCGGCCCGCTGTACAGGAGCTCAGTTGACCTTTAACAAACAGGAAATACAGAGAGCAGTTAGAAATATTTTTCCAAAGTTTCCAGCAGCTGTTTTTCTTGATGTCATAATCTAAACATGTTGACAGACATCTGACTCAGGTGTGAAAACCTATCTCGACAAGAGATCAGATCAGATTCCTGATTGGAAGGTGTGACGTACTTACAGCTAAAACCATTTTACTCTTACTTACGTGGCTTGAGTTGCCTGTGAACTGATGGTGATCACCAGTATCTGACTGGCTGGTGTGTAGAGCTGAGCTCTGTTGTTTGGAGTTGGACTCAGGAATCTGGGCAGATATTGACCTTCTGTGCAGGACGGTGCTGCAGCATCCACTGCAACAATAAAGGGAAACCACAAACTCAGCCATGCTGGAGGAAATACTGACTCATCTGTTTATATAATAGTCCACCATCTAAATTTATTAGTTCAGATCATAAACGTCTTGTAAATGTCTTGTAAAGAGCCTCAGGATGATATTTGCTGTGATTTGACACTGAATTAATTCTACCCTGTGTTTAAAGTTACATATTTCAGGTAAAAAATGAATAAAGGTTTAGTTGTATTTCTGTACACAAAGGTTAGAAGTGTGACAGCAGCGTTTCCATTACAAATGTGCGCAAAACTTTTGTCAAATGTCGAAAAAACACAGTAACAAATCATAGTTACTATAAATGACTTTTAGTAAGTTGTTACTTTTAGCTGCAACTTACAGTAACAATTTATAGCTGTTACTATAAGTTGTAGTAACAACTTAAAGATTATACTATAAATTGTTGCTATAAGTTGTAACTATGACGTATAGTAACAATGTAGAATTGCTATAGTTGTCACTATATAGTAACATCAGGTTGTAATTTATAGTAATTTATACTAACAACTTATAGTATCTGCTATAGTAGTTACTATAACTCGTTACTATAGCTTATAGTTGCTACTATAAGCTATAGAAACAACCATAAGTTGTCACTATAAACTGTTGCAACTTATAGTAACAAATAATATAAGTTATTTATAGTAACTGCTATATTAGTTACTATAAATAATCTATAGTTGCTACTATGCATTATAGTTACAACTTAGAATTATTATAGATGTCACTATATAGTAACAACTATAAGTTGTAAGTTATACTAACAACTTATAGTAGCAACTATAGTCGTTACTATAAGTTGTTACTATGTGTTATAGTAACTTAAAGTTTTTACTAGAATACTACAAGGTATTATAACAACTTCTAGTAAAAACTAAGTTGTAACAACGTATTATAACAACTTAAAGTAGCAACTATAAGTTATTACTTTTTCACATTACAGAGGTCAAACAAGTGATGAAAAGTCATAATTATGAGTTGTGACGGGGTCGATTAGAACTATCTGCATCTACAACTGTAAGTTGTTACTTATGGTTGTAACAACCAGATGTTACTACTGGCAGATGGGACTACCAAATACACAAATTTTAATATTTCTGAAAATCCACCTTGTCACAAAAACAAGTTAGTGATATAAGTTTTTACCTTTTAAAACGAACTGGATGGGTATTGTGCTGATGGCATCACTGTTTGTTCTCTGCACCTGAGAACCACTGGTTTGGGTCAGAGTGATGTTCTGCAGGGGAAAGTCCTCCATCACCATCTGGACCACATATGAACCTTGGCTGCTGCTTGCAGATGAGCTGAACGATAAAGTACAGGAGGACTGCAAGAAGAAAAAAGGAAACGGTCAAAATAAACTAAATCTTTTGTGCCAAATAATATTTAGCCCCATAATATGACATGAGTTCAGCTGTTGATGCTTACAGGTGAGATGCTGAGGTCAGATGGAGTCGTGCAGGTGACACACTCTGACAAGGCAAGGGAGGCAAATCTGCATCTAACATCGTCTCCATCGGGGTCAAAGGCCAACATGCTTATGTTTCTCTGACAGTTTATAGGAACTCTGTGATAGAAAGGACATGCAGACATAATCCATGTTTTTTCCATCACCTTTCTGTTGGATTTCTTTCAAAATAAATGCCACTAGTGGCAAAAAAAAAAGTGAAGTTCATGCTATGTTAGGACAGGAGACGAGATGTTTCCATCCCTGAAATTATGGTGCATAGAATCACATGTCTAAGGATAAACTATGTTACAGAGAGTAAACCCAATAAAAACATGCTTTATCTATGGCATTGTTCATTAAAATGGCACATTTCTGATTAATTAAAATTAAATACGACAGGTACTCTTAATGGTATTGTATTAGCGATTAGGTAATTCATTCACCACCAAGTACTTTTACTTTTAATACTTAAGTATTTTTAAAAGCCAGTACTTTTTTACTTTTACTCAAGTAAAAATGTTAATGTGGTACTTTTACTTTACTAGAGTACATTTTTGCCTGTGTATTTGTACTTTAACTTAAGTACATTTTTTGAGTACTTTCTACACCACTGGCTACTACTGGCCACGCCCCCAAATCAACGTTTACACTGATGTGCAATTATACAAGCGTAAATCTCTGAAAAGCAGAAGTGGAGTCTCCTGCACAGCCAACAAGAATGTAGCAAGTGGTTTCTGGATGGTAAGTCAACAACAAAACACTGCTCTTTTCCAGCAGCCATTGTACAGCAATAAAACCAGCTGACCAACTCTTCTGGAGCTCTGCTGCGGTTGCTAGATGTGGGTCAATGCCTGCTGATTTGTGACGTTTGAAACAGTTCATTTTCCAGGCACCAAAAAACTTAAATTTACTTCAAAAGAAAACTATCTGGGTAGTTTTAATTAAGCACTTTGGCTGTTACATGCTAAATATGAATTTGATATAGTAAATCCACTTTAAATCTTATTTAATCTCTACACAACACAGAGCAGATATGACAGGGGATTTGACTGTAGGGCATAAAGGACAGAAAGACAAAGAAATAAATAAAAACATCTAGAATGTAGCAGAATTACCTCAGAGCTGGGAGGATGGTTGTCTGCGGTGATGTGTTGGCTTTGCTGATGTCAGATCGGATCCTTAGTTCAACATTAGTCACAGCTTTCCAGTTCATGATATTCTGTATGTTACTTAGCCAGTTTCCACTTGCAAATCTACAATGAAAGTAGAGATAATTTACAACAGTCTGATGCATTTTGGTCTTTTATGCCTTTAATTAGAGGAATCCAACAGTCAAGATGTTTTCCAGATATCTTGTGATTAGCCGAGCCACTGATATTTTAGAGTAGGCGCGTTATATCTAATATTTCCTCAGGGATATTGGAAGATTATAATTCAGTAACGTGTCCAGAAGGACTTACTGAAGTGTAAGTGGAGAGTTGCTTGTCAGCTGTCGAGACGTCACTGCTTCTCTCTGGCACCATTCACCAATAATTTCATGAACTTTGGTTAAACCAAGGATCTGGGTCTCAGTCCCACAGTTTCCAGTGCAAGACCAAGTGTCAGTGTATATGCATTGGTCATAGCTCACTTTGTAGTGAAGCTCAACCTGCAGATTTAAAGTGAAAAGGCGGTAAGTACAATCAAATGATAAAAGAGTAGATTTGAGAATCCCCAAAGATTTAACTTACAGAAGTAGATCCGTTTAGGTAAGCCTCCTTTGGGTCGTAGGTCATCATGACGCCATAGAAATGTGCAGCGTATGAATGGCTGACCAGCAGCAGCAGCAGCACCACAGAGAGGAACATGATGACTGTGAAAGTGTCTCCACACAAAGTCTGAGTTTGTTAGAAACCAGGAGGATTGATGGTTTGGCAGCATGTGATCCGCGCCCTCTCACTGTTTACTGTCCCGGAAATGAAAATGTTTGTCTGTGGCTAAACACAGAAACCTGGCATGAGGAACATTTATTTGACTGAAAGATGATGATCAGAGATAAAGTGAGTGAAGTGAAAACAAGGATGTGCATCAAGTATTATTTATGAATATATGTATATCTGTGAGCAGCCATCTTCTTTATCAATGCCCGGTTGTGGCTTAACTTTCTTGTAGACGTTGTCAGTGTGTGACAAAGATTTATAGTCACCAGTATTTCCTGTGGTTGTGTGTCTCCACCAGTCATAATTACACATCTTCTCATCTCATTACCTTCACTTAACATCAACCACTTTGTCTCTTCTGCTCAGACAATATAGAATTAAGCATCTCAGTGCATAATAACGTCTTTTGTTTGAAAGTTTACCGTGTCTGTAGCTATTAGGTGTAACTGTATGCAGGAACAAAGCTGCAGTCTTTGCAAATAGTTGGCAGAAACAGGAGAAAACCACTGAGTAACTGGAATGATTCACACGAGGAACAAGGAAGAAATTCCCTGTCCAGACTCCAGCAACTCTTGAAATTCAGGAAAACAACTTTAATAGCAGAACAAAGCATTTCAGTCCCACTGTCACCAAGACACTTCAAAACCCAAAGAAAAGGAGAAATCTACCAAAATATCTTGATCATCATTTTGTAAATGGTTTTTAAATGTAACTTCAAGAATTTAAATCACAATTTTAGAGAAAACATGTTGGTGGAACTGATTCAAATGTTTATTTCGTTTGCAGATTGTTTATGCTAAAAATAAAACCCAACATATAAAATGTTCCTCACGTGTGCTTAGCTTTTAATATGAAACATAAAGCAGTTTTTGCTCATTCATAATCATGGAAAAGTGTTTTACAGGACAACAAAAATAAAATAAAGTAAAAGGATAAAGAAAAACATGTTAAAAGAAAAGCATAAAGAGAAACCAGTATATCAGTTAATCCGATTATTTTCATTCAAAAATTGGCGAAAACAAAAATAAAACAGAAAATTAAAAGTCTTGTCCGATTGGATTAGTAAAAATTAAATATTGTATCTCATTAAATGACAAAACATAACTTCCTCACAAGCAAACAATCCACTTAACATCTAATCTGACTAATTTTATTATTCATATTCTTACCTTCTAATTGTTTTTCACTAATCTGTTGTGAGCTTATCAGTTTGTGAAACAACAGATAAGATAAAATTTTAGAGTCGATGCCCTGAAGAAAAAAAAACAAAAAAAACTGCTCCAACCAGATTCAGTTCTGGATGCTACTTCCTGTTTAAAGATCAAATCTCTGAAACGGGCTTTGATCAGAATATGTGGACTGGGCAGAACCGCTGAAGGTGTTTTCCACTGTTTGACTGACAACTGAGCAGGAAACTTCACAGCCATCGTCAGCCACACTTTTAATATTTTATTTTTTTCTGGTATCACCCACATTGAAATGTTTGATTTCTTAGACTGACAATAAAGTATTAACGTAGTTTTTAGACGCAGGGCGAATGTTTCATTTTTTTAAAGTATTTAGTCAATTGCAGAAAGTCAATATTTACTCAACTACACTGTAAAACACTGGAAGGTGGTTGAACTTAAAAATTTAAATCCACCTGCTGCTTTGAAAATGCAACTTAAGTCAATAAGAAAATAGTTTTGGTTTTAACTCCGACATTAAAGTTCATAAAGTTGATTTAATAACAGGAGACAAGTTGCCTAAACATTGTTTTTAAGGTTAATTAATTTTGAATTGTGAGTTCTTACTTAATGCTGAAATTTAAGCCAATTATTTTACAACATGCAGGACAAAACCTGCACTCAGCTGGTTAAAGAGCCACATTTTTCTACTATTTTACTCACAATATCAAGTTATAATAACTACTCAGAATAATTTTAATTCTTGCTTCAAATTGCCTGAATAAAATTTCTGATATAATTAATTTTCTTAAACATCAAAATGAATTCAGCTCTCAAACATTTAGCGTGAACAGGACATTAAAATAAATATTTGTCTTAATAAAACACCAGAGTCAGATCAATGTAACGCACTTCCACCTCAGGATACAAAAACATGCCGCTAAGCATTCTGGGAAATAGTTCTCACTCCTGTTTTTTCTTCTTTCAGTTTTTTTAAGTGCTAACCTAAAAACTCCACTTTATTCAACTTTTGGAGGTTTGACAAAATTAATAAAAAGTTAACACAACTCATATTATTGTAAGTTTATCTTTCACAAACTCACATTTAGGTTGAAAATCTAAAACAATTTTATTTGACTTAAAGAGTAGAAGATAGTAGACACAACTAAATGCGGCTCAAATGTTTTACAGTGCATTTAAGGTATTAAGCTGAATAAAAATCCCAGAGATACAAATGCTACACATGAACACAGAGGAGTAATCCCTCTGTAAATATCCACTTTAATAAAAACGTGATGCCAAATATTTACCTTATTTACATTGGTTTACTTTATATTGATAACCTATAATAATAATTTGTGAAAGTTTCCCTATTTTATAAAAAAAAAACTATTGACACAAACTAAATTTACTGAAAACAACCATAACTCCCTGAAGTATTTAAAATATACAAGAATTAAAAACAGATTAAATCATATTTTCTGCAGGGATCAGATTCATTCTCCTATTTGGCCACTAGGGGGCAGCTGTTTTATTAGCTGGACCGAAGCTGCGCAGGCGAACCTTTATGTCTGCAGGCAGCCCTCCTGCAACCAGTTTACCTTTAATCTGCAGAAGAAAACATGAAATCTGTGTTAGATACAGTCATTTAAAATCTTCTCATTAAAAGTGGAAAAAAGTCAAGTGTTTAATTTAACTATCACAACACAATATTTTAATAAAATAAAGATTTATAGAGAAGAGGAACTTTAAATTATTGTAGATATGAAACATAAAATCTAGCAATCTAGTTTTCTAGTTTTTAAAATCTCATTTAAAAACTCTACAAACTATATATTAAATGTTGATAGTTTTTCTATTATCTTTGGATTTTTTGTGTTTTTCTCAGCAACAAGATCTGGATCAGTCATTCTTTACAAACTTTTGCTTTATTTGGTGAAGTTTACTAAAACAAATTTGCTCTTGTGTAAAAGCCACTGAATGTTTGTGGTTCTGTTTAGTATGAAATTTTAGTTCTTCCATATTTAAGAGACTTTATTTTGTGTCTTTTTTGAAAAGCAGTGACATTTTTTTTAACTGCATCAACCTCCAAACTGGAGCTGGAGAAACAAGTTAGAGTTGCAATTGAGGGCCAAAAATAGCCCACGCCCCACACTTTGGACACCTCTGCTTTATTTATTTATTTATTGAAAACAGATCAATAGTAAAAACAGGGGAAAAAATCATAATAAAACAAATTATTATGCGCATTGACATGCAATTTTATATCATTTGTTCGAAAAGAAGCAGACAGAAGATTTCATGACTTCCTGCTGTCATGGAAGAAATTACTTTAGCAAGAGTCTGGATGAGAAGAAATAAGGAATTTATTAAAACCTTGCAAAGTGAGAACAGAAATACAGAGTCGTAGGAATCTGTCAAGTCTGCTCTGACCAAGAGTGGATCTGGTTTCCTTTTATAGGTTCTGGTCAGAGAAGAGAGACTTGATTGGACTATAGGTGTGAATCCCTGATTGTGATGTACCAGAGATTCTGTGGAGACCAACACAGATAGTCTGGCCATTTGTCTGTTGTTAAGGAAAGGAGGTTGATCTTTGATGCTAAAGGGTTCAGATAAGTCCTGAGTTGGGGAAGTAACACTTAGATCATCTCCAGGATCAAGCAGCTCCTGCTGTTATATGACACTGTGGAGGTCTATGTGAAAGCAGCTTGACCAAAATCATCATAAGATCATGCAGACACATGATCTCACAAAAGGGGTGAATTTATAAAATGCAAATTATAAAATGTTCCATTGCATTGCCTGTCTGATATTCATTACAAACATTTAAGTTTCCCCTCACCAGATAAACTCTTAAATTATTCCCTCATTGAACGACATTTAAACCTCACATTCTCATCCTACAATGTAATATTATTAATGCATTTTTTAATAACAAAAATAGGCCCATCCTATACACCACATTTTCTTTTTGAACAATTTTTAAGCTGGTTTATATTTCTATGAATTGCGTGGAAGTTGATTGTTTCTTACTTTAAATATTAATTTAAGTTATGAAATGACATTCAGAATAAATTAGTTTGAATTAAACTCAGTTTGTGATGATTTGGGTTAAAATCCAGGACATCACTGACCGCTTTCTCGATTTCGTCTTGTTTGTCTTTCAGTGACAGCGTAGTGGAGATCTTCAGCTTCACAACCGTAAGATGAGCTGAAAGAACTAGAGATAAACATGGTGTAAAGAACTACTTCCTGTTACCTTCACTCCTGTTTCCGTCTTACTACTTACGTTTAGTAAGTAGTAAGACTTACATGTTTTGGGAGGAGAACTTGTAGTTGTCAAAGGGACAGTCATTGCAACAACAGTTGAAGCTGATAGAAATATCATAAGTTTATGAAATAAAGTTTTAAAAAAGTAAGAATAAATCAATTAACTCCCTCACCTTTTCCAACCGTCACAATAACACACCGAAGCTCAGACTGGTAGATCGAACTGGAGACACAGTGGAGATAATTCAGTGCAAGAAGACATTTAATGTGTTAAATACAGAGTTGGGTAGCAACTAGTTACATTTACTTGAGAAACTTTTTTGGAAAAAAAATTACTTTTAGGAGAATTTTTACTAAATACTTTTACTTTAGTAACTTCATTATCAAGTATTTCTACTCTCATTTGAGGATGTTAACGGTGGAGCATCGCGTAATGCGACCTGTATCCGATCTTTTCATGACCGTCTCAACAGCACAGATCGATTCTTGCGTATCCGGTACGTATCCGATTCAAACGCGACCGAACGTCACTGATACTCGACAAACGTCACTACTCTGCGTCCTGATACGAGCAAGCGGAAAGAAAAACAACAACTATGACGGACTATAAAGAGGATTAAGTTGTTAATATGCTGCTCCGGTCGGACAACAACTTCAAATATGTAAGTTATGCTCCACCGTTAGCATCCATGTTTACCGCTGAGCACTTCTTCTTCTTTATGGCGGTTGGCAGAACATTGGCTGACGCTATTGCGCCCTCTACTGCGCATGCGGGACACTTTCAGGTCGTTTGCCCGTTCACACTGGAGATCACGTTCAGGTCGCATATGTTTGGAAGTGTGAACGGTCATGACCTCTGACATTTACATATTTTATACTGAACTTTATGGCACAATAAAAATACAGTTGTGAGCTCGTACCACTTTCATTGCCAAGATGGAAAAACAAAACCATGTTTACTTTGTGTCTGAAATGGCATCATTAATGCTTCCGGTGCCTTAGCATTTGAAAATGTTCGGAAGAATGCAGCACAATCAGTGATAATAATCACATTTATCATTTAAAAAATGAAAGTTTTGAGTTTTCAATGCTTTTTTGTTTGCAAACTCAGAGAAGAATATTGGTCAAAATGACCGTTTAAATTTTTTGCCCTTACAAAATCTGACAGTGTTGGACATTTTTCATAAACTGTCATATTTATTATCATCACTATGAATGTGCAAATACTGACCTTGCTTGGACAATGAAACAGATGGGGTGGCTCTGTCCATCTTCACGTAAAGATGGCGTCCACTTCAGGGTGAAGTTCCCCGGTCCTGACGAACTCTTGACCACGTTGTACGGCCCGCTGAACAGGACCCCACTGATGCTTTATTGATTATAAAAACAGGTTTACTATGTGATGTTTACACTGCAAAAACACAAAATTTTACCAACTGTTTTTAGTCTGGGCTTTAATCTTATTACACTTGAAATAAGTAATAAGTATAGGAGCTTGATTTAAGTAAATAATTCCTTAATACTGATGAAAAAGTGCAGGTTCTATTGGCAGATAAATTTACTTATAACAACCTTGCTTGGGCAATAAAACAGATGGTGGCACAGTTGCCTTGCAGTAAGAAGGTCCTGGGTTCGATTCCCGGCCCGGGGTCTTTCTGCACGGAGTTTGCATGTTCTCCCTGTGCATGGTGGGTTCTCTCCGGGTTCTCCAGCTTCCTCCCACAGTCCAAAAGCATGACTGTCAGATTAATTGGTCTCTCTAAATTCTCCCTAGGTGTGAGTGTGTGTGTGGTTGGGGGGGGGGCTGTGCATGGTTGTTTGTCCTTTATGTCTCTGTGTTGCCCTGGGACAGACTGGTGACCTGTCCTACCCCACCTCTCGCCCGAAACGTTCACTGGAAATAGGCACCAGCCGACCCAACTAGAGACAAGGGTGTTAGAAAATGGATGGATAAATGGATGAAGACATTGGACACCCCTGGCATAGCGTGTCATGAATGCTCAGGCTATTCAACAACGGATTTTCTGTAACCGAGAGTAGTTAGCACATTTAGCAACGAGTACATAAGGATGATTGACAGCGCTATCCTCTTGGCATTGATTGGTTGTTTTTGGTCGTTAGTGGTGCATTTCTTCAGACAGCAACAGCAGCTCAAGGAGGAGGTTGAGGAGATTGATGTTTTCACAGATTATTTGTCTCATAACAAATATGTTAGTAAAAAAACATTTTGTATAAAATAATAGTAATAAACTGCAGCTTTAAGCCAAATGTTACCAAACACAACCTGATTTAAATAAAGCACCTGCTCTATTTATCATATTTGGTTTTGTTTCTACTGGACTCATTGTTTGTGTGTTTTGCGTTTCCTTACTTAGACTGAGCTGCTTCTGCCCTGATTTTGATCTCCAGAGTCTGACTGACGGGGCTGTAGAACCGAGCTCCATGTTCTGGAGTTGGAAACACAAATCTGGGCAGATAAACGCCGTCTGGGCAGGACAGAGCAGCAGAACCCACTGGAACACAGCAAGAGAGAAACAACCTCAGTCTGAACTGAAAATATTAGTGCAGAAACTGTTTGTGTGTAAATTATGTCTACGGCACAAATTATCCTGCAGAAACGTGTTTAGAAGATGAAACTTCCTGTGATAATGTATTACATCACAGTACATCAGCATATTAGCACAATTATTTATTTCAGTAATCCCATTCAACAAGTGAAACTCCTGTTTCTACTAAATTCATTACACAATGTTAGATATTTAAAATGTTTATGTCTTTTACTGTGATGAGTAAAGTTGAAATAATATAAATTAGGATCAATGAAAAAGGAATTTAATGCAGGTCGGACGTACGGATGGTTAATTTTATCTCCTTTTAAACTTTAAGTTGTGAGATTCCCAGCTGGGTTGCTGAACACAATCAACACAACTAAACACCTGAAATTATTCCCTGCAATTTTGCTCCTTGTTGTTGTTACTATGGTAACCAGTTGATCAGTTGACTGTACCTTGAAAAGCAAACTGGACAGGAATCTTGCTAATTGGATTGTTGGTAGTTTTCACCTCCTGTGACCCGTTAGTCTGAGTCAGAGTGATGGATTGTCGGGGGAAATCCTCCATCACCATCTGGACGGCGTACCAGCCTTCATCACTGCTGGAAGTTGCCCTGAATGACAGGATGCAGGTCTGCAAAATCAGAAAAATTTAAATAATCCTAAGGGAAGCTGCCAGATTAGTACACTGCATTTTGTATTTAAATAAATCTTACGGCGGGTTGACAAAAACGCCTCAAGTTCGACACTTTGAATACAGACGATGCTGCGTTCTCACCAAGCGCGTTTCGCGTCTCTGGTTTACATTCAAAGTCCATGTGGAGGCGCGTCAGATGCATCAGCATCGCTCTAGCCGTTGTTTTCCTTTGCCTGCTATTTGTAGGACGCCTTGGATGCGTTTGACGTGTCAAACGCTCAAAATCTTGCCACGCTATAGACGTGTGAAACGCGTCGTGACGGGCCCTCGATGCGCCTCCACATAGGCTTTGAATGTATAGCAAACGCGCCTGACGCTCAAAATGCGTTTGGTGTAAACGTACACTGCCTGGCCAAAAAAAAACTCGCCACCAAAAAATGGTCACACTCTCTAATATTTTGTTGGACCGCCTTTAGCTTTGATTACAGCCCGCATTCGCTGTGGCATTGTTTCAATAAGCGTCTGCAGTGTCACAAGATTTATTTCCATCCAGTGTTGCATTAATCTTTCACCAAGATCTTGTATTGATCATGGGAGAGTCTGACCACTGCGCAAAGCCTTCTCCAGCACATCCCAAAGATTCTCAATGGGGTTAAGGTCTGGACTCTGTGGTGGCCAATCCATGTGTGAAAAAGATGTCTCATGCTCCCTGAACCACTCTTTCACAATGTGAGCCCGATGAATCCTGGCATTGTCATCTTGGAATATGCCCGTTCCATTTGGGAAGACAAAATCCATTGATGGAATAACCTGGTCATTCAGTATATTCAGGTAGTCAGCTGACCTCATTCTTTGGGCACACAATGTTGCTGAACCTTGACCTGACCAACTGCAGCAACCCCAGATCATAGCACTGCCCCCACAGGCTTGTACAGTAGGCACTAGGCATGATGGGTGCATCACTTCACCTGCCTCTCTTCTTACCCTGATGCGCCCATCACTCTGGAACAGGGTAAATCTGGACTCATCAGACCACATGACCCTCTTCCATTCCTCCGGAGTCCAATCTTTATGCTCCCTAGCAAACTGAAGCCTTTTTTTCTGGTTAGCCTTACTGATTAGAGGTTTTCTTACGGCTACACAGCTGTTCAATCCCAACCCCTTGAGTTCCCTTCGCATTGTGCGTGTGGAAATGCTTTTGCGTTCACAATTAAACATACTCCTGAGTTCTGCTGTTGTTTTTCTTCGATTTGATTTGACCAAACGTTTAAGTAATCGCCGATCACAATCATTCAGGATTTTTTTCCGACCACATTTCTTCCTGGAAGACAATGGTTCCCCACCATCCTTCCAGTTTTTAATGATGCGTTGTACAGTTCTTAACCCAATTCTAGTAGTTTCTGCAATCTCCTTAGATGTTTTCTCTGCTTGATGCCTGCCAATGGTTTGACCCTTCTTAAACAGACTAACGTCTTTTCCACGACCACAGGATGTGTCTTTTGCCATGGTTGTTTAAGAAATGAGGAGTTACTCATTGCATCAGCTGGGGTTAAATAACTTGTTGCCAGCTGAAAGATAATCGCCTATGCAGTACTTATCCAATAGGAGGCTTGTACCTATTTGCTTAGTTAAATCCAGGTGGCGACTTTTTTTTTGGCCAGGCAGTGTACCATTAGTATTCTAAGCATTTTAGTAGTGAATATCACCACAAACTTATTCTAGGGACAAAGTAACTCCCACCAAAATGGAAAAGCCATTTTTAAACATTTTTCACGATGAGTGAAAAATCTGCTAAAGTCGCTTAAACTGGTTCTGCTAAATATAGAATCCTTACCAGCAAAAGGACTTTTACTTAACGGGTATATTATTGTTATAATTTTTTGTTAAGTGTTGCTCATGTAGCATTTTGAACTGAATGTGTTGTAGAAATAAATCTCCTTGTTACTTACAGGTGAGAGGCTGAGAACAACCGGAGGCGTGCAGGGCGAGTCGCACTCTGATGAGGAAAGGTTGGCATATCTGCATTTAACCTTGTCTCCATCGGGGTCAAAGGTCAACAGGCTAATGTTTCTCTGACAGTTTGAAGGAACGCTGAGGGAGAAAAGATACATCCATTACTGTGGAACACGGCTGTATTCACTTCTTGTTGTCCAATTATTAATGTTTTGCTCTTTTTCCCTGATTAATCTTATAATTTATATTTTTTTAATTCCTCATTGGTGCCTATATATTGAGGCATTTTTCCTCCGTTGCTGATATATTTATTAATTGCTAGAATAAAAAACATATTTAGTAAGTCAATTTGATCCAAATGGGAAGTCTGGATTGTAGCACTGTTGTCCAGCTGTAATAATTAATAATATGAGTTACAGCAACATTTAATTTCCCTCTGGGATCAATAAAATACTTTAAATTTCAATATGAAGGGTTCAGATTCCAGCTTAATTAAAAATAACATCTAATTAAAATCTCTTTACTGAAACTTCTGTTCACAATTGTTTCACAGTCAAGTCTTGCGAGATCAGTTAAAACATAAAATTACGTTTGTTTTTTCCAAAAAGCTATTCAAATGAAAACATCTGATTTTACTCCTTGTAACTCACAAAATATTCCTCCAATGTCCAGCCTGCTGCCGACAGATAACTCATCTAAATATGGATTTCACTAATTATATCCAAGTTTATAATTTTCTTTTCATGAATTTCATAACTTGTGATCCAGATGGCAGCAGAATCACCTCAGAGCTGGAAAGATGGTGGTTTGTGGTGATGAGTTGGGTTTTTTGGTGTCGGACCGGGTCCTCAGTTCAACACCAGTCACTGCTCTCCAGGTTACAATGGCATGACAATTATCTAACCAATTTCCACCAGTAAACCTGGATTGGACAATCAGAAAAGGTTTTCAGACGGAGTCAAAAACGTCTCTTGTAATTTCAGATCTGTCTCCATAAATAACCAAACTTTCCAGTCAATAATGAAACATGCGATAAAGAAAGTTTGTAATGTTATAATTTACTAACTACTTTTTTTTTTCATTTTAAAATATGGACATTTATTTTACAGCAGAGTACAAGATACATGATGTGGTACATTAGTGGAGAAACACAAAATAAACAAACAAACAAACAAAAAACAAGGAGAATATTGTGTATTAATGAATGAAGATTAATAACTGTGTGTGTGTGTGTGTAAGCAGTAATGGTGATCTGAATGACATTATCAATGTGTGGAGCAATTGAAGAAAAACAATTGCTTCACACTATTATTATTATTATTATAATAAAAATAATCATTCTAAATTAATTATCTGAGAGAGGCATATAGACATACATTGGATCATTTAATAGATTTTATAAATTATTTCCACTAGGGGGAGTTTGTTGTATTGTATACAGGAATTACATGGGATGAGAAAGGAAGAATAATGCAGAAAAAAGGGAAAAGAAGAGAAAAACAATGATTATAGTACATAGTAAGTTATGTTGTTTATAGTATAAAAGAGCTTCTGAGTTTCTACACCATGTTCCAAATTATTATGCAAGTGATATTTTCTCAGGTTTTCTTAAATGGTCAATGCAAATGATGGTCAGTATAATTTTCAAGTCATGAACTATTACAGTATAAATCAAATTTTACTGAACAAAGCTCCCCATGAGAACAGTATTTTTTTCAAAAATAAAAAACTCAAAATGCAAAATGTTCCACAGTATTATGCACAGCAGATTTTCTAAACATTTTATGGATTATAAAGAACTGCAAACCATCATTCTTTGAATGTGCAGCATTAAATGGTCACATGAACTAAAATCAAAAGCTATTTCAATCAAAAACATTTTAACAGACCGAGTTACATGTTAACATTGGACCTTCTTTGATATCACAGCACAATTCTGGATCCATTGAACTTGTGAGTTTGTGGAAAGTTTCTGCTTGAATTTCTCTGCAGGATGTCAGAAAACCTTCCCAGAGCTGCTGTTCTGATATGAACTGGATTCCACCCTCAGATCTTCTGCTTGAGGAAACTCCAAAGGTTCTCAATAGGGTTGAGGTCAGAGGTCAGAGGAGGATGGTGACCACACCATGAGTTTCTCCCCTTTTATGCCCATAGCAGCCAATGACACAGTGGTATTCCTTGCAGCATTCATTGTCATGCATGAAGATGATTTTGCTACAGAAGGTACGGCTCTTCTGTTTAAACCATGAAAGAAAGTGATCAGTCAGAAAGTCCATATACTTTGCTGAGGTCATTTTTACACCTTCAGGGACTCTGAAGGGGCCGACCAGCTCTCTCTCTCTCCCTCTCCCCAGGATTTCGGCCCACAGCATGACTCCACCACCTCCTTGCTGATGTCACAGCCGTGTTGGGACGTGGTGGCCATCCACCACCAATGTACTACTGCGTCCATCTGGACCATCCATGGTTGCACAGCAGTCATCAGTGAACAAGTCTGTTTGAAAATTAATCTTCACGTACGGCTGGGCCCACTGCGACTGGTTCTGCTTGTGAGCTCTGGTTAGTGGCCCAATAGTAGGTTCATGCACCGCAAGCCTCTGGAGGATCCTCCACCTTGAGGTTCCAGAGGCATCAGCAGCTTCACATAACTGTTTGCTGCTTTGTCAGGGCATTTTAACAGCTGCTCTCTTAATCCAATGAATTTGTCTAATAGAAACCTTCCTCATTTTGCCTTTATCTGTACAAACCATCTTTGTTCTGAATCAGCCATGAATCTCTTCACAGTACAACCATAACACTTCAGTTTTCATTAAATATCTCATGTGTTCATACCTTGTCATACGGCTCTACACTATCTGATGACTTTTGTCAGCAGAGATTCTTTCTCTTTCCCATATTGCTTGAAACCTGTGGCCTGCTTAATAATGTGGAACATCCTTCTTCAGTAGATTTCCTTTAATTGAGCTCACCAGACAAACTAATCTACCAGCTCTTTGAAATTAATTATAGTGATTGAAAGTGACACACACTACCATCTATAAATTTAATAGCACAACAAAAAAATTTATCTTTATGACACTTAGATCCGATTTACATAATAATTTGGGACACGGTGTAATTTTGCTCACATTGATGATTTAAACAGCCAAACATTGATTTAGACATTTAAATGTGGACTCACGCAAGCTGAAATGGAGAGTTGTCGGGAAGCCGCCGAGTTGTGATTTTTTCACTCTGACACCAAGAACCACTCACTTCCTCAATCTTGGTATTTACAAGAATCGTACTTTCATTACCACAGTTTTGAAATGTGCAGCCAAATGTACCGTCTTGGCAAGAATCAAAGTTAAACTTAACGCGAAGAATCACCTGTTGGTTTTTAAGAAGTGAGATCAAGTTTTAAAACACTTAAAAATAGAGAAATGTATAAATAATTTGTACTTACAGAGATGGATCCGTCTGAGTTAGTTTCTGCTGGGTAGTAAGTCATCATAGTGCCACGATAATGAGTGGATTGAGCATCGCTGACCAGCAGCAGCAGCAACGCAGAGAGCAACATGTTGCAGCAATCTGACTCTACAGGAAAACTGAGCTGCTGGAGATCAGGAGGGTTTATACTCCCACAGGAAGCCTCTCCTCTCAGTTTCTACTGACATCTACTGAGTTTTAACATGGATGTGGGCCAAATATTCACATTCAACATGATTATCATGCAGGGGAAAACAAAAAGAGAAAAACAAACCGATGTCATACTGAAAAATCAAGAAATGCATGAAGTAAACTAAAGTCAATTTGCATATTTCCATTTAACTGCTTCTTTTAAAACATCAATGAGGCTTTATTGTAACGGCTCCATTTAATCTTCACTCTCTCCGCTTGGATCCAGATAATTTAACTCACTATTTTCACTTCATCGTTGATTCTAGCAGCCGTTTAGTTTGTTTTTGTGTTTTGGGCTTTTTATAACTAACTGCAACATCGAGCAGGAAAAAAGAATCCCTGGCCAAGCAGGTGGAGCCCTAATGTTGTAAATTTGAATAATGTTTGAATGTTTGCGATGTTATGAAAGAAGAGCCTTTTGTATGGCTGAGTCTAAAAATATGTGATTATTTTTTACGTTTATATTTGAGAAATTTATGCAGCTCTAAATTACTTGTTTGAGACCATCATGTGAAAGATAAACTAAAATTATTTTTTAATAAACATATAATTTCATCACTGTTTTTTTTTTCCAAACACTGAAATTGATTGAGTTAGATACCTGCGTTCAGGGTAAGAACACCTGAGCACAGGTAAATGATTATGAGATCAATCTGTTTTCCTTCAACAGCACCTCAATTCTGACAATTTAATAACTTTAAAGTTACTTTGAAATATAAATATGTTCAGCTTCAAATATAAGTTAAATATTTTTGTTTTACATCCACATCTGAGTTATCAGGTTTCATGCAAATATGTGGAGGTGAGGCCGTTTCACAGGGAACCATAAAAACCGACAAACACCGTCTTGTGTTTGCCATTGACTATGTTTGATGCATTTATTTTTGTCCTATTCAAAGTTTGCCTCTGCTCTGATGTTGATTTGCATCGTTGTTAGCAACAGCAAACAGCTGCCACCTGTAGCCATGCTAACTAGCCTTAGCATAGAGCAGAGAGGGGGAAGAGATGGAGCGGCGCACAAACTGGATGTACGGCATCAAGACCTGCTGGTTGTTTCTAGTTAGAACTGGGAGAAAATGGAGGAGCAACATTTTTTATTTGTCTCATGTTATACTTTAACGACATGGTGACAATTTCAACAAATTAGCAAAAGAAAAAAATATGTAAAAGTTACATACTGAACCTTCATCTATATATTCATTGTGATTATTTTTGTTCAGTAGAGAAAATTATTTCTCAAATATTGTGCAAATAAGTGCAGCAGTACTTTAAAGTAACGTTATCCAGGTAAAATTAAACAGCACGGTGTAGTAAAAATACTCCTAAAAGTACATTTTGTCCAAGTTACTCAAGTACAAAAGTAATTAGTTGCTGCCCGCCTGTTTCTGCTGAGCCTTTAGTTTGTGAAAACATTATAAACTTTAGGGAAAATAAAACTAGACAAACAAACAACATGTTCATGTATTTGCAGTATCAATATAAACATTTTAAAAGTATTTTTTGCTCCATTGAAATGTCTCTGGAAGGTCAAAGTGGCGACTGATGACGTCTTGTCCCGAGTTATAACTGTAAGGAGCCACATTAGTCATTTTATAGGTTTACTGCCACCTGCTGGCAAACATGTGTCAGTGCATAACAGATGACTAACCATTTTCTTCTGAGGGTTTTTTATCGTTAAAAAGAAAAACAAATAAAAAAGGAAAATCTATACTATTGATAGAAAGCAGATAAAACCTCTGTCGGTTTAGTGGTCCTGTAATCAAATCACAAAGAGTTAAAGGTTGAAATAATTTTACCAAAACTGCAGAGCAGTTCAGTAAAAATTATCAAAGCAAATGCCAAATGAAGTCAAGTTAATTTCTTGGAAAGAATTATGCACTGAAGGCGACCCATGTTTTTATCATGCCTTACATTTACTCTAAATTAGACAAAAAACAACTAAATCACAACAAATGTCACATCTATGCTTCTCAGCTCTAGAGAAAAACCTGGCAGATGTGCAGAATTATTGAAACACATTTAGTATTTAGGTCAAAGGTATTTTTTCAGTTCATGTCTGTCTTTATTTATTATTAATACTTAGTAAATAAAATCACCAGAGTGACTATTGAAAACACCAGACCAGATAATTAATCTGGTTTATAACACCTTCAGACTGATATGCAGATTGTTTCTTATCTCTAGGACTTTATTGGTGCATCTTTCTTCAAAATGACTGAAAACACATTTTATTTTAATGAACATGATTGATTTTTATGTTAAAACCTTTCAAAACTACAACTACAAGTTTTAGGGCCATGCTAAAAAAATGATAAATAAAATTAAGACAAAATTATATATATTCATAATATTACAACTTTATTCTCATAATACTATGACTTTGTCATACATTTGTTTTTTATCCTTGTAATTTTATGTCATAATTTTGCTTTATTTTTTTATTAGCATGGCCCTCATACTTCTTTGTACAAAATGAAAACATATTCTAAAAATAAGTTCAGCAAAAAACAAAAACTAATTATATTTCTTATAGGTTTTAAAAATGAGAAGCAAAAAACAAAACAAGAAACAAAAAATATTTCTTTAGAGATCCAAGAATTACTTAAAAGTGAGGGAATATTCGAGGAAAAAAATCATTAGCAGATTGTGAAAGCCGATGAGTTAAAATATATTAAATTGTAACTATATTGTTTGAAGCCGCTGAAGTTCGGGTTTAATGTCAGTAACGGGTTCTGAAATGTCCAGATAAAGTGGTTCCGTGTCCAGCGCTTTTCCACAAATGGTTCATTCTCAAAGTTGGCCACTAGGGGGCGCCTGTTGCGTTGTTACCACTGACCCGTCGCTCAGCAGGCGCACAGTTATGAATGGCGGAAAGCCTCGGTTCGTTATCAGTTCTTCTTTTATCTGGAAAAGAAAAATTCAATTTTTAGTAAGGATGCAATCATAACTGGACCAAAGATAAAATATATTTAGAATCTGGGTTAATCCACTGGATGCGAGTACAAAACCGGTGCAGCGGATTTAAAATAAATAAAAATCTAAACTGGTTCAATTAAACTTTTTGACATTATTCTCAACATAGTTACTGACTGAATCTTGGATGGCATTTCTGTTGTCCTTTAGTGAGAGCGTGGTTGAGATCTTCATTCTGAGAACATGAACATGAGTCACGGGTGGTTCTGTGAATAAAACAGCAGAATCACAGAAACACGATCAGGTCACGAAAAAAAAAACAGATAAATTAATGTAAACAAGAGAAAATGTAGAAAATTAGACTTACCTTTAACATTCACAACAACGCATCGAAGCGCAGACTGAAAAACAGAAGTGCTGACACTGTGGAGGTGGATTTTTAAACATTTACTTTGGAAAATAAATATTTAGTTTTAAACTAAACATTTACCGTAGTTTGAAAACTATACAGTAAATTCATCCATCCATATCATCTTACATGCTTATCCCTAGTTGGGTCGCTAGGGGTGCTGGTGCCTATTTTCAGCGGCATAAATATTAAGTTTGCAAACTAAATATTTAGCTTTCTGGCTAAATATTTAGTTTAAAAAATAAATATTTAGCCTCCTAACTAAATTTTAAATTAGCAAGCCACATATTTAGCATCCTAGCTAAATATTAAGTCTGCAAACTAAATATTTAGCTTTCTGGCTAAATATTTAGTTTAAAAAATAAATATTTAGCCTCCTAACTAAATTTTAAATTAGCAAGCCACATATTTAGCATCCTAGCTAAATATTAAGTCTGCAAACTAAATAGTTAGCTTTCTGGCTAAATATTTAGTTTAGCTTTAGTTTTCTAGCTAAACATTTAATATGAGAGCTAAATATATATTTTGTAAACAAAATATTTAGCTTGTGAATTAAACATTTTGTCTGGATCTCAAGAAAACCCACATATTCTTCTCTTTGACAGACCAAATAAACCAAAACATCGCTGTTATTTTTTTACAGTGTAACTTTACAAACAGCTCCTGATAGAAATAATAAACATAAACTTAACTAGATTTGACTTTGAGCAAATGCCTCTTCAAAAGTCTAGTTATTTTTATCCATCCTTACCAGCAGGGAACACAGTAGTTCTTTATTTCAGTATTTCTTCTAAACATTTAATACATTTTTAGGTAATAATGACCGAATACTGACGTTGCTTGGACAACAAAACAGATGGGGTGGCTCTGTCCTTCTTCACTTGCAGATGGTTTCCACGTCAGAGTGAAACTTCCTGATCCTGATGAAATCTTGACCACGTTGTTCGGCCCGCTGAACAGCAGCTCAGAGATCCTTTATCGATAATAAAATATACAGACGTGTTTCAAATCTACAAATAGCTTCAGTTTCTTGAACATTTTAATGGTTTTTTAAAATATATTTTAATCTAAAAAGTGGAACAATTCCATTAGAGCAGTGGTCCCCAAACTACGGCCCGCGGGCCAGATACGGCCCGCCTCCACATTTGGTCCGGCCCCCTGAACAATACCAGAGTATTTTCATATATGTGCATTTTTATTTGATAAGTTGGACTTTTGCAATAAAATGTTCCTTAGTAATGAACTTTATTTATTATTAACTATTAGTTAGTAACTATTTTATACATGCATATAATTGACCCTAACCCTTTTTTTTATGTGGAGAACCCAGTGTTATTTGGTTATTATTTATTTCATAAATAGTGTTATTTCCTGACTTTTGTTCTCTGAAGAATCCAGAAAAGGTTATTTGATTGTGCTTTCTGAAAAACAATACATTTTTATGTTTAGCACTCTTACAATCGTCACACTTTTTCTGTTACAAACTGACCCCGGCCCCCCATCAGAGAAGGGACAAGTTATGTGGCCCTCACAGGAGAAAGTTTGGGGACCCCTGCATTAGACTGTTCAATAAAACTGAAACCATCAGAACAGAAACTATTTTTTCAACATTTATTTCACATGATATCTGTAAATCTTTTCGCCAGGACAAAAGATTCGGTCCAATTCCAGCTTGACTCAAATGTAACCAACAACATCCTGATTCAAATAAAGGAACCTGTATGTGCACCGCCTTTTGTTTTCCTTCAGCTGAATCTATTTTTCATGTGTTTTGCATTTCCTTACTCAGAATTAGTGGCCTCTGCTTGTATGTTGATCGCCACGGCCTGATTGGGAACAACGGAAAGCTGAGCTCCATGTTCTGGAGTTGGACTCACAAATCTGGGCCGATAATATCCTTCTGTGCAGGAAGATACTGCAGGATCCACTGAAAACATCGGGAGAGAAACCAGGTCAGACATCCTGAACTGAGAATATAAACTCAGTTCTGTGTATAAAATGGTTTAGAAGCTGAAATCATGATTTTTTTGTTGTTTTGGTTTCAAGTTTCTTTATTCATTTTACCAACATTCTGGTCCCTGTTAAACACACCATCATAAAGGACATCTGACCTTAAAACTGAGCAAATTCGAATTACGAAAAATAAATTCACTTAATGGAAGCACGGCAATTACGAAAAAACTCACGTTTTTTATTTTTAAAAGAAGTAATTTTTTGGCTTTATCAAAATTGCAAAAGAAATCAAATCAAATCACTCGAGTCATGTGATCAATGACAGGAAGTAGGAGGAGGATGGTGCACTGTGTTTTATTATGACTTATCGAGTGAAAAAACTTATTTATGTGTGATTTTAATCGCTTTTCCTATTTAACGGAAACATCGCAATTGGAAAAATCCTGTTGTTTTTTACATTAGTGGAATACAGACAAAGTTTTCCAGACATTTGTAACGGAAACGCAGCTTGTGTGTGGTGGATCTTGAAGCTCCGACTCCAACTGCAATCAATCAATCAATCAATCAATCAATCAATCAAGTTTATTTGTATAGCCGGGATGTCGAACTCAGTTTCATTTTGGGCCTTATCAAAAATCTTTTTAATGTTTTTAAAGGGCCGGTTGTGCCAGAATGTATTGATAAAACCCATTAAACTGTTAAAATATCAATAAATAGACGTTTGTTTCAGCATTCAATGAGCGTTTCTTTAAATAATATTACAAGATACTATATTATATTACGATAATATAACATCTTTTTACACTGGTCAGTCCATGCAGGATTTCATAATTGCTTTTGTTCTTTTTTTTCAATCAAAATCACAGATTTTGTGGAGCTAATTTAGAAATATTTGTAAGAACTTTTTACAATATTTGCCCTAATATTTGATGTTAAATGTAACTTTTTATTAATCGCCATGTTGGTCCTGGACCATAACTTGACATCAAGTAATATTTTTGGCCAATTTTGAGAAAAATAATTGTAGTAAAGGTCAGAAAAAATGTGGGCATCTGTTGATTTTGTGTGAATTTGTGACTTATTTGATATAATTTGCAGTCTAGAGGGCCACATAAAAAGCTACGGCGGGCCAGATTTGGCCCCCAGACCTTAGGTTTGACACATTAGTAATAAAGGGTGTGGTTATTGCCTGCAGGACAACTTTAGAGGCCATAACAAAGGCAGCAATTCATGCCAAATCAGTCTGAACTGAGTACTGAGTCCAGACATTGTTCACTTTATGGACATACTCTTATTAAGAAAAAACACTCTGGTGATAACATTTTATTTCTTAATTAGTTTTATTTATTATTTTTAATTTTTAAGAATCCTACTGTTGGTTTTTCTTTTGTTTTGTTTTTTAGCTTTAGGACATAATTAACACCTAAACACCTAACATAAATCAACTTAATGTCAATTTTGCTCTTCATAGTTGTTACTATGGTAACCAGGTGATCAGTTGACCACCTTTACCTAGAAAAGGGAACTGAATCGGTATCCTGCTGATGGCATCTTTGGTAGTTTTCACCTCCTGTGACCCGTCAGTCTGAGTCAGGGTGACGGACTGTCGGGGAAAATCCTCCATCACCATCTGGACGACGTACCAGCCTTCATCACTGCTGGACGTCGCCCTGAATGACAGGATGCAGGTCTGCAAAAACACAGAAAAACCACAACATTAAACTAAAACAAAACGTCAGATTAGTAACTTGGATTATGCATTCAAATAACTCATATTGATTTCTGATTGGACATTATAGTCTTATTTTTATTATTCAAAGCTAGCTGTTAATATAAACATTGTATGCCGCTGATGTGAACAATTTAGCGACTAAATTGTTATCTTCTATTTTCATAATTTACCGTATATTATAAGAGCGACCCTTGATTTTTTATTCCCTGCTACGGTGGTGGTAAAATTACCGTAAAAACTCGATATTGGCTGGAAAGCGCAAAGTCTCCCCTTTCAGAAACCGTAGGAATTTTTCAGATAGCGCACACTGTAGCGGAATTACGGTACTGCAAATTTGGATTGATCGCCGGCGCTCCGTTAAGGACTTAAAGGTTTAAACAAAGACATGCAATTACTGTAAAGTTGAGCTGACCGTCCAGCAATGAGCCACGGTATTTAAAATTAGCCACAGTTTGAACAGGTTGGCCACCGAGTGAAACCGGAACCGCTTTCAGGTCTTGTTTGGGTCTTTTAATTAGCTCTACATCCTTAAGAAAATGAAAAAAAACATGATTTTTTATCAGAGACTCTTTTACTGTGCCAGTAATGCCGGAATTAATCGTAAATAATAAAGACTTTGTGGTATTCTGATTTAGTATTTGTTAGTTGTGTTACCACCCCACGCCACTAGAGGCAGTACCAGACCCGAAAAGACGCAACAGAGGAGCAGATTTAGAAGTACACAGAAAGCTACAGAATTTCAAAACTGTGAGTTGCGCTGAAGTGACTAAAATAGAGACGTTTAAATACATGCTGAGAGTGAAACTCCTTCCTAAAGATGAAGGTATTTCACAGATTTAAAAAGAAACTAAAAACGAGAGACCGCGGATAATATAGGAAATAGCGCCCCCTTCACTTGAAGTGCAATGGTCCCATTTCCAAATAAGGTGGTGTTGGTCTGCCATGTGGTCCGTCCTGTCCTTTTCTGGTTGTTGCAGCGAGGTGTAGCTACTTGTAAAATGTTTCCATTCAGCGTATTTATTTCTGTAATTCCAATTTGCGCAATTTTAAGATCAATCTGAAGGAGGGACAGAGGAGATGTTCAGGATATGACTGGTAACTGGAAAGTCTGCCCTCAAGGAAAAATAACCAAACAGGAAATCCACTGTTAGAAAAATGTATTTTTTCTAACATGAAATTAATTTTTGTTACTTACAGAGGAGAGGCTGAGGACAGGTGGAGGTGTGCAGGGCGATGCACATTCTGTTAAAGAAAGGCTAGCATATCTGCACTGAACCTGGTCTCCATCGGGGTCAAAGGCCAACAGGGGAATATTTACTCCACAGTTTGATGGTACCCTAATGGAACAAAATCATAAAGACATTAATTAATGTAAACATATCTGCTTTTATTTGCTGCCATTATATCAAAGAAGTATTTGAAGATCAGACTCCAGCGTTCATTTTTAAATTCCCCGATCAAACCGAGCCCACTGTAAACAAATAAAAAGCATTTAAATAAACTTTAATCTGATAAGTTTAAATTGTAGCACTTTTGCGTTGATGTAAGAAGGTTCTGGGTTCGAATCCCTAAAACCTTAACACATTTATTTCACTATTATGGTTCTATTCTAGACATATTTTAATGGATTGAATTTGAATCTGTTTATTTAAGTTAAATCCATTAAGTTCTCCTAAACAAACAAAAATGTTTTAAAACTTAAACAATTTGTGTTTTGTAAGAAATTATTAGCTTTTGCTTTTTGTAACATTTTGTCACAACACCTTCCTCTGACAGATAAACTAACACAAATAAATAAAAGAATTATGACTGAATGTATTATTTTCATTTATTGAAATTAGTTTCAATTATTGATAATTACAATAATATGCTACCATTTAGAAGAAGAATGGATTTAGAAACCAGCAGAATTACCTCAGTGCGGGAACCACGGTGGTTTGCGGTGATGAATTTGGTTTTTTGGTGTCGGATCGCCGCCTCAGCTCAATGTCGGTCACCGCTCTCCAGTCTACAATCCCATTTAAATTAGTAAACCATGCATTGCTGGAAAACCTGTAATCAACATTCGTTATAGGTTTTAACAAGAACATTTATTCAGCTTCAGCTCTGTGTCAATGAATCATTGACTTATCTTTAAAGATTTGGTATTTAGTGGAGCTAATAAAGCTTCTGAGTTTCTAATCTCTCCTCATATTGATGATTTAAACCAGGAGGTCCAAACTTTTGCCAAATGGGCCAAAATTGTAGGCACCTAAAATCAAGAAATTAAAGTAGTTTGATATTTGTTGCAGATCCAAAACTTTATGACGGTTTATTAGGGCCGTTGTAGCCGGAATAAAATATGTAAATTTTCACCTAAAACACAATAACTTTGTGCTTAATCTCAGAAAATTTCCAGAAAAGTTTTCAAAATAACATTTTTCATTTGAAATACAGAAATTACCAAGGATTTTGTAAAAACAAAATTCTGATATTAATCTAAAAATTTTACTTTTTTTTTGAAAATGTTAAGATTATTTGAGTTTTTTGCATAAGTTTCTATTTACTACTAATTTAATTTTGGACGTTTGCCGTACTGAAAGAAAGACATTTAGCGTTCTTTTTTGGGGGGCTCAGTAATAAGAACAGGATTTGGGTCTCTTTCTTTCAGAACATTTGCTATATTTAGCCAAGTTTAAGAAAGAGTAAACGCTGACTTGGGTGCAGTAAAGTCACATCTTCAGTCAAAGTCTCTGTATAAATTTAGTTTTACCTTTTGCTTAAACTTGGTTATAAAGAGACAGATACTTTGTGTTGTACTTTGTACAAAAATCATGCTGGTAACAATTTTTACCGATTACAAATTAAAAATCTCCTTTTGCATCTCCATCTGGACAAATTTGTATAATTTTTAAATTGCAGCTGGGGGCCGGACAAAATCAGTCCAATGGCCACAAATGGCCCCCGGGCCGAACTTTGGACACCCCTGATTTAAACAGCCAAACATTGATTTAGACATTTAAATGTGGACTCACTTAAGCTGCAATGGAGAGTTGTTGGGAAGCAGCCGAGTTGTGATTTTTTCACTCTGACACCAAGAACCACTCACTTCTTCAATCTTGGTATTTACAAGAATCGTACTTTCATTACCACAGTTTCCAGAACAATAATAAGTACCATCAGTGCAGGTTTGGTGGTTAAACCTAAAGCGTAGAATCACCTGTTGGTTTTTAAGAAGTGAGATCAAGTTTTAAAACACTTAAAAATAGAGAAATGTGTAAATAATTTGTACTTACAGAGATGGATCCGTCTGAGTTAGTTTCTGCTGGGTAGTAAGTCATCATAGTGCCACGATAATGAGTGGATTGAGCATCGCTGACCAGCAGCAGCAGCAACGCAGAGAGCAACATGTTGCAGCAATCTGACTCTACAGGAAAACTGAGCTGCTGGAGATCAGGAGGGTTTATACTCCCACAGGAAGCCTCTCCTCTCAGTTTCTACTGACATCTACTGAGTTTTAACATGGATGTGGGCCAAATATTCACATTCAACATGATTATCATGCAGGGGAAAACAAAAAGAGAAAAACAAACCGATGTCATACTGAAAAATCAAGAAATGCATGAAGTAAACTAAAGTCAATTTGCATATTTCCATTTAACTGCTTCTTTTAAAACATCAATGAGGCTTTATTGTAACGGCTCCATTTAATCTTCACTCTCTCCGCTTGGATCCAGATAATTTAACTCACTATTTTCACTTCATCGTTGATTCTAGCAGCCGTTTAGTTTGTTTTTGTGTTTTGGGCTTTTTATAACTAACTGCAACATCGAGCAGGAAAAAAGAATCCCTGGCCAAGCAGGTGGAGCCCTAATGTTGTAAATTTGAATAATGTTTGAATGTTTGCGATGTTATGAAAGAAGAGCCTTTTGTATGGCTGAGTCTAAAAATATGTGATTATTTTTTACGTTTATATTTGAGAAATTTATGCAGCTCTAAATTACTTGTTTGAGACCATCATGTGAAAGATAAACTAAAATTATTTTTTAATAAACATATAATTTCATCACTGTTTTTTTTTTCCAAACACTGAAATTGATTGAGTTAGATACCTGCGTTCAGGGTAAGAACACCTGAGCACAGGTAAATGATTATGAGATCAATCTGTTTTCCTTCAACAGCACCTCAATTCTGACAATTTAATAACTTTAAAGTTACTTTGAAATATAAATATGTTCAGCTTCAAATATAAGTTAAATATTTTTGTTTTACATCCACATCTGAGTTATCAGGTTTCATGCAAATATGTGGAGGTGAGGCCGTTTCACAGGGAACCATAAAAACCGACAAACACCGTCTTGTGTTTGCCATTGACTATGTTTGATGCATTTATTTTTGTCCTATTCAAAGTTTGCCTCTGCTCTGATGTTGATTTGCATCGTTGTTAGCAACAGCAAACAGCTGCCACCTGTAGCCATGCTAACTAGCCTTAGCATAGAGCAGAGAGGGGGAAGAGATGGAGCGGCGCACAAACTGGATGTACGGCATCAAGACCTGCTGGTTGTTTCTAGTTAGAACTGGGAGAAAATGGAGGAGCAACATTTTTTATTTGTCTCATGTTATACTTTAACGACATGGTGACAATTTCAACAAATTAGCAAAAGAAAAAAATATGTAAAAGTTACATACTGAACCTTCATCTATATATTCATTGTGATTATTTTTGTTCAGTAGAGAAAATTATTTCTCAAATATTGTGCAAATAAGTGCAGCAGTACTTTAAAGTAACGTTATCCAGGTAAAATTAAACAGCACGGTGTAGTAAAAATACTCCTAAAAGTACATTTTGTCCAAGTTACTCAAGTACAAAAGTAATTAGTTGCTGCCCGCCTGTTTCTGCTGAGCCTTTAGTTTGTGAAAACATTATAAACTTTAGGGAAAATAAAACTAGACAAACAAACAACATGTTCATGTATTTGCAGTATCAATATAAACATTTTAAAAGTATTTTTTGCTCCATTGAAATGTCTCTGGAAGGTCAAAGTGGCGACTGATGACGTCTTGTCCCGAGTTATAACTGTAAGGAGCCACATTAGTCATTTTATAGGTTTACTGCCACCTGCTGGCAAACATGTGTCAGTGCATAACAGATGACTAACCATTTTCTTCTGAGGGTTTTTTATCGTTAAAAAGAAAAACAAATAAAAAAGGAAAATCTATACTATTGATAGAAAGCAGATAAAACCTCTGTCGGTTTAGTGGTCCTGTAATCAAATCACAAAGAGTTAAAGGTTGAAATAATTTTACCAAAACTGCAGAGCAGTTCAGTAAAAATTATCAAAGCAAATGCCAAATGAAGTCAAGTTAATTTCTTGGAAAGAATTATGCACTGAAGGCGACCCATGTTTTTATCATGCCTTACATTTACTCTAAATTAGACAAAAAACAACTAAATCACAACAAATGTCACATCTATGCTTCTCAGCTCTAGAGAAAAACCTGGCAGATGTGCAGAATTATTGAAACACATTTAGTATTTAGGTCAAAGGTATTTTTTCAGTTCATGTCTGTCTTTATTTATTATTAATACTTAGTAAATAAAATCACCAGAGTGACTATTGAAAACACCAGACCAGATAATTAATCTGGTTTATAACACCTTCAGACTGATATGCAGATTGTTTCTTATCTCTAGGACTTTATTGGTGCATCTTTCTTCAAAATGACTGAAAACACATTTTATTTTAATGAACATGATTGATTTTTATGTTAAAACCTTTCAAAACTACAACTACAAGTTTTAGGGCCATGCTAAAAAAATGATAAATAAAATTAAGACAAAATTATATATATTCATAATATTACAACTTTATTCTCATAATACTATGACTTTGTCATACATTTGTTTTTTATCCTTGTAATTTTATGTCATAATTTTGCTTTATTTTTTTATTAGCATGGCCCTCATACTTCTTTGTACAAAATGAAAACATATTCTAAAAATAAGTTCAGCAAAAAACAAAAACTAATTATATTTCTTATAGGTTTTAAAAATGAGAAGCAAAAAACAAAACAAGAAACAAAAAATATTTCTTTAGAGATCCAAGAATTACTTAAAAGTGAGGGAATATTCGAGGAAAAAAATCATTAGCAGATTGTGAAAGCCGATGAGTTAAAATATATTAAATTGTAACTATATTGTTTGAAGCCGCTGAAGTTCGGGTTTAATGTCAGTAACGGGTTCTGAAATGTCCAGATAAAGTGGTTCCGTGTCCAGCGCTTTTCCACAAATGGTTCATTCTCAAAGTTGGCCACTAGGGGGCGCCTGTTGCGTTGTTACCACTGACCCGTCGCTCAGCAGGCGCACAGTTATGAATGGCGGAAAGCCTCGGTTCGTTATCAGTTCTTCTTTTATCTGGAAAAGAAAAATTCAATTTTTAGTAAGGATGCAATCATAACTGGACCAAAGATAAAATATATTTAGAATCTGGGTTAATCCACTGGATGCGAGTACAAAACCGGTGCAGCGGATTTAAAATAAATAAAAATCTAAACTGGTTCAATTAAACTTTTTGACATTATTCTCAACATAGTTACTGACTGAATCTTGGATGGCATTTCTGTTGTCCTTTAGTGAGAGCGTGGTTGAGATCTTCATTCTGAGAACATGAACATGAGTCACGGGTGGTTCTGTGAATAAAACAGCAGAATCACAGAAACACGATCAGGTCACGAAAAAAAAACAGATAAATTAATGTAAACAAGAGAAAATGTAGAAAATTAGACTTACCTTTAACATTCACAACAACGCATCGAAGCGCAGACTGAAAAACAGAAGTGCTGACACTGTGGAGGTGGATTTTTAAACATTTACTTTGGAAAATAAATATTTAGTTTTAAACTAAACATTTACCGTAGTTTGAAAACTATACAGTAAATTCATCCATCCATATCATCTTACATGCTTATCCCTAGTTGGGTCGCTAGGGGTGCTGGTGCCTATTTTCAGCGGCATAAATATTAAGTTTGCAAACTAAATATTTAGCTTTCTGGCTAAATATTTAGTTTAAAAAATAAATATTTAGCCTCCTAACTAAATTTTAAATTAGCAAGCCACATATTTAGCATCCTAGCTAAATATTAAGTCTGCAAACTAAATATTTAGCTTTCTGGCTAAATATTTAGTTTAAAAAATAAATATTTAGCCTCCTAACTAAATTTTAAATTAGCAAGCCACATATTTAGCATCCTAGCTAAATATTAAGTCTGCAAACTAAATAGTTAGCTTTCTGGCTAAATATTTAGTTTAGCTTTAGTTTTCTAGCTAAACATTTAATATGAGAGCTAAATATATATTTTGTAAACAAAATATTTAGCTTGTGAATTAAACATTTTGTCTGGATCTCAAGAAAACCCACATATTCTTCTCTTTGACAGACCAAATAAACCAAAACATCGCTGTTATTTTTTTACAGTGTAACTTTACAAACAGCTCCTGATAGAAATAATAAACATAAACTTAACTAGATTTGACTTTGAGCAAATGCCTCTTCAAAAGTCTAGTTATTTTTATCCATCCTTACCAGCAGGGAACACAGTAGTTCTTTATTTCAGTATTTCTTCTAAACATTTAATACATTTTTAGGTAATAATGACCGAATACTGACGTTGCTTGGACAACAAAACAGATGGGGTGGCTCTGTCCTTCTTCACTTGCAGATGGTTTCCACGTCAGAGTGAAACTTCCTGATCCTGATGAAATCTTGACCACGTTGTTCGGCCCGCTGAACAGCAGCTCAGAGATCCTTTATCGATAATAAAATATACAGACGTGTTTCAAATCTACAAATAGCTTCAGTTTCTTGAACATTTTAATGGTTTTTTAAAATATATTTTAATCTAAAAAGTGGAACAATTCCATTAGAGCAGTGGTCCCCAAACTACGGCCCGCGGGCCAGATACGGCCCGCCTCCACATTTGGTCCGGCCCCCTGAACAATACCAGAGTATTTTCATATATGTGCATTTTTATTTGATAAGTTGGACTTTTGCAATAAAATGTTCCTTAGTAATGAACTTTATTTATTATTAACTATTAGTTAGTAACTATTTTATACATGCATATAATTGACCCTAACCCTTTTTTTATGTGGAGAACCCAGTGTTATTTGGTTATTATTTATTTCATAAATAGTGTTATTTCCTGACTTTTGTTCTCTGAAGAATCCAGAAAAGGTTATTTGATTGTGCTTTCTGAAAAACAATACATTTTTATGTTTAGCACTCTTACAATCGTCACACTTTTTCTGTTACAAACTGACCCCGGCCCCCCATCAGAGAAGGGACAAGTTATGTGGCCCTCACAGGAGAAAGTTTGGGGACCCCTGCATTAGACTGTTCAATAAAACTGAAACCATCAGAACAGAAACTATTTTTTCAACATTTATTTCACATGATATCTGTAAATCTTTTCGCCAGGACAAAAGATTCGGTCCAATTCCAGCTTGACTCAAATGTAACCAACAACATCCTGATTCAAATAAAGGAACCTGTATGTGCACCGCCTTTTGTTTTCCTTCAGCTGAATCTATTTTTCATGTGTTTTGCATTTCCTTACTCAGAATTAGTGGCCTCTGCTTGTATGTTGATCGCCACGGCCTGATTGGGAACAACGGAAAGCTGAGCTCCATGTTCTGGAGTTGGACTCACAAATCTGGGCCGATAATATCCTTCTGTGCAGGAAGATACTGCAGGATCCACTGAAAACATCGGGAGAGAAACCAGGTCAGACATCCTGAACTGAGAATATAAACTCAGTTCTGTGTATAAAATGGTTTAGAAGCTGAAATCATGATTTTTTTGTTGTTTTGGTTTCAAGTTTCTTTATTCATTTTACCAACATTCTGGTCCCTGTTAAACACACCATCATAAAGGACATCTGACCTTAAAACTGAGCAAATTCGAATTACGAAAAATAAATTCACTTAATGGAAGCACGGCAATTACGAAAAAACTCACGTTTTTTATTTTTAAAAGAAGTAATTTTTTGGCTTTATCAAAATTGCAAAAGAAATCAAATCAAATCACTCGAGTCATGTGATCAATGACAGGAAGTAGGAGGAGGATGGTGCACTGTGTTTTATTATGACTTATCGAGTGAAAAAACTTATTTATGTGTGATTTTAATCGCTTTTCCTATTTAACGGAAACATCGCAATTGGAAAAATCCTGTTGTTTTTTACATTAGTGGAATACAGACAAAGTTTTCCAGACATTTGTAACGGAAACGCAGCTTGTGTGTGGTGGATCTTGAAGCTCCGACTCCAACTGCAATCAATCAATCAATCAATCAATCAATCAAGTTTATTTGTATAGCCGGGATGTCGAACTCAGTTTCATTTTGGGCCTTATCAAAAATCTTTTTAATGTTTTTAAAGGGCCGGTTGTGCCAGAATGTATTGATAAAACCCATTAAACTGTTAAAATATCAATAAATAGACGTTTGTTTCAGCATTCAATGAGCGTTTCTTTAAATAATATTACAAGATACTATATTATATTACGATAATATAACATCTTTTTACACTGGTCAGTCCATGCAGGATTTCATAATTGCTTTTGTTCTTTTTTTTCAATCAAAATCACAGATTTTGTGGAGCTAATTTAGAAATATTTGTAAGAACTTTTTACAATATTTGCCCTAATATTTGATGTTAAATGTAACTTTTTATTAATCGCCATGTTGGTCCTGGACCATAACTTGACATCAAGTAATATTTTTGGCCAATTTTGAGAAAAATAATTGTAGTAAAGGTCAGAAAAAATGTGGGCATCTGTTGATTTTGTGTGAATTTGTGACTTATTTGATATAATTTGCAGTCTAGAGGGCCACATAAAAAGCTACGGCGGGCCAGATTTGGCCCCCAGACCTTAGGTTTGACACATTAGTAATAAAGGGTGTGGTTATTGCCTGCAGGACAACTTTAGAGGCCATAACAAAGGCAGCAATTCATGCCAAATCAGTCTGAACTGAGTACTGAGTCCAGACATTGTTCACTTTATGGACATACTCTTATTAAGAAAAAACACTCTGGTGATAACATTTTATTTCTTAATTAGTTTTATTTATTATTTTTAATTTTTAAGAATCCTACTGTTGGTTTTTCTTTTGTTTTGTTTTTTAGCTTTAGGACATAATTAACACCTAAACACCTAACATAAATCAACTTAATGTCAATTTTGCTCTTCATAGTTGTTACTATGGTAACCAGGTGATCAGTTGACCACCTTTACCTAGAAAAGGGAACTGAATCGGTATCCTGCTGATGGCATCTTTGGTAGTTTTCACCTCCTGTGACCCGTCAGTCTGAGTCAGGGTGACGGACTGTCGGGGAAAATCCTCCATCACCATCTGGACGACGTACCAGCCTTCATCACTGCTGGACGTCGCCCTGAATGACAGGATGCAGGTCTGCAAAAACACAGAAAAACCACAACATTAAACTAAAACAAAACGTCAGATTAGTAACTTGGATTATGCATTCAAATAACTCATATTGATTTCTGATTGGACATTATAGTCTTATTTTTATTATTCAAAGCTAGCTGTTAATATAAACATTGTATGCCGCTGATGTGAACAATTTAGCGACTAAATTGTTATCTTCTATTTTCATAATTTACCGTATATTATAAGAGCGACCCTTGATTTTTTATTCCCTGCTACGGTGGTGGTAAAATTACCGTAAAAACTCGATATTGGCTGGAAAGCGCAAAGTCTCCCCTTTCAGAAACCGTAGGAATTTTTCAGATAGCGCACACTGTAGCGGAATTACGGTACTGCAAATTTGGATTGATCGCCGGCGCTCCGTTAAGGACTTAAAGGTTTAAACAAAGACATGCAATTACTGTAAAGTTGAGCTGACCGTCCAGCAATGAGCCACGGTATTTAAAATTAGCCACAGTTTGAACAGGTTGGCCACCGAGTGAAACCGGAACCGCTTTCAGGTCTTGTTTGGGTCTTTTAATTAGCTCTACATCCTTAAGAAAATGAAAAAAAACATGATTTTTTATCAGAGACTCTTTTACTGTGCCAGTAATGCCGGAATTAATCGTAAATAATAAAGACTTTGTGGTATTCTGATTTAGTATTTGTTAGTTGTGTTACCACCCCACGCCACTAGAGGCAGTACCAGACCCGAAAAGACGCAACAGAGGAGCAGATTTAGAAGTACACAGAAAGCTACAGAATTTCAAAACTGTGAGTTGCACTGAAGTGACTAAAATAGAGACGTTTAAATACATGCTGAGAGTGAAACTCCTTCCTAAAGATGAAGGTATTTCACAGATTTAAAAAGAAACTAAAAACGAGAGACCGCGGATAATATAGGAAATAGCGCCCCCTTCACTTGAAGTGCAATGGTCCCATTTCCAAATAAGGTGGTGTTGGTCTGCCATGTGGTCCGTCCTGTCCTTTTCTGGTTGTTGCAGCGAGGTGTAGCTACTTGTAAAATGTTTCCATTCAGCGTATTTATTTCTGTAATTCCAATTTGCGCAATTTTAAGATCAATCTGAAGGAGGGACAGAGGAGATGTTCAGGATATGACTGGTAACTGGAAAGTCTGCCCTCAAGGAAAAATAACCAAACAGGAAATCCACTGTTAGAAAAATGTATTTTTTCTAACATGAAATTAATTTTTGTTACTTACAGAGGAGAGGCTGAGGACAGGTGGAGGTGTGCAGGGCGATGCACATTCTGTTAAAGAAAGGCTAGCATATCTGCACTGAACCTGGTCTCCATCGGGGTCAAAGGCCAACAGGGGAATATTTACTCCACAGTTTGATGGTACCCTAATGGAACAAAATCATAAAGACATTAATTAATGTAAACATATCTGCTTTTATTTGCTGCCATTATATCAAAGAAGTATTTGAAGATCAGACTCCAGCGTTCATTTTTAAATTCCCCGATCAAACCGAGCCCACTGTAAACAAATAAAAAGCATTTAAATAAACTTTAATCTGATAAGTTTAAATTGTAGCACTTTTGCGTTGATGTAAGAAGGTTCTGGGTTCGAATCCCTAAAACCTTAACACATTTATTTCACTATTATGGTTCTATTCTAGACATATTTTAATGGATTGAATTTGAATCTGTTTATTTAAGTTAAATCCATTAAGTTCTCCTAAACAAACAAAAATGTTTTAAAACTTAAACAATTTGTGTTTTGTAAGAAATTATTAGCTTTTGCTTTTTGTAACATTTTGTCACAACACCTTCCTCTGACAGATAAACTAACACAAATAAATAAAAGAATTATGACTGAATGTATTATTTTCATTTATTGAAATTAGTTTCAATTATTGATAATTACAATAATATGCTACCATTTAGAAGAAGAATGGATTTAGAAACCAGCAGAATTACCTCAGTGCGGGAACCACGGTGGTTTGCGGTGATGAATTTGGTTTTTTGGTGTCGGATCGCCGCCTCAGCTCAATGTCGGTCACCGCTCTCCAGTCTACAATCCCATTTAAATTAGTAAACCATGCATTGCTGGAAAACCTGTAATCAACATTCGTTATAGGTTTTAACAAGAACATTTATTCAGCTTCAGCTCTGTGTCAATGAATCATTGACTTATCTTTAAAGATTTGGTATTTAGTGGAGCTAATAAAGCTTCTGAGTTTCTAATCTCTCCTCATATTGATGATTTAAACCAGGAGGTCCAAACTTTTGCCAAATGGGCCAAAATTGTAGGCACCTAAAATCAAGAAATTAAAGTAGTTTGATATTTGTTGCAGATCCAAAACTTTATGACGGTTTATTAGGGCCGTTGTAGCCGGAATAAAATATGTAAATTTTCACCTAAAACACAATAACTTTGTGCTTAATCTCAGAAAATTTCCAGAAAAGTTTTCAAAATAACATTTTTCATTTGAAATACAGAAATTACCAAGGATTTTGTAAAAACAAAATTCTGATATTAATCTAAAAATTTTACTTTTTTTTTGAAAATGTTAAGATTATTTGAGTTTTTTGCATAAGTTTCTATTTACTACTAATTTAATTTTGGACGTTTGCCGTACTGAAAGAAAGACATTTAGCGTTCTTTTTTGGGGGGCTCAGTAATAAGAACAGGATTTGGGTCTCTTTCTTTCAGAACATTTGCTATATTTAGCCAAGTTTAAGAAAGAGTAAACGCTGACTTGGGTGCAGTAAAGTCACATCTTCAGTCAAAGTCTCTGTATAAATTTAGTTTTACCTTTTGCTTAAACTTGGTTATAAAGAGACAGATACTTTGTGTTGTACTTTGTACAAAAATCATGCTGGTAACAATTTTTACCGATTACAAATTAAAAATCTCCTTTTGCATCTCCATCTGGACAAATTTGTATAATTTTTAAATTGCAGCTGGGGGCCGGACAAAATCAGTCCAATGGCCACAAATGGCCCCCGGGCCGAACTTTGGACACCCCTGATTTAAACAGCCAAACATTGATTTAGACATTTAAATGTGGACTCACTTAAGCTGCAATGGAGAGTTGTTGGGAAGCAGCCGAGTTGTGATTTTTTCACTCTGACACCAAGAACCACTCACTTCTTCAATCTTGGTATTTACAAGAATCGTACTTTCATTACCACAGTTTCCAGAACAATAATAAGTACCATCAGTGCAGGTTTGGTGGTTAAACCTAAAGCGTAGAATCACCTGTTGGTTTTTAAGAAGTGACATCAAGTTTCAAAACACTTAAAAATAGAGGAATGTGTAAATAATTTGTACTTACAGAGATGGATCCGTCTGAGTTAGTTTCTGCTGGGTAGTAAGTCATCATAGTGCCACGATAATGAGTGGATTGAGCATCGCTGACCAGCAGCAGCAGCAACGCAGAGAGCAACATGTTGCAGCAATCTGACTCTACAGGAAAACTGAGCTGCTGGAGATCAGGAGGGTTTATACTCCCACAGGAAGCCTCTCCTCTCAGTTTCTACTGACATCTACTGAGTTTTAACATGGATGTGGACCAAATATTCACATTCAACATGATTATCATGCAGGAAAAATGGGGGTGAGGGGTAAAAAAAAACGGTCTTGTTTTTAAGCCTGTTAAATATTTGGGGGTTTTGTGATTTTTCTATCTGAGAAATTCTACAACTTTTAAATTATAAACATTAATAATCATAACAATAATAATCCTTATTGTTCACAAACATGTAGAAATTTGCCTTTGGTTAAAAACACAATACATGATAAAAAAGGGATTTTCAAACACAAATTCATGTCTGAATAACAATTTATTATATTTGGGATAAACACAAAAACCGACACTTTGTGTTGGTTTTTAATATTAATGACCATTACACAACATCTACTGATTCACCATGTTTCAGAAAAGTTTACATTTATTTATAGAAACAGGTTAAACAAAAACACAAAATCTGATAGATACATTTAATTAACCATGTTATTTGTGTTGTAACGCACTTTGTTTGACTATTTAACTAACCAAATAAATGCAAACAAACAATGCAAACGAGCTTAGAAAGAGAAAACCTGCAACATGAAGAAATGTGAGTTAAAAATGAAACTTCAACAAAATGATGTCAGATTCTGCAGCTTTTATTATTCTAGAAGCTTAAATAATAATGTGATAGATTTTTATATAAACAGTGATGTGCACATTGAAAATTAAGGAACAATTAATGCAATTGGACTGTTTTTTTTAAATAACCCCCCAATTGTATCTTTCATTCACTGTTTTCATTAAGACTGATTAAGTTTGGTAGCTTTTTTTATTTTTTACAAAAATTTTCACATAAAAATTCTAGATAACTGAGAGTCAGAGAAAAGATTTGCTGATTGAAATTGCAAATTTCACCCATCAACAAACAGCTGGGTGCTGATATTTTAACAACTTCAGAGCTTTATGAAACCATCTTCACTGTTTTTACACCATGTCGTGTTTGGTAAAAAGTCTACTCAACTGATCAAATCATCAATCATTTAATATTTTAAAATAACATCATCAGACGGACCAAAATATGAAGTTAAGTGGAAACTTTTGTATCTTAAGGACCAAAATGACAAAAATTCATACAAGTAACAACAAATAACAAAATCAGACAACAGAAAGTTTCCAAATCAGCTTCTTTCAATAAAAAAACCTATAAAACTTTAACAAAACCTGCAGGTGCAGGTCTGTGTCTGGTGAATGTTTGGTTAAAACATGTTTGTTTTTCATTCAGTGGGTAGAAAATCCAGACATTTTACTCAAGAGTAGAAATACTTCATAATAAAATGACTAAAGTAAAAGTAAAAAGTACAGAGTAGTAAAAATACTCCTAAAAGTAAATATTTTCAAAGACGTTACTCAAGTAGATGTAATTGCTATGGATGGGAATAATGAACCACCAGATCAGGTCAAACTCCGGGCCTCAGCTTCCTTAAAGCTCGCTCTGTGATCGTTTTTCTAAGCAAACTTTGATTGTGTGAACTAGACAGACTACCTATGGAAATCACCACCAGAGCTGCTGATTTCCGTATGTAAATCAGCAGCTCTGTTGTCTCGAGTTTCCACAGGAAACATGGCAGACGGCATAAAGGATGCATGATCCCCTATAATCTGTTCAAACAAATTACCGAGTTTTCACACCTGATGGTCCCGAAGACTCAGGTGGATTTGAGACCAACTTTGCAACATTTGTTGCATTTTCAGTTGGTGTGCAGGGCTGGGTGAACAACCTGCAACCAAAATGGAGAGCCGTCAGGTCTTAGCGGTCGTAGGATTTCTCCACAAGCCATTTCTCCGTTATGCTAGACTCGTGCGTTTGAGTTACCAGCAAACTGTGTGTCATGATCCACACGTGTTTGTGTTTTCTTTCTGTTCATTTCCAGGTTTAATATGATGGTCTTGCCATAGTCTGCTAATTCTCTGTTGTTTATATTTGTCATTAGGGTCGTTTCATGTTAGTCCACTGATTCTTTGTGTTAAATTTCACACCGCAGGCAAAAGCAACCCAGACTGACTTTTACACGTCACTCTGAACGGTGCAATTCCAATCTTTTCATCCAAGTAAATCTGATTCCTGCCACTTCAACATGTAGGTCATGCCAAATTTCATCCAACGTTTAGTTCATTAAAGCTGCATGTGTTACTTTAATAAAAAAATGTTTTGGTTTTTTTTAACATATTTGTAAAAACATATTTGGCCGTTGGTTATGAAACGGATCATCTGTGAAGAGTCTTTAAATTAAATGATGAAATTAATCATCTGAAACTATAAAAATTTATGCAGATGATGATCAACATTACAATTGTTTATTTTATGTAGAAGAAAGTTATAAAAACTAAAACAGACACAAATAATTGTGATAACAAAAACGTTGCTCAACAACCCGTCCATCCATTCATGGACTAGACCAGATTATTTTTAAACCGTCAGGAAGGAGATTTGATCTTTCTCCAGTGGCTATCAACAGAAATATATCAACTAAAATATTTGTGATCATTAACATAATATGTAACAAAAAGCGATAGATCCCAATTTCAGGAAATGCATCACTCAGCAGAAGTATAGGTATGAAGAGTGTGTCCCAAATTTAAATCAACCCGTCCTGCGGAGGCGTACGTTCATGCTTGTGTGCAGGCCTCGTCTAGTCAGTTCATCCTTAATCTGGTTTAAAAAACAACAAATACAAATAGTGTCATCAGTTCCACATAAAGAAGAAAGTGATCAGTGTTTGTCCTCAGACATTAGAAGCAAAACCAAACTAAAAATCTGAATTGAACCAAAGGAAGGAAAAACTGGCCTTTAGTTGACAGAAAACTGGTAAAACCAGCAGAATCAACAAAGTTACTGACCTGTTTGACGAGAGCATCATAATCATTCTCCAGTGATAATGTAGTTGAGATCTTCCCTCTGAGAGCTACAACATAATCTGGAAACAGAGTCGTAGTAATTAGAGGAGCTGCGTTCGACAGAGGGAAGGTTGAGTTGGTTTAAATACTGCTGGGAGTTTAATGGTTGTTATGAATAGAGTGGATTATTAACTTACCTCCATAACTTGAATTATTACATTTTGAACTTGAAATTTTAGGGTTTACAGTGAACACCTGGATTTTTCTGAGAAACTTCACTCTAAATAAGTTGCAGAAAATCTGAATTATCTGGGATTTTTTTCATAGGCATAAATAAGAAATTTTAAAGAAAATGCAACATGGAAAGTTTGTAAAAGTGAAATGCTGCTTGACTTTCTATTGACTGGTGTTCAAAGCAGCCAATGCAGGAGCGGCATTCGTTTACACTGACTCTACCCAAAGAGGGTAAACCAGGAAGACTGTAGATGTTTTCTTCTGCTGTAGTGCCAAGATTTTTCCACTGTATATTAATATATGACAAACTATATTTTTGTTTAAACTATAAAAATAGGAAGTTATAAGGAGTTATAAGTCTCAATTCAGTTCTTGGAATGCCTTCCAAAAAACGTTGTGAATATCGGAGATTCACTGTAATACATAAAGAATAGGCCGATGTGTGTCATGAATAAAGTAAACTAACTAAATTAATTTTAAATCTCTGGTTAAATTTGAGGAAAATCCAACCTTTTGCAAATTTTTTTGTAATGCAAGTCTACAATATAAAAATATGCAGTTTTGGTAACTGAAATACCCAATGCTACTTGACTCGCTATTGACTAGCGTTGACGTCAGCCAATCAGCAACAATTTTCCTTACTGCTGATTGGCTGAACCCCAACAGTGAACATCAGGAAGGAGTGCTAAAGCCGTTTCCACTGTGTGCATTAATGAATATTAAGGTATATTCAGTGAATTACTAAAATAGGCAGGTTTAAGTATTTTTAGGTGGTGTGTCATGATACTGGTCTGGGTGTCGGTGTCAACATTGGGTTGTATGGTTGTTAACATCATGGGTTCAGTTTTTTGTTTTTGGGTGGTTGTGGTCATGGATGTTGGTAATGAAACTGGTGTTGCTGTGGTTGAAGTCACTGGAGCTTGATGGGGACTGATTGGTTGGTTATAGTTGACATTGTTTGAGTCTTTTGTGGTTGTTTTAGACAACATGGGTACAATTCCAGCTGATCAGTTTTGGAAATAACCAACAAATATTTAAAAGAAAAACAAAATTAACTTACAGTTTCCAACGGTCACAGTGACACATCGGAGGTCAGAGTGGTAGGTGTTACTGTTGAAACTGTGGAAATAAACCAATACAGAAGATTAAATCACATGTTCAGATGTAGCCTCACAAGGTTCTAACAGAGCCATGAATTTCTTTCTGTCCAATTCCTAAATGTTGTGTAAAAGAGTACATTAAAACACACTGTCTAGTTTTGGCTATTTCTGATTATTTATGGGTATTTTTAAAAGGATAGTGCTTTTGAGCCAAGGAACTTCAGCAGCAGCCGAAGCTGGTAAGTTAAAAGAAAGCTTAAAAATAAGACGACAAAGCAAAGCACACCGTAACAAATTAAGAATTTAATTCAAAGTACAATAAAATGATGCAGTTAAAAAAGATAAAATCAATCAAAGAAGAAAAGTGGTGTTAGGTTCTGGACTCTACAGGACTCAGTCCAAAATCAGTATCTTGTAATCATTAACCTGTTGATCCACCATTCAGCCTTAAAGAATGCTGACATTGCTACCAAACTGAAGCTTCTCAAAGCAACAGTTAAATAGTTTTTCAAGGTTTAAAATGTTAATTTCTTCATTCTTTCTGAAATTGAGTCTATTATTTGTCTTAACTGAGCAATATCTCTAAAAATTTTACTTAAACTCACATGAATCTGGTTGATGATCACTTAACTCTTTGTTTTTGTTTAACATATTCAGACTTTTATCTTTTCATTTTGAAGTTGTGTGACGTCCATCCAACATTATAATAGTACTAACCTCGTCTCAACAACAAAACAGATCTGTGCTCTGTCCACTTTCTCTTGCGGATGGTGTCCACCTCAGGGTGAAGCTTCCTGATCCGGATGAACTCTTAGATACCATGTGAGGCCCGCTGAACAGGAGTCCAGTAACGCTTCAACAGGAAACAGATATTGCAGTCGTCATGCAAATATCAGCTGCACGTGAAAATGGTTGGCAAACAGCTGCGCAATTATACAACCATACATCTTTGAAGAGCAGAAGTGGAGCCTTTTGAATATAGCAAGAGGTTTCTGGGAGGTGAGTCAACAACAAAACACTTGTCTTTTCCAGCAGCCATTGTACAGCACATACAGCGGTAAAACCAGTTAACAAAATAAGCTGGAGCTCAGCTTGGGTTGCTAGGTAACGGGCTGGACGTCATTTTGGTTGCTAGGTGACGGGTAGTCCCTGCTGATTTGTGATGTTACATTCCTGCAAATTTTCCAGATACCAAAATCAGGTTTGTGGGAGCTTTTTAAAGATCTTGGTCTGTTTTCAGAAGCAGTCGAGACTCAAATGGAAGAACAGAAACAAACAAAATGTCAATTTTATATAATAAGTCCACTTTAAGAGGATTTTTTTTTTTTTTTAGTTTGAAGAAAGCTTCAGGATAAATGTATTTTCTGTTCCAATGTTTATATTTTGCGTTTTTAATGTTTGTGTTTGTCAGTAATTTGCCATTTAAATTTCCTGAAGTAAACTATCTGTGAAGCAAAGGTCAAAATTTGACGCCTGTGATATGGGTTCCCTCACTTACTTGGAATGAGTTGCTTCTGCTCTGATGTTGATTTCCAGCATCTTATTGACTTGGATGAATTTCTGAGCTCTGTTGTCTGGAGTTGGAGGCACAAATCTGGCCACATAGGATCCTTCAGCACAGGATGGCACCTCAGGAATCACTGGAGAGTTTTAGAAAAAGCGAGAAACACAGATATGAAATCAAATAGTGCAGCAGATAAAATAATATGTTAGTAGAAGCTTTCTAATGGTGATACAAGCACCAAATGTGGCATAGATACTTAGATCCCAGAATTGTTACATTTTGCTATAAATATGCACAGACTGGCCCAATGTAGAGGATTCTGGGATCAAATTGTATATTTTTGACCATTTGAAAACCAAATCTGGGACTTTAAATCTCTCAGCATTTATGAGGTTCAACAGTTTGACTCTAATTTTTCTGAATATCTTGGTTCAGAATGAAAATTCATGCAATTTGTGTGTTTATTTAGACAAAGCAATGGACAGAGAGAATTCAGGAAATCAAAGATCAAAGCTCAGTCAAGAAATTGACTTTTTTTAAATCAAACAAAGCCCTTTTGTACCTGTAGAAGAAGAAGATCTAAATATGGGGTCGTACCTTTCAAGGCAAACTGTAAAGGTATCTTGCTGATGGCGTCGCCGGTAGTTTTCACTTCCTGTGAGCCGCCGGTTTCAGTCAGAGTAATGGTCTGTCTGGGAAAATCTTCTATCACCAGCTGGACTGCATAACGAAGTTCAGAACTGGTGCTGCTTACAGGGGAGCTGAATGTCAGAGAACAGGACTGCAAAAAGAAGAGAGACCAAAATATTCTAAATTACATGACAGAAAGTTAAATACCTGGTTTAATTTATGCCCACCCTTATAAATTACACTTATGCTGTTTATTTATAGATTCAAATGTGACTCTGCAGAAGCAGAACTGAAATAAAACTAGTGATGATAGAAGTAGATTTAACACAATTAATGACAACCTAACAACCTATAGCTATGCTAAATATATTTAGATGAGACACCAGTAAAACATTTCAGTAACTGCATAATTTATTAATTACACAAACATTTCTTACTTACTGATGAGACATTGAGGACAGGCGGAGGGTTACAGGGGTTACACTCTGAATCTGTTGTTTTCCCATATCTGCATTTAACTTCATCTCCATCAGGGTCAAAGGTCAACAAGTTAATAGTTCTTGGGCAGTTTCCTGGAACTCTGAGAGAAAATAAAAAAGTATTACATCCATAGTTGAACAATGCCCAGAGCGGTATGAAAAATTGTATTTTATTAAATTCAATAAAACGCTGAAGTTTGAAATTTGAAGTCGACTTGATTATAACATGACAAAGATGCTAATGCTAATAGAACTACCTTAAAGCTGGGAGGATGGTGGTCTGTGGTGATGTGTTGGGTTTGCCAATGTCGGACCGGTTCCTCAGTTCAACAGCAGCCACAGCTCTCCAGTATCCAACACCATTTAAAATGCTGTTTATCCACCCTCCGCCATCCAATCTGGAGTGGAAGTTTACGTAGAAGTATTCAAACTTTACAAATTGTGTGTAGTGTGTGTTTCCACATTTGTTAGGCCCAACAAGAAAAGGTTTATTTGTATTTCCAGGAGCTGATAAACTGGGGACATAAAATTACTTTCACCGGTTCACTTTTAATTGATACGTGTTGGAGATGTGACTGTGCTCTTGTGGGTCAGGTCCAGTGACACAGTGTGTGTACCCTGTGATAATATCCTACAGGCGCTCCTGGAGTACTCTATACTACTAATGCTGAATTAGGTGCAGTTTAAGTCCAGCAGTCTGGCTGCTGAAGGGTAGAAACTGTTCCTCAGCCTGGTGGTTTTGCTCTGGATGCCCCTCAGCCTCCTGCCTGAGGGGAGCAGCTGGGTGGAGACCTTCATGATGAGGAGCGGCCCCCTCCTGCTGTGTACGGGTCCGAGGTGGAGGAAAGGCTGCTTCCCACAGTCCTCTGCAGAGCGATGCTCTAAGCAGCAGTGCAGCTACCATGCCACACGGTGATGCAGGTGCAGAGAATGTTCTCCACCACATAGATAGAAGCTCCATATTTTTATTGTATTTAATCAAGTCTAGAGAACCCCAAAGTGCTTCACGCTACATTCAGTCACCCATTCATGCAAACATCCACACTATGATGATGGGAAGCTCTTGAAGTGATAGCTGTCAAACTCCCACCACCATTGTCCACTAGGTATTTCAGCTTCCCAAATTGTATTTTATTTTTAATATTTTAGATAAGCTCTATGTTGTATTTCTTCAAATTATTTGGACTTATGTCCCTTAGAATAGGTGAATCCACAAATACACAGGTGTCCACTATAGTGTATATTATGACATTCAAAGTCCAAAATGAAATAGTGCAAGTTATACAGGTAAGTTCAACACTCAGTCAACTGTGATTTTAAATAGTCATACTACATTTGGTAAGTCATTAAAATGGACTCACTTAGTCTGAAATCCAGTGTTGTTGGGAAGCTGACAAATTATGATTCCTTCTGTCTGACACCATTCACTGCTAACTTCGTCCACTTTGGTTAATGAAAGCGTCTGAGTCCAAGACCCGCAGTTGCCATCACAGTCCCAGGTGTCACTTTGTGAGCACCCGACAAAATTGTGCTTGTAGCAAAGGATCACCTGTGGATTACATACGTAGAGGTTAAGTAGCATTAAAGGCAGCCATACGTTACAAACAGTGCCCACTTACTGATACATATCCGTTAGTATGAGTTTCCCCTGGGTAGTAAGTCATCATAGTGCCAAGAAAATGTGAAGCTTGTGAACCGCTGACCAGCAGCGACAGCACAAAGAGAAACATGGTGGCAGAGTGAGAGTCTTTACACAAATACTGAGAAATAAGTCTGGTGAATTTAGGAATCCAGTGAGCATTTACATAATGATCCAGGAAGCTACTTTGCATGAGGAAATATTCCACATGGGATTAGTGTTGAAAAATTCAAAGTGGAGAAATTGTATATTATAAAAATTTGGTAAACACAGAAGGGGAATCCCCAGACTTCCTGGCAAACCTGTAATGAATTATTCTCATGTAGTTTGATATGGTCAGTCAGGCTGGATGGGTTTGATAACAGCCATTTTTAGGTATTTCGTGGGATGTTTTCTTAAATAATTATAATCTGCATTTGCCTACTGTTATACAACGCTCTGTACAAAACAGTCAACAAGCTACTTTCACAGAAAAACATCCCTACAGAACAAACCTTCCATCTTTATGCTTTACAGTAGAAGCATAGTGAAGGTACAGTCAGAGTTTTGTGTAACACTAACAATCCCAATATTAGATTTTTGCACTAATGACTTCCTCCAGTCATTACAGTGACTTACAGTGATGAGCTAGTTCAGCAGTTTTCACTTTGTTTTTAATGATCAGTCAGCACTTAAATGTCATCATACGACAATAACTACTTCAATGTGCTTTCATAAAAACTGATAAAAACCAAAGGCATTATGAAGAGACTAAACTTAAAACTATCTCAAGATCAAAACACTTGTCATTTATCAGGCAGGTTTTCAAGAGTCCTGAAAATTCATGTGAAAACATGGATGGGACCATAACTTTCTTAAAATAAACACATAATTACATCAGACATTCACTGTCAAATATTAAAATTGTTTAAGTTCAGTACTGTTGTTCAGGCTTTCAACACATCATTCACAAAACTCCAAACTACATTTTTTCTTAGTTTTAAATTCTTTATTTTCAGGTTAAGTTATGAAACAAACTTCTCCATAAATTTATAGATGACATTTCTGGAATGAACAGGGTTTAAGTATAGAACCTCTGAAGAAACTAAAAGGAAATGAAGGAGATAAAAAAGGATGGAAAGAACAAGGAAAGGATTTTGGAAAAACAGGAGAGAGTTTGGACACAACCAGCTAGTAGCTAGCAGAAGCTACAAGCTACTACTAGAAGGAGCGAGTAGTAGCATCTAGCTTCTAGTAATAGTTTCTAGTTTGAAGCTACTAGCTAGATGCAACTACTAGCTACTAGCTTGTTTGAAGCTAGTTGGTACTAGCTAGTAGTTACTAACTTCTAGTTTCAACTATTAGCTAGTAGGTTCCAGTTGGTACAGGCATCAAACAAGCACTAGATTCAAACAAGCTACTAGTTACTACTAGCTAGTAGCTGCTGTACCAATTAGTACAGAAGCCAGGAAAAGACAAAAAGGAGGAGATGTGGAGAAGGAGACAGGAATGATGGACAGGAAATAGGATGCATAGAAGAAAGGAAAAAACAAGATGATGACAATGGAAGAAAGAAAAGAAAAAAATAGGGAACAGGGAGGGAAAGGAAGGAAAAAACATACAGCAGAACCAAAGACAAAACGACAGAGGAAGGAAGGTTGCAAAAGAGCAAATAAGGGAGTAAGGCAAGAAGAAGGAAAGACATTACATTTACAAAAAAGGGCTAAACAAGATTCATTATACAAAGACTTTTCCATACTTTCCCAGAACGGAAAGGAACTATGTCTGATTCTTTTTTTCCCCACTTAAACTTTAGAATATGTCTGTCAGTGTTTGCATCTAAAACTAAAGAAAGCACGAAAAAATTAAAATCCAGAAGATTTAAGAAAAAGATTGAAAAAATGTTCTGACTGATGCCATCATGGTTCATGATGAACACATAAAATGGGTGAATGAAAGTCTCTGGTTTCACTTCTTATAGAAAAATTAACTGCAGTTGTAAATTGATCAGTCGGAAGAAAGACTCTTGGACACTTTGAGTCGTCGTTCATGAAGTTTTCAATTTTACCTTCTGGTAATGTTTCTGAGAGAGAAGAAATTGAGAAATTGAAAATGGGAAACCAAAAATGAGCCAATAATTAGTTTTATAAGTCTTTTTTTTCTTTATTTTATTAAGGTGGTTGTGCGTACCTGCAGGTTGTCGTAATGTTTCTGGCTGCTACAGTGGATTTTCTTGGCTGTGGTTTCATTGAAATAAAAAATGGAGCACAAGTTGCAGAAAAATCCAGACTTGGGAACCACAAATTCCTCACCTGGAAACAAACAGGGGAAAAAAACATGACTATGAATTTCAATTGAATGAATTTCAATCTCTCTTTCATTTTTATTTTTTCTTTAAATGTGTGAATTTCTCACCCATAGGATTGCTGGGATTAAATGCAGGCAGCTGGAAGTCCACAGGAACATTCGGAGACTGAGAACAGGATCGCTTTGCTTCGGGTTCAACGAGCTCTTTCTCCCATTTATCAACAACTGAAGAAGAATGAAAACATCTTACAACTTTTCCTCGTTCTGTAAGAATTCAAATTAACTACTTTGCAAATAAATCTGTGCTAAAGTCCTTCGCATTTCTTGAGTTTTCTGATTTTAGACATAATGAATAAAGCAAATAAATGAAACACCACAACTAGAATATAAAAATCATAGTTCTACTTCACCGTTCTAAAATCTTGTGGCTGAAAAAGTCCATGAAGCCATTAATTCACTTTTATTTATTTTAATGCAAACCTATCAGTCACTGTTAAGAAAAGAAGCCAATACTCCCCACTTGTGATTTATGAAAACCAAAAACCAGCTTGTTTATGTGGACTAACGGCCTGCAAAACTACCTTTTGAAAGACGCAATCATTGCTTATTAATTATAGAAAACAAACCTGTGTTGTCGTCATGTTTACGTTTAGAAGAGTTTGAAGTTTGTACGTTTTCCTCCTTATCTTCTTTCTCATCAATTTTACCAGCTTCATCTGAAGTCGACAAATTCTAAAATGAAACATGGTGGATTAATGGAGCTTAAAGCAATCATCTGAGCTGTTTGGTTTTTTTTTTTGTTTACTGAATCAAAACTTGACTATGTTTGTACCTGTGCCTGTAGACGGCCCACTGATTGCTCCTGAGTTCCCTGCTTTTTTAGTCGATCCTCTTCTGCCTCATTAGGAGCAACAACCTCCTGAGTTTCTTCCTCTGTGATCTCTCTGTTGTAAGTCGCAGCATCCGACACGTCTTTCTCTCCTCTCTCAGGTAGAATCACTGATTCATCAGTAGCGACTTCCATCTTCTCCATGTCTTCCTCATGATTCTTTGTTTCATCGCTCGCCGTTTTCCCACTCGCTCCAACCTCCTTCTCTGCGCTGAGGCTCAATAAAACATCTGTTGATGTTGCATTATTCGTCTTTGGTAACTCTTTCCTCTTCTCTTCTTTCTTAAAGTCTATTTTTGATGTACTCCTCTGTTTTTCTTCAGGTTGATCCTCTTTAGCGACCCCTGTTTCATCATCCTCCCCTCCAGTAGCTTGCTGTGGATCTTTTATCTGTGAGGAAACTGTATTGTCATTTGTCTCACGTTCTTTCTGCAGACTGGATCCTACAGTCTTGTTTTTTTCTTGATCTTGTTCTAGAGAATCTACAATCTGATAAACAGGCTCTTCTTTTTCTTCCACTGTTTTTTTACTAGTTTTACTGTCCCTCTTTGGTCTTCCTCTTCTTGGTTTCTGTGTAGTTGGTTGGTCATACTCAACATTGTCCAGTTCCTGATGAGTAGCGTCCGCCTCCCCAGTGTCACTCGTCTTTGTTGGTGCACTTTCCTTTAGAGGAACATCTTTATTTGGAGTTTTCTCACCATCTTTTTCCTTTGAATCTCTGACTGGTGTGTGTCGTCTTCTTGTGGGGATCTTGTCTTGCTTCGTTTTAGTATTTTGTTCAACTTTCTTTGCTGCGTTTTGTTTTCTTCCTCTAGCCGATCTCGTCACCACTGGTTTGTCACTGGGACTTTCCTTTTCCACAGAGTCTAAAACTGTGAACACGTCCTCTTCTTTGCGGTCAGATTTTTTAGGTTCTTCTACAGGGGTTGATGTCTTCTCATCTTTTTTGTTTCCTCTTGGTGTTCGTCTCCTACTACAACTCCCTGTGGTTGAGGGCTCTTTAACAGAATCGTCTTCAACAGAGTCTACAACTTCATAGACCATTTCCTCTAAATCCTTAAGACTCTCTTCCTCTTTTTCTGTCTTGCTGTCTTTTGTTCGTACTGGAAGCTTTGTTTTGTCCTGTTCCTTTGGTGATTGTTCATTTTCACCTTCAGAGGTTTTGCTTTTTGACTGACCTTGTCTAGTTGGTTTGAGATCTCTAGAGACGATTTTACTATCTCTTGCTGCTTGTTCTGATTCCGTCTGAATTATTGTTGGTGGATCGTCCAATGAATCTATGACCTCGTAAGACTCTTCATCTGCAGGTTCATCATCTGCTTTAGACAGTAGGTCAGTGGAAACTACAAGTTTCAGGTCTTTCAAAGTGTCTTTGCTGCCATTGTGGTCTTCTTCATTAGAGGTTTGACCAACCTCTTTGGAGGTTTCACAGACTCTCTCTGATAAAAGGATGTCATCTTTTTGTTTTACACCACTGCTATTTGGAGTCTGGTTGGTTTCTTCACTTGTCACTTGGTTTTTATCTGATGTATCTCTGACCGATGATCCGTCAGAAGTCTGGGCTTCTTTAGTCTCATCATTTTCAGAAACCTGCGTCATTGTGGGAACTTCTTCTCCATCATCAGCTGTAGCGGCCTGATCTTTAAGTGCACCGTCTTGCAGCTTGGTAGACTCATCTACTTCCATTTTCTGGCACTCATCTGATCGACCGTTGTCATTATCAGCTCCCTGCTGAATGACATGGTCTTGCTCAGATCCAGGTATTTGAATTTCTGTTCTTCTGTCTTGGTTCTCCTTGTTTTTCTGTTCATCAGATTTTTCATTGATTGAATCAAGGACTTGTTTATTTTCATTGTCCGTCTTCTCCTCTGTGCTTTTTCCATTTTTCTTACCCTTTGCTTGGGTTTTCTTCATCTCGTTGATGGATTCATCTTTTATTGCAGAACAGCTCTCTGCTGACACCTGGTGGTCAGACTTTGCCACTGCACCCTGTGCAGGTTTTAAATCCTTTTTATGCACTGACTGAGTTTTTACAGATGATTTAGTGGCTGCCACCGGTGAACAGACACTTCCGCCCGAGGATGAGGGTTTTGATGACCTAACGGGACGCTTACTCTGGTTTGACTGAAATTTCTGACCAAAGGAAGGTGGAGTTTTCACAGACTTTGAAAGTGAGGAGGAACTTTTAGTTCCCTTGGCAGAAGTAGTTTTGGTTTGAGATTTCTTGAACTCATGAACGCTCTTTTGGTTGTCTGCTGATGAAGATGTCGATTGAGAGGATGAGTTGCCTTTTGAAGACTTAAATGAGGAAGAGGCTGACTTTGTTGACGTCTTTCTGGAAGCTGAACTCTGCTCGTCTTTTGTCTCTCTGGATGTTGGCTTAGATGAGGAAGGGTGAACTTCTACAACCATGTCTTCAACGTCTTCATTAATTTCATCAACTGTTACAAAATCTCCAGAGTAAAAGTCAAGCTCACCAAATTCTCCTAAAGAATTAATAGTTTTGTCCTGGGTGGAGATAAAATGTCAGTTAGACTTTAAAACTATTTATGTAAATTTTGTAATCAAAATGCAAGAAAGATATTGTTCTTATGTACAAAACAGACTAAAACAGGGAGGGGAAAAAAACGTACATTTACTTTTGCATGTGGTGGGTTTTTCTGTTTTGCATCCTCAGGAGTTGTCATGCTTACAGTAGTGCTCTGCAAAACAAAAATAAAACTGTTAAAAAATAATTTTCCCTGATTAAAGAGCAACTTAACTGAGTTTAACAGCGTCATAGTTAAGTTCTGAGTAAAAGTATTTATGAACCATCTTTAACACTTGATGGAAAATCAAGACTTATTTTGAAAGTATAAATAAAGCCACCATTACCTCTTTGTTCTTGCTTTCAGATGTGGCTCCTTTAGTCGGTCTGTTCTTGTTAATTGCTGTTGTTAAAGTCTTGAAGCTGTTATCATCCACATGGCGAAGTTCAGCAACATTTTTACCCGGATCACTTACAGATGTTATGGTGGAGGATTCAGCAGAAGCTTTTGCTGGTGTTTGAAAAACTGTACAAAAAAAAAAAGAGAAAATATTTTCAAGGACCCAACTGAGCCGTATCCATACAAAATGTTATAAAAAACCAAAGCAATTCTTTTGTTTTTTTTAGTAGAAACTAACCTCGCCATGCATCTGCCTTCCTTATAGACCAATTTCGCTTTTGCCCAGCTTCAGTTTTAGTTTTCCAATATTCCACAGAACTGGAAGTCACTGTACTTTTCAGCTTCTCTGATAAAGTTTTTACAGATTTTTCTTCCGATTTCACAGATTTTTCTTCAGCTTTTGCAGATTTCTCTTCAGCTGTGACGGTGGTTTTTGGTTTAGAAGTTTTTCCTGCTATGGTTTTGTTAGGCTGCTTTCTGACCTTTGAGGCCTTAATCGGTGCAGATTTAACACCATCTCTCACGGGTTTTGAGTTCATCACCAGTTTTTTAGCCTTATGAGCAGCAGGTCTCTTTCTTGCAAGCTTGGATTTTGGAACCACTGAAGCCTCATTTTTCCCTCCAACCATCTTCCCAGTACTTTTTGCATTTGTACTGGATTTGCTGACAGTTTTAGAGACCTGCTTTATTGAGATGCCTTTTGCTTTGGAAACCAAGACTTTTGCTTTTGAGACAAATTTGCCTGCTGTGGTGTTTTTAGTTTTGGACGATGCAGGCTTTTTTACTTTCACAGTGACGTGGGATTTGGTAGTTCCAGAACTTGAGACATCAGATTTTCTGTGAAGAAGAAAGTCAGTAAAAAGAGGAAATAGAAATGAAGCACCGTGGCAAATTGTTTTAGTTCAAAACATCAAAATTTATTCTCATAATCTGGCTTTTTTTAAGCATTTCAAACTGAGTATCCTGAGGCACACTTACTTCTGTGGAGCTGTCTTCTGCAGAGACTTCTTCAAAGTGATGCCCTATAAATAAATAATACATTGTAAGTGAGCTGTTGAAGGTGTAACATTAGTGTAGGTGTGGACAAAGTGAAGTACCAGTGGCTTGTCAACAAAGATGGGCAATCCATTCACGATGCACCTCGTCAAGCACTGCAGTTTCTTTGCGTCCTCTGCTTTCTCAAAAATCACACGCGCCTAGAGGAGAAAACGATAAAATAAAATTTTCATCCACCCCAAACTGGATGGATGTTCTGGTGTGGTCCAGTCAAAGCCCAGAACTCATAGGTAGAGACTGAGCTTGAACATAGCTCCATAGTGGAACTACAACCAAAAAGGCATCTAATAAATACTGACTTCAGGGGAATTAATCTGTCATTTTAGGTTAAATATTTTTATTTAATTTTCCTTTTGTAGAAATATGTTTTTACTTTGACATTGAGAAAGGATTTCTGTACATATTTTGTCAAAAATACTTATTTTGTTGATCCCAATTGATTTTTCAATGCAAAATTAAAAAACACATACTTTTTATAGGCAGAGTACAACAAAACAAGCAGATGTACAGTATGTAAACGAGGAAAGAAAATACATACCTTCTTTGTTAATCTGTACATAAGTAGAGATTTTACTTTGCCATATTTCTCCATGGATTCGACCATGTCGGTGTGTGAAAGAGAAGAAAAAACACCAGAAAACGTCACCATGCAGGGTGTCGTGGATCTAGCAGGCTGAACCAGGAGAGGATGGATAAATAAAATAAATTAATAAACTGCTTAATAGATTTTTTTAAAAAGCGGCCATATTTGCTTAACGAAACCAACCGCAGGCTTTGTTGAAGAGCTCGTCCCGCTGGATGTGGCCTTGGATGATTTATGAGAAGAGGTCTTCTCTGTCTTTGAGGATGATGAGGCAGCGGAGGATTTTAAATTCACCAGCTCAGCCAGTAAAACGGGAGCCAGAGTTTTAACCATGGCCTCCAGGTCGGACTGTTTGGACAGAGACTGAACAGCTAGAAAACAAAGAGACATTTTGTCAATTAAAAGTAGGAGTTTACCAACTTCTTTAAATGCTAAAGATTAAAAATCTTTGATATGCAAACCTTTTTTTCCCAGGATCCTTTTAGCCAGTCTGTCGGCACTTATGGACCTCCTATGCTGAGATACTGATCTCTCTCCTGATGACTGCCTTTCATAGCTTCTCCTCGGTGACGAGCGTCTCTCGTCGCTTCTTCTTGGAGACGATCGGTGCTCATAGCTTCTCCTCGGTGACAACCGCTCGGCTTCCCTCCTCCTGGGAGAGGATAGTCTGTCGTAACTTCTTGAGCGTGAGCGGTAGTGTGACGAAGTTTGGCGATCATAAGAATCAGAGCGGGGCCTAAAAGAGGGAATTAAAACATTTTAATACCATAAAATTCTGTTTGTATCTTGTAAAGAAGTCTTTTTCCACACCTGTGAGTGTGTTTGGAGGTGTGCGGCGACTGTGATCTGCCACTCCGTCTCTCTCTTCTACTTTCAGAGCCATGATGATGAAGTGGACTCTGAGGTCTTGCAGGGCTAAATCTTTTGCCCTGTTTTTCCTTTCTGACCTCTGACTGACGTCGGCGGTGAGGACTGAGCGAACGCGATACGTTCTCTTGAAATGATGTCTGTTGGCGGTTCTGCAAATTATGGCCAGGAGTTGTGTATTCAGGATGAGAATGTAAAGCCGAAGCACTACAAAAAAAAAAAGAGAGATTAAAGTACAGTTAAAGCAAAACCTTAGAAATGGCACAATAAGACTCTGTCATAACTATTAGGGATTAAAATATATGAAAATAAATACTACCCTACCCTTTTGATTCAATAAAAATAAAACTACCACACTAAATTCTTTGCACAAGTGCAAAGAGTCTGCTGTTAAGTATTAGTGTCAGCTGTGGCGGTAAAGTTGTAAAAGAGGGTCAGGATAATGAATGTATTGACAATTAAATCTTTCCTAAGGATAATATTAACTTCTTAAGATCAAAGTATTGTCGCCCAAACTTTGGTTTATTGACATCCGAAAACAATTTCTCTTCAAACATAATTAATTCTTTCTCCTGACAGACGTATGGATGAATTTCATCCACAGTGAGTCTTCTGGACAATCACTTACCTGATGATAGAATGATTTCAATAATTCATGTCCACAAATGCCAACAAAGTATAAAATAAGTAAAATCTTCCTTGATAACGAACTTGAAGACTCACTCTGGATAAAACAGATTTGTTTGATCCGTTATGAGAAATTTAACTACTTTTGTTATTTTTTCAGATGTTAAAAACTCTAGGTTTTGACTAAATCAATGTTAAGATGTCAACATGAAAGTTGTGACAGCTTCCTTTGGCGTTTCATGTAAAAGAGGTTGGGGTTTTTTGTTCGATTAGTATAAGCTGCTTGTTTATTATACTTTTGTTGAATTATTTTTAATTTTGACATTAAATATAAACACACCATAGTTTTGATTGTTGGAAAAAAAATTTTTTTTGCCACAAATAAAGTTCGGATAAAAGGTCTTTCCAATCCAAGCTATTAGTCAATCTCTTTCCCTTCACTCCCCCTCCAGCAACACAAACTGCAACATGCAAATATACACCAATATTGATGCATCATGAATCCCTATTGCAATAACTATTAATGCAATCCAGCTGAAAGGCCAGAGTTACCTCAAAAACTCTGGAGTCCTCCCGTCCCACTCAGGGTATCTGTGGAAAATCAAACATACCAATTAAAATCAAAACTTCTGGGATTCGTTTGTGGACAATAACAGGAAAAAAAACAGCCCTGCAGAATAACAATGGATGTGATCCAAGGTATAATATCACGCTTCAGATCGAGTCATTTTTAAAATGGAACATGAGACTGGAACACTACTGGCTGGAGTTTGCACACCAGTCCAGGAGCTATATGCATTGCACAACAATGCATTTTCCTTGACACTGACTGGCTGTTGACCTTAAAAGTGGATAAGAGAGAGAGTAGATGTTGATTTTCTGCAGTAGTGCCAAGATGGCTTCCTCTATATTACTGCATAATAGAGTATTTTTGGTGATTGATTTTGCAGTTATAAGCAATTTTAGATAAGATCTCATGTATTTGCAGATTTTAGCTATTCACATGTGGCTGTGGTCCCTAACCAAAACAAATATCAGGAGTGCACTGTTCTTGTTCTTGATGTGTCTGTTTTGAAGTTATACCCTCAGTGGAGTATCAACATTTTGATACACCATGCAATTAAGTTGTGAAATTCTTAGACAACTTTTATGTGTACACTTTGCAAAACATAATCAGGCTACAATGCATTGTTCTAAAAAGTTTGGTTTTCCCAATGTAGTGTTTTACCACCCTGTAAGAAGATGTTTACAGTAAAACAGAGACTGTACTGGCTGCTGCAGGTCCGGTCTGCCTGCATTATTTGATCTGGTCAGAGAGTAGAGCTTGAATATTTCCAGGACAAAAAATGCTAGTCAATACATTTTAAAACATTCAAATTAAAAGACTCACGTTTATGACGGAGAATAATTTTTTACATAATGTTCTCACTGGATGATAAACTAGAAGACTGAAATATTTTAGAAGCCAAATTATTGACTTGTAAGACCAAGCAAACATGCTAATGTTTGGCTAGCACTTTCAGCAAAAACATCAATAGTAAGACATGAGTTATGTCAACTCAGACATAGCCTGAAAGACAAAGATTCATCCAAACATTATAGCAGGGTTCTTGACCCAGTTGATCCTGTCTTACAACACCCAAAAAGTTCACTGTGGAGAGTGTCTAGCCAGACACACAAAAATAAATTAAAAAGATAAGACTAACCTCTCCCTTAGGAGTGTGGTGTTCCCACGATGAAGGACAGTATTCTGGTGGGAGAGCCAGTCCTAATCACAACAAAAAATGTTTTAAACACCATACTTGTTAGCATATCCTAAAGCAGTTTTTCTCAATTCAACGCATCAGTGATCACTGCGCTGAATATTTTAGATGTGCCACCTGATTCGAGTGATTGCATGACCTCCTCTACATGCCATCAAGTCCTGTTTATCACCCACTTATTCAAGTCAGGTGTGTGGCACAAGGTTAATACCTAAAACATGCAGGTCAGTAGTCCTTGACAACCAGAATGAGAAGTACTGCCCTAAAGTAAGTCAGTGAAACCTTTAAAAAGAAATGTTTACAAATCTCTGAAATCTCAAATGTTCAATGAACTAAACAGTTATTTGCAATAAAAGAAAAAGAAATGCTAGCAAAATTCTGAAGGACCCGTACCCTATAAAACCCAAACTTATTCATATTACATTTGATCTTGAATGCAATTTACAAATCTTGGTTATAATAACCAATGTCTTCAACATTTTCACAAAGTAAGCAAAAGCTTGATAGACTCCTTATGGGGCTTGGGGAACTCCAGTGTCCATCTCTTTGGTCTTCATCAGACTTTGAGGTTCCTGAAGGGTCATCTGGAAGGTGGTCCGCATCATGTCAGGATTTTTATCCTCCAGGAGGGGCAATTGTAGCTGAAGAAAGAGATGGCTGTGGACCAGAAGGTGGGAGACCATTCCATCCATTGTCCATAGCCATTGACCCTTCAATGGTGGTGAGTACCTCTCTCCAACAGACATCGGGTGAGAGGCTATATAAACCCATGACAGGTCACATGTCGATCGCAGGGCAACGCAGAGATACACTGGAAAAACATACATGCACACACTCATAACTAAAGGCAATTTAGAGAGACCAATTAACCTCAGCAACCTTTTGGACTGTGGGACCCTGGAGAGAACGCACACATGCACAGGGAAAACATGCAGGAAGACCCCAGGCCGGGATTTAAACACAGGGCTTTCTTGTTGCAAGGCTCAGCAATGTTTATATTTCAAAAATACAAACTTTAAATGAAACAGAAAGTTCTGTTTTAAAAAATATGTCTTCTTAACTCCGACATCAGGAGTTATAAATGGTTCCAAAGAAAATGTATCCTCTTTCCTCCTTCAGCAATAAACTCAAACACCTTGTCAAGTCCCAATGATCTGTCGGCTATTCCAGATTGTTTTTGTTCATGTCCATAAAGACACTCGTTTCCATTTTCGTCAACTGAATCACAGCTTGGTTCCACATCCTTTCATATGCAGTTATAAAACAACTATGGCGAATCTAGTAACATCCATGTTATCCAAAATAAATCTCTAATGGTCCAATTAAAAAGGGGTTTTATGATGAGTGTCAGTCCATCAAATTACTTCAAAATAGCAAAATTCTACTACTTTGAATTACAAAATAGTTCAGAATCATCAAAGATAGAAACATTTTGGTACACAACCCTAAGTTTTGAAAGCATGATTGTTAGCAGTCTAGGCTAAACAATAACCTACGTCTTTCCTTAAAATAAGCTTCTCATTTTGTCAAATAAAAAAAAATATCATCAGGAATATGTCCAACACATACCAACCATATCCTACTTGCTACAGGAGAAATCTGCAACCATCCACTCACCTTCAAATTGGTACATTGTTTAATACAAAGAGAACAGGTATGAGGAAATAGTCTTGGAGTTGCTGCAGAGCAGTCTTCCATCAGGGTTAGCGGCGGCAGATGGTTTGGCGGCCCAGCACGAGTCATGGCATCCATCTTGCTTGGCCCTCGATTAGGTGGAGCAGGATGCATGTGTTGTAGAAGTGGTGGTGGCTTTGTCGCAGGAAAATTTTTAGGCTGTCGACGTCCCTGGTGCATCTGGAGCTGCTTCTTCGGTCCACCCTTGGTTTCATTCTTCATCGCCAGATCAGGAGCTTTTGAGGCTTGCCCTGTAGATCTGCGCTGATCGTCATCATGACTCTGGACACTGCTGCCAATAAGCACGAGCCCAGGGCGCCCAGGATGAACTCCACGGATCAAACTCAAGGGTGGTTTGGACACCTGGGTTTCAGAGGCTGCCTGGTGAGCTGGTTCTGGGTTCTTCGATGGAACTTCAGACATGAGTTGTCTTAAATCAGTATTCTTGTTCAGTTGTCTAAAAGAGGACAACTCTGATTTTGAGGAATGTCCATAGTCAATCACTTTGCTTTGATTGACAATCGTCAAAGTTACTTGATCTGGATCCAACACTGGCCCTCTGGGGTCCATTTCACCCATACTCCTCATGGGTTGAGCTTCACCGTAGGATGTTGAGTGAACTGAAGTTGGCGCTCTCTTCTCCTTCTCCAGTCGGATTTGCCTTAAGATGAAAGGCAGGTTGTCGGGGGTGATCTGATATTTGTGGTATGACGTTAGGTGGTGCAGGTCTTCCTTCAAAAGCCCAAACTGCTGGAGGATGTCCACAGCCGATTCTGAAGTGTACGCAGATTTAATGGTCTCCTGAGGAGGTGCCGATTTGTCAGACATAGAAGTGTCATAATTACCCAAACCAGCAAATGTCTGCTTCCCACCTTCACCACTGCCTAGAAAGCTGGGTGAAGCAGAAGGATACATTTTTGACGACTCTTCCGCCGAGGCCCAGTTCAAGGAGGTGCTGCCTCTATCAACAGTGAAGGGTCTGTTCACTTGAGCAGCAGGAGGTGGCAAATATAATTGCATCCCGGTGTTTGTGGATGGAAACGTGTCTCTTTGAACATTGATAAATTGTGTGTTTCGGCTTGCAGAATTTTGCATAGCCTCCTCCCTGGCTCTGCTGATGTTCAAGTCCAAACGTTGGCCTATGTCCTTCTCTATTGGTACCATAGTTCTCTCAGGTCTGTAGGTTATTGGTAAACTCAGAAGGGACGGTATAGGTCCTCCAGATGGTCCACAGTTGGTGGCAGTACATCCAGAAGAGCCGAAATTGGAACCAGCGCCAGGGTGAGGTGGTGGCCTCTGAGGGTTCATCTCAATTTGTCCACCAGAGTGTACATATTGTCCTTGGGGACGCATCCTCTTACCAGGGTTGATAGGATTATACATGGGATGAGACATGGTGTCTTCAGAAGGTTCAGGAGACCGATGCCCACAGCAGTCGGCGAAGGTGGTTTTGTGGGTAAGTCCGCAGCAGGTGCGTTGGGAGTTTGTCGTTCAGGTCACAGGACAGCCGCAGACCAGAAGGACATTGTTCATAGATCTAGTTGACCCAACTGGAAAGATGAAGCCTGCCCTCTGGGCAGTGGCAAGCTCCCGGGAAGCCCGCCAACATGGGGGGCTTCTTCGGTGCCCAGGAGCACAACACAGGCTGCAATTCTATAAAAGCAAAGAAAAACTGAAAAGTTTAAAGAAACAGAGATTGGGGTTAGCGACTGGGGCTATACTTTAGCTTGGTGGATGAATGAAATCCAAGAATTAGAGGTTCCCTGCCTATTAGCCAACTCTTCTCACATAAGTGAGAAAGAATAGAAGACCAATGTTTCCACTATTTAAGAATGAATGGAGGAAACATTGTCACTGGAATTAATACAGCCCTAGAATTTGTTTGTTTTGATTTTGTTGTATTTGCTTAAGCAACTAAGAAAGTCTTTTAGCCACCACAGGTTTGTCATTTTAGATGGCTGTATCTGTTGGAACCTTCTGGTTTACTACAACTGGCCATAATTTTTATAATACAATCAGTTTTAAGAGAATAAAATTATATTTGTCTTGACAAGTCCTAAAACTCAAATAATCTATAACAGAGCTTCGTGACTAGTAATAAGTGTAATAAAGACCTGCAGCATAGAGCAGAAAGGTTGCATTTTAAAATATGTTAATCTCAACTAACATGGATAAAGCATTTGCCTCTCCCTTTCTAATGGCACATTTCTAAATTAATGTGAAGTTAAAAAAATATACAATGCATAATTGTGTCTGATTTTCAGTATTTTGTTATTTTATTTATTTCAGACAACAGAAAGGGGGGGGGGGCGGCGGTACTCCGATGTTGTTACATAACCGGTAAAATCTGGTTTAGGATTTTCAAAATAAAAGACCCGGAAGTGGTTCATTATTTCTTGCGCGGCCCGGACCACTGAGTTAGATGATTCTTCGCGTGGGAAAATCCCACCGGAAAAATCCGGTATAAACTGTTTCACAGCTCCATCCAAACAGTCTTCATGACAGTAGGGAGTTGTTACAGAGTTGCTCGGCAAACGGGGGGAAGGAAACCGAGCTATAATGGGGCTGTGCTAGCGCCATTTGACCTGGAAAACCATATGCAGCATAAACAATTCTCAAGCAAACATTAAAATCACAGAATATAGTAAAACAAATATTAAATAATCATCGAGACGCATCCTTAAATATGTTATATCGCTATAACATCTCATTTTTCATTCGGCTCCGTCAGCAGTCGATAAATGTTACAGATTAATTTTAGATTAAGCAACGTTGATGCTAATATTTCCCTCGGCTACAGAGGAACACAAACGGTCAAAATGAAACCCGAAAGCAGCGACTTCTCATCATTCTGCATTTTTTACATTCACTTCAGTTACATACCACTCGGTAAAAGTGTGGTAAAAGTCCACTTATCACAACTCAAACAGCTCCACGGGTCGATTAAAGATTTATTTTTAGCCTCCTCCATTCACGACTTTCTTTCCTAGCATCGGTGAACGGATATGACCTTTAGGTGTTTCCGGTTTGAGAAACTTCAGGGTAAAAGCACGAAAGCGAAGAACCAGTGAAGGGGTCCGCACCATTTTCACGACGGCGTATGCCGGAAAAATCACCTTTACAATCACAACATACATTTTAGCTTCAAGTACAAACTAAAACTTTAGAATTTTACATGACTTATACATATAAGCTATAGAAAATTCGTCATTTAGTGCCTTAAGACTGTGGCACACTTGCTGTACATATATTTACATATACATACTGTATCTGCATTTTTTGAATCTTAGCAAGGACTGCTCTAAGTTGCTTTTTATATTGACAACATGTTATATTTGATTTTTATTTTGTCTGCAATTGCTACTCAGTGGTGGTTGTTGTGTGTCTTGTCTCTATGCTGTAACTGCGAAATAATTTCCCTGCTGGGATGAATAAAGTAATTCTATTCTATTCTATTCTAAAAAGCATTTTAAACATGCACCTAATGACAATAAAGGAACTCAATGCAATTCCAATAAAAAAAACTGTATTTTGCATTTGTTTTAAAACTAAGCTTAAAAATGATATTTAAAAACCATAAGTGACTATCATTTTTCATTTAAAAGCAATACTGGATTTAGAAATTTGGATCAAATTCTTAAAGTCAGATATTACTCTTTTAAGTTTTAATTAAGGCCTTTAAGGCGAGAAACAGAAGTTCAATTTTAATATGAACAAGAAAAAAAATTCTGGTTAAAAGGTGGCAAAAAAAAGTAGTAAGACATAAAGAAAAATGGCTCATATGTGTGGAACATACACCAAAAATCCCAGTGATGTTTTAATTCGTTTTTAATCATCTCAGTCATCAGTAAAGTCACAACAGAAAAGGATTCAAAATGACAACTTTTAATCACTCACACAGTCCAAAATTAACTTTCAAATCAGATAATTACACTTTATGAATTTGTTTACATGTGACAATGCATTTTTATTGTATTTCTTAAATAAATGTAAAGAAATGAAACAACCTATTGGACCCTTGTTTAAAGAGAAAAGTCACAACATAAACAAAAGCTGAGTCTCATAACTGCCAAACTAAATGCAGAACAGGAGCTTCCATTAGCCAGGTACTGTTAGTAAGTCATGCTTAAATAAAACTGAACTCAACTTTGCATGAAACTGATGCACTATGCTGTGACACTGATTGACAAATTCCTGTGCAAAAGTTGATGTAACGTAACCTTTTGATTTGTAGAATAAATCTATCATTTGAACAGTCCACATTAGTAAACAGTATTTAATTTACTGCCTGTTTATCTCAAAATTTACTGAGTCGGCAATAACTGTTAGTTATTTTTCTTCCTAATTAAGTTAGGAGCAAACTACTCCAAAATATGTATATTTGCCACTCTTAGCTGTGGAATACATAACTTATGTATAAAGAAGGTACAAGAAACTCATGAAATACCGAAAGATTTAAGAAAAAAAAGATAAAGAAACTAAAAGTTACAGCTCAGACCATCATGGGTGCTGGAAAGCTTTGGTGGTTTCTCATGTTCCAGGAAAATAATCTGTAGTTTAAGCTGATCCGTCCGAGAGCGAGCCTTGGACATTTTGTTGAAGTCTCTGGTAATAGTTCTGAGAAAGAGGAATGGAAGACAATGAAAGACCAGGATTGAGTAAAGGTTTTGTGTTATAAACTTTGAGCCTGTTTGTGCGTACCTTCAGGTTGTCGTAGTGCTCCTGGCTGCTGCAGTGGATTTCCTTGGCCGTATCCTCGTTTAAGTAAAAAACAGAACACAAACTGCAGAAAAACCCAGACGTGGGATTCACAAATTCCTTACCTGGGCGGGAAAAGGAAGAAAACAGGAAATGATTCCCTTCCATTTTGCATCTATTTTTCTTGTTTTGGTATTTTAATGTGTGTGTTTCTCACCCAGAGGGTTTTTGGGATTAAACGGCGGCAGCTGGAGGTTCACAGAGACACTCGGAGGCTGAGAGCGAGATCGTTTTGCTTCGGGTCCAGTCGGCTCCTGCTTCCGTTTATCCACAACTAACAGAACAAAGATCATGAATACAGGGTGAAGTCTTCCCCACTTATTTTACCTCAGATTTAAAATTTAAGCAGTAAAACCTGTTTTGCAATTTGGAAACAGTTGAAACTGTACACCAACTGGCCTAGGTTAAAATATTAAAAAATATATTTTTGCTGGCAATATGACAGGTAGGCCGTAACTACACATTCATATTGGCTTTTCTACAAACCTGTTGAAGCTGCTCACAATTATTTTTTAAAGTATTCTATCGTAAATACATGCATGGTGGTTCATTGCAAGGTTGCATTAATTTGCTGTGAAGCAAACTGTAATTAATCGCAATTTATTGCATTTTAATCAAAAGACATATATAATTGACAGAATAAGCAATATTTTCAATAAATTATTAAATAAATAGACATATGAGCTCAACTATAAAGACATTTATTGCTTGTAATCTATTATTTAGATGATTCAACCATTAGACTGGTGCAAAGTGCTAATATACACATTTGATTTTCAGGTGTTTCAACAACCCCTGATATTCATGGATCTTCTTTGAAAAAATCCTTCTTTAGAAATGCGGCTTTTGGGACATCAGCCCGTTTCGTGGCGTTTAACATGTTATGTACCTTCAACACCGGTCCTTCTGTGCTCTCGTCTCTCTGCTTCCTCAAATCCCAATTTCAGTCCATCTTTAGGCAGAGGCTGATGTTCGGTAGAAGCAGCTTCGGTGTTCTTCCCCTCCTCTATCCTCTGGGTCTCACACTGAACGTCACCTGATGGACCAGATGTGTTCAGAGTCGAGGAAGAATCCAGTGAAGCAGAGGGGAGGGATTTATTTTCTTCCTCTTCTTGTCTATGTTTTTCTTCCTTCACTGTTTTGCCTCTGGCAGATTTTCTCACTGTAAAAGGAAATTAGTAAATTGAGTTTAAAGCTTTACTGTCTGATTGAAGCTTTAAACAGTTGTGTTTGTGTTACCAGGAGTCAGTCGGCTTCTCTTCCTGGGTCGACCTCTTCTTGTTACTGCCTCCTTTTCCTCCTCTTCCTCAATCTCTCCCACCTCATCAACAGTGACAAAGTTCCCACCTTCCTCTAAAACAAAAGATTAAACCATTTCATACTCGTATTCAAACCTAGTACCAGTCTGTACAAAATATTCTTTTCAAAACTGATTTTTAGATTAAGAACGGAGTTATGCAAAACAGAAAACATTAAAAATATTAAACAGAATATAGACTTATAAAAAAATGTTTCAATATGCTCCACAGGTAAAGATTTATGTCACCAGTGGTAAAGTTGTACCACTTTGAGGCAATTAGGCCAAAACTATTTCTATTGAGAGATTTATTTCCACCACAGTAGAATAAACTGGAGTCTATAAAACAAAATAAATCTTAGGGTGTTTTCACGCTCAATAGTTTGGTGGACTCGGTTCGATTCGGGACTAGAATTGCAACATTTGTTACATTTTGAACTGGTGCGGTTCGCTTTCACACGGCAATGTGACAAACAAACAAAATCCTTTGAGCGCCTTGTTTTCCTCCTCGCCTGTGAGGGCGCTGGACCAAAAACCAGTGAATGAAACGACACAAGGAAAATATTTCTGTGGCTAAGGTCCAGCAGTGAACGTCAGGACGCTTGTTTTACCAGGCAGAATTAGTGGCTTAATAAGTTAACGTCAGCCTCAGTTCAGGATTTTCAGCATAATGAAGCTGGTTACTCTTTACCTAGACTTGTTGCCATGGTTACTTGTGCAGGAAATCTAACCCTCTCGATATGAGATTAAACCAAAAAGATTGATGGCAAAGTCTTTGAAGGACATTTGTCACAAACCTGTGATGTCATCAAGTTTATGTTTAAAAGAGCTTGAAGGTTCTTTTGGATGATTATCGTCATCTTTGTTGTCCTCAATCTGGGTGGTTTCTGTCAAAGTTGGCAAGGTCTAAAAGGAGGCAAACAAGCCAGTGAGATTCATGATGTCATCTGTCACATAATATTCGATTCAAACAAGCTATAGTTGGATCTCAACCATACCTCTGACTTTAGAGAGTCCTTGAATTGGCTCTCCAGACTCTGAGGCGGGGCTTCAAGCTGTCCTTCCTCTTCCTCAACAATCTCATCCAATGTAACGAGATCCTGCAGTTCTCCCTCTGCGAGTTCCACTTTCCATGTTGGAGTCTCTGTCACAGCTTCCTCTCCGACTTCATCTTCTCCCACCTCATCAAGGGTCACCAGATCCTGGGCGTCTACTTCCACCTTTTCGAAATCTTCTTGACTCATCTTCTCCGGTTCCCATGTTGATTTCCTACTCCCTCCTCTGCTGCCGCTTCGACTCCTTCGCTCCATAGCTTCTCTTTCCCTGGACATTTTATCCTTACGGTCATCTTCTCTTTTCTTAGCAGCAGCTTGCCTTTTCTTCAGTTCTTCTTCCTCAGCTGAGTCATCAGGATAATCTTCCTCATCTTCGCTCACCTGATCCAGGTTCACAAGAATATTTTCAGTTGCTTCTGTGTCCTTGCTCTTCGGTGATGTTGGTATATTCTTCTCTGATGCACCAACGTGATTTGGCTGATTTAAAGACTCGTCTTCCCCTACAACATCTGCTTTCAATGTACTCTCCTTCCCCTCTGTATCAGAGTCTTTAGCAGATGGATCCTCTTTATCCTCCAATGTTTTACCAGCTAACGGAGTCTCCTCTCTACCTGCTTGTTCAGATGGTTCTACAGTTGAGGGGCTGGACAGTACATGGTCAGTACTTGCTACCATATCTCCTGTTGTCTCACTCCCCTCCTGCATGGCTGTTTCTGTCATCGTCTCTTCTTGAACTTGATCTTCTTCCAGCGAATCTACAATTTGATAAATTGTCCCTCCTTCCTCCTCATTTAATAGTGACCTAATTATTTCCTTTGTTATGTCATCATCTGCAAAAGCGCTTGATGTTTTTGTGCATTCAGACTGGTCTACAGGAGCTGGGTCACCAACCACCTCATCCTCAACAGAGTCAAGAATCTGATATGTTGCTTCTTCTTCTTCATCATCCTTTCTGGGCAAGTCAACCTTCAGATATTCTGTTTGTTTTTCACTTATTTTATTGTCTTTCTTTGGTCTTCCCCTCCTTGATGCTTGTGTTGCTGGCCTAACAACCTCTTCAACAGCATCCAGTACTTCATAAGTAGCCTCCTCCCCACCAAAGTCCCTCGTATCACTCTTCTTAGTTGGTGTACTTTCTATTAGAGGGACACAAACATCTGGTTTTGGAGTTTCCTCTCTGTCATTTTCCTGGGAATCTCTGGCAGGTGTGCATCGTCTTTTTGTGAGGTTCTTGTCTTCCTTTGTTTTGGTAAGCAAATCGGTGTTTGCATTTGCAGTCATTTCAACATTTGTCTCACTTTCCGTCAGCAGACTGGCTTCTTCCATCATGTTTTTTTCTTGATCTTCTTCTAGAGAATCTACAATCTGATAAACAGGTTCTTCATCTTCCTCAGTTTGCTTTTTACTTGTTTTATTGTCCTTCTTTGGTCTTCCTCTTCTTGGTTTCTGTGTTGTTGGTTGGCCATCCTCAGCAGCATCCAATTCTTCACAAGTATTGTCCTCATCTCCAGTACTTGTTACAGCATCATCACTCTTCTTGGTTGGTGTACTTTCCTTTAGAGGAACTGTGTATTTTTCCTGAGAATTTCTGGCTGGTGTGCATTGTCCTCTTGTGAGGATCTTGTCTTCTTTCATTTTGGAAAACAAAACTGTGTTGACATCTTCAGTCATTTCAACTTTTGCCTCAGTTTCCTCTATATGAATGGGAGCTACCATCATGGTTTTGTCTTGATTACCTTCTAGTGTATCTACAATCTGATAAACGGTCTCTTCTTCCTCAGTTAGTTTTTTACTGGTTTTATTATTCTTCTTTGGTCTTCCTCTTTCTGGTTTCTGGGTTGCTGGTTGGCCATCCTCAACAGCATCCAGTTCTTCAATAATAGTGTCTTCCTCCCCAGTGTTTACTACAGGAGCATTACTCGCCTGTGTTGGTGTACTTTCCTTTAGAGGAACTACGTCTTTATCATGAGAATCTCTGGTTGGTGTGCATTTTCTTCTTGTGAGGGCTTTGTCTTCACCCAATTTGGTAAACAAAACTGTGTTGAAATCTGCAGTCATTTCAATGTTTGGCTTACTGTCTTCATGAAGACTCGATTCTACCGTCATGGTATTTTCTTGATCTTCTTCGAGAGAATCTACAATCTGATAAACAGGCTCTTCTTCCTCAGTTTGTTTTTTACTTGTTTTATTGTCCTTCTTTGGTCTTCCTCTTTTGGATTTCTGTGTTGTTGGTTGGCCTTCCTTAACAACAATCAATTGCTTACAAGTATCGTCCACTTCACATGTGCTTTTTACAGCAGTGTCGATCTTCTTTGTTTGTGCACATTCCTTTAGATGAACTCTGTCTTTTTCCTGTGCATCTCTGGCTGGTGTGTGTCTCCTTGTCGGGGACTTGTCTTCTTTCACTTTGATAAGCGAAACAATGTTGACATCTGCAGTCATTTCAACGTTTGTCTCACTTTTTTTCTGAAGACTGGATGTCACAGTCATGGTATTTTCTTGATCTTCTTCAAGAGAATCTACAATCTGATAAACAGGCTCTTCTTCCTCACTTTGTTTTTGACTTGTTTTATTGTCCTTTGATCTTCCTCTTCTTGGTTTCTGTGTAGTTGGTTGGTCATACTCAACAGCATCCAATTCCATACAGATAGTGTCTTCATCACCTGTGCTTGGTACACCAGAGTCACTCTTCGTTAGTGCACTTTCCTTTAGAGGAACATCTATTTTTGGAGTTTTCTCTTTTTCTTTTTCCTTAGAATCTCTGACTGGTGTGCATCTTCTTCTTGTGGGGGGTTTATCTTCTTTTGTTTTAGTATTTTGTTCAACTTTCTTTGCTATGTTTTGTCTTCTTCCTCTAGTCGATCTCGTCACCACTTGTTTGTCACTGGGACTTTCTTCTTCCACAGAGTCTAAAACTGTGAACACATCCTCTTCTTCGTCATCAGATTTTTTAGTGTCTTCTACCGGGGTTGATGTCTTCTCATCTTTTTTGTTTCCTCTTGGTGTTCGTCTGCTACTACATCTCCCTGTGGTTGAGGGCTCTTTAACAGACTCGTCTTCAATGGAGTCCACAACTTCATAGACCATTTCCTCAAAATCCTCGAGACTCTTTTCTTTTTCCGTCTTGCTGTCCTTTGTTCGTGCCACATATGTTCTTGTTTTGTCCTGTTGCTTTAGTGAATTTTCTTTCTCTTCACTTTTAAATATTCGGCTCCTTGAACATCCTTTTCTGGTCGGTTTATCATCTCCAGAGGTGGTTGCGCTTTCTTTCCTGCTTTGTTCCTTCTTCTCCATTTCTGATTCCGCCTCAGTTGTTGCTGGTTGATCGTCCAATGAATCTATGACCTCATAAGCCTCTTCATTTGTGGGTTCATCATCTGCTTTAGACAGAAGGTCAGTGGGAAATACAAGTTTTTGGTCTTTCAAAGTGTCAAAGTGTCTGCTGTCATTTTGGTCTTCTTCATTAGAGGTCTGACCAACCTCTCTGGAGGTTTCACAGACTCTCTCGGATGAAAGAACGTCATTATTTTGTTTTACGCTACTGCTATTTGGAGTCTGGTTGGTTTCTTCATCATGGGTTGTGGCAGCCTGATGTTTAAGTGTGCAGTCCAGCAGCTTGATGGACTCATCTACGTCCATTTCCTGGCATCCATCTGATGGACTATTGTCATTATCAGCTCCTTGATGAATGAGCTGGTCTTGCTCAGGTCCAGATAATTGCATTTCAGTTCTTCTGTCTTGGTTGTCATCCTTGTTTTTCTGTTCATCAGATTTTTCATTGAAGGAATCAAGAATTTGTTTATTCTCATTATAGCCTCTTTTTTCCTCAGTGCTTTCGCCATCCATGTCTTTTTTCTTCTCCTTCACTTCGTTTTTCTTCATCTCTTTCACATTTTTAAAATCTGTCTTCAGATTCTGGATCTGTGAGCTCTGTCCCTCTGTGAGTTGAATCTTTGATGTTTTTATCCTCAACTCTGACTCAACAGTATTTGCAGAACAGCTCTCTGCTGACACATGGTGGTCAGACTTTGCCACTGCAATCTCTTTAGGTTTTACATCCCTTTTACCCACCTGCTGTGTTCCTACAGATGATTTGATGACTGCTGCAAATGAACGAGTACTTCGAACAGAGTATGATGTTTCTGAAGACCTAACAGGAGGCTTACTCTTGTTTGACTGAGATTTATGAGCAGAGGAGAGTGGAGTTTTTAAAGAATTAGAAGCGGGGGAGGAACTTTTACTTTTAGCGCCACTAACAAATGAGGGTTTGGTTTCAAATTTGGGAGGTTCAGAGAAACGTTTCTGCTTGTTTTTGGACTCGGACATGGAACTTAAAGAGTCACTGCCTTTTTCAGACTTGGAGGAGGAAGAAGTTGAGCTTTTGCAGGCTTTTGAAGACCTTGTTGAGGTCTTACTGGCAGCAGAGGACACATCTGGGCTCAGCCTTTCTGTTGTATCTCTGGATATCGACTCTAATGAAACAGAGGTGTCTTCAACCAGTGTGTCATCCATTTCTTCACTAATCTCATCAACAGTCACAAAGTCTCCAAAGTTAAAGTCAAACTCATCAAAAGGATCCGAGTAATTGTCCTCCTCTTTGCTTTCATCCTGGGTGGAGAAGAAATGACAGTAACGATAAATTTGATTCACAATAAAAGACAAAGTCTTACACGTGAACTGTTTTTAGTAAAATATACGGAAAATACAAAGAAAATCTAATCCACAAATATCATGATTAGGGAAAAGAACTCTGCTAATTTACCTTTGTGAGTGGCGTGTATTCCTCCTGCATACCTTCAGAGGTTGTTTTGCTTATGGTGAAACTCTAAAGAATCAAATAACAAACATCGGTTTTCTGACTTTTAAAAGCATTTTTAGATAACTCTGAAGTTCAGCCACAGCAGAACTTTATTAACCGTCTGGTTCACAAAAATGGCAGCCAAGTACTGAACAAAAAGTATCCATTAAATAACAACATTTAAGTCCCAATTTTGATATTAGGTATCATAAAAGTACTAGCTTCCTAGAGTTGCTGTATTAGCAGTAGTTTCCAATACAACATCGAGATGCCATGATTTAGAGCCAGTCTCACCTCTTCACTTGTTTTCTTTTCTCCCTGTCTTAGTCTGTGTTCACGAAGTGCTGTTGTGAGCACCCTGAAAAAATCTTCATTTATCTGAGGAAGTTCAGCATTGTCCTCCGGTTTGCCCAAAGCTGTGACTGACATGGTGGAGGTGTACGGAACAGGCGCGGTTTGTTTTTCTGCAGGGACGACCTCAGCTCTGAGTGACCGCATTCGCTCAGAATTTTCACTGGATTTACAAGTCACAGTCGGGATTGCACCAACCTCCATTTCATTTTTTCCAGCCTTCATATCTAATTTAAAAGAACCTGACTGGATGGGTTCTGCTGGCGTTGGAGAGACTGAGGCACAGGTTTGAGGTGGAGGTTGTTTCTTATTATGTGAATCTTTTGAAAGAGGCTGCAAACAAAACAGACAGCTAATATTACACAGTAAAAAGGCAGAAAAGGACAAAGTAAAGTTTTGACAGCCCAGAACGATATCATGCATAATGCACAAGTTCAACCTCGTCTTCCTCCCATGTCAAAACAATACACCTACACATATTTACAAATAACAAAACCTGTTGTTAATCCTTATTTTGCTTTTTTATATATTTGTATTTTAAATGTTTTAATTAAGAGCACAGCAAAACTGAAGGTGAATTCCTGGTTTGAGTGCAGAAACGTGGTGATTAAACCTGATTCTGGTATTTATATTTGTATATTTTACTCAAATTAAACTTGCAGCAAGTTGTAGCAAATTTGCTGCAATGGATTCTTCCATGTATTTTGAAAAATTAATGTTTATTTTCTGCATTGTTTCTGACTAAATAAATAAATAACTATCCACATATTCTAATACCAGTCAAGAGGCTCTTAATCAGCATTAATATACTCTTGTCTGATGTTACAGGTAATGAAAGGTAAGAGGGATTTTTTGGTTTTTAAATTCAGTGAAACAGCAAATGGAGAATCTCATGATCTTCTAAGAATTTAACCGGCATCCACAGATAAAGATCAGCCTTCTCCAAAACCCTAATAAACATTAATCAGGTTGGATGTTAACTTCCACACAAATGATGAACAATACTTATGGTTTTGGAAATAAAACTTACCATTGAGGACTTGACAGTTTTCTCTGGTGTGTTTTCTGTAAGACAAGTTGTTTTAGGGAGAAATGATGCGCAAACTTAAAGTATGCTCAAATATTGCGGTTGCTTGACAGACTTCTTACTTGTTTCTTTTTGTTGCTCCTGCTTTTCTGTCTTCACCGTGGCTGTGAGGGAGAAAACGTCAGCTGGTGCCGCTGCGCCATCAGCAGTCTTCTTTCCGGCAGATGTTGGTTCCTCAAGCTTCACGGCTACAACGTTGCTCACAGGTTCTGGTGTCAGATGACTACTTACATCTGTCGGAGATTGTTCAGAGTAAAAATAAATGAATTCACACACACGATTTATTTCTATATTATGCTTATATAAATCCTAAGAACACTGGAGTCAATTATCAGGACAACATTTGTTCCTAAAGTAACTTGTTTAACCTTGTAAAAGGTAATGAGTGGTGGCTATCTGCTAGCTTGATCAAGGTTCAAATAAAAGCCTCGACAACATAAAAACAGAAAAACTAGACCAATATTCTTTTCTTGAAACTTCATCCCTAACACTTTGCAACTTCATAAAATATCTCGATACAATCAAAAATGGTTTCATTCAGCTTTTATATGCAACAACAAAGGGATGCAACATATTAAGGGATTTCCTAAAATGCAGTCTTTGAGCTGACAATCTGTGCCTTACCAGAGGCAGCAGAATAGAACTCTTCATTTTTCTGAGACGTTTGATCCATGCTAGTTTGCACGTGCTAGATCCCCTTTACTACAACCATCCCTAATGTCAACATCTGGTACAAAATTATGCCAAACCAATAGAAAGAAAAACACCTAATTTGCATTTTCTACTTTACGTCATTTTAAAAGTTTGCACAAAATTCGCATGACAACTGGATGGAAACTGTTTCAAACTAACCTTTCTGCTTTGTTTCTGTCTTCTTTGGAGACAGTGGTTGCTCAGTTTCTGTCTTTAACTTTCTTGCTGGGGGTTCTGATTCCTCCATCGGACACGGCTGGACCTGCGATGAGTCTGTCACTAACATTTCTTCAGTTTTCACAGTGGCTTGCTGTGTTTGAGGTGGATCAGCAGAGGTTTTACGCGGAGATGATGAACATGGTGGAGTTTTAACTCTAGCTGCTGGTTTTACAGTTTCTGAAACTTGGTGTTTGGACTCAGCAGAACTCAAAATTTCTATGGGTTCTTCAGGTTCAGTCTTTCCAGGTTCAACATCTTCAACTTTGATTCTTATAGAATCCACTTTGAGACATTCTTCTACTTGATTGTCTTCAGAGGTTTCCACTGTGTCCACAGTTTTGGTCACCAGGGGGAGCTCTTCGCTTTCTGCTTTGGCAGCAGCCAGCTGGTTTTCTGATGGTGCTGATTTGGACTCCAAGTCCTTCACACCCAAAGTGTCAGGTTGGGTTTTAGCCTTCACCGGGTTGGACGATGTTTCTGCTTCAGGAGTCACTTCCTTCACCTGAGACGCCATTTTCTCCTCTTTATCTTCATCACTGACAGTTGTATCCGACGTCTTCAACACCTCAGCAGTCTCACTGGGAGTTTCAGCAGATTTTATTTCATCACTTTCAGGTTTTGTGTTTGTTGCTTCATCTTTAGAATCATCAGCATCAGAAGTCTTTACTGGACTTATAGTTTTTTGGACCCCTGAACCCGCTGTAGTTTTAACTCCAACCGGTTTTACTGCACATTTTCCAGCTGTATTGAGTTTCTTTACAGCTACCTGTTTGATGGGGACACCCTTTGCTTTTGTAGCAACTTTGCCTGTTGTGATGGTTTTAGCCCCAGGTATTGCAGGTGTCTTATCTTTTCCAGTGAATGTTGTACTGGACTCTGCAGACTTTCTGTAGAGAAAAGTCACAAAGGATGAAGTAAGAGGAGAATTATCTGAATCAAAGAAAAGAGATTTGAAGGTTTTTCTTAGGCTAATTTAACACATAAACAGTCTTCCAAAATGTCCTATCACGTTGTAGAAACTGGTTATGCATGAAGAAAACTGTGGTATCAAATTTAGAGAAAAGCAACAATAACCTTCCTTGCAACAAAGAATGGCTGAGAACTTTACTAGCTATGCCTTACCAGGAGAAGACTCAACTCTAACAAATAACTAGGTAAGGGTATTTAATAAAGCAGCCGGTAGACTTTTATCATAAGAAGTATTTACAGAAAATAAAAGATAGAACAGGTCCAGACTACAACAAACAAACAATCCCTCACAACTTTTAGAGATCTAGGGTGAAGAAAGGACAGCTAACGTCTCTGCAGACCCCACACATCCTGGACACAGTTTACTGTCAGAGAGCCCAGATCGATACCATGCTTATTTACACCAATTCAACCTCATCTTCCTTTTTTGTAAAAACTCTATGAATATATGAATGATCCATAATTTTTCTTTTAAATGTCTTCACTGAGAGCAAAGTAGAACCAAAGTTAAAGCTGATTCTGATATAGCACAGTATTTGAGCTTGATTTCTTACTTTAAACTCAAACACATTTTGAGGCTAATATTTTTAATGTTGGAACTGAGTAGATTCCAACATTAGGTTTATCAAAACCAACCTTAAGTCTTTTATATGGTTCAACTTGAGTGTTACTGTGAGCAAATCTTACTTCTGTGAAGCTGACTTCTGCGCCGACTGAGGCTTCTTGGAAACAACGTTCTGTAAATAAATAACATTGATTCTGATTCAGTGCTGTTATTGAGCGTGGTAAATTTGTGAAGCAAAAGAGAAAGTGAATTACCATTTTTTTGTCAACATAGACAGTCAGTCCTTTCACTTGCAAGCATTGTAATTTCTTCAGTTTCTCTGCATCTGCCTCTTTCTCAAAGTGGATGACTGCCTACAGGTACAGACAAAATTAAAGAATAAAATGTACAAGTCAAATTATGGCCACCCATCCCATTCATCTACTTTTTGGATATATCAACACATTGTTGGTCATGAAAGTAATTAATTAGATGTATACTACATACCTGTAGTGATGCTCTTGCTATAATCACTTCTTTGACTTTTCCAAATTTCTCCAAGGCATCAAAAATGTCATCATGGGAAAGGGAAGCGGAAACGCTAGAGAGCCTCACTTTGCCAGCAGATAAGGACTCAGCAGTCTGAACAGAAAGGAAAATAAATAAAAAGATAAAAATATGAAGCACCAATCTTTTTCTTTTTTGTAAAAAACGTCTAAGCACTGTAAAGTCTCAAGTTATACAACCTTCACACATTCGTTTTAATTAAGGAGATGCAAGCTGATGGCTTCTTCTCTGTAACTTTTATTTTGAAGAATCACAGCCCAAAGTCAGAGTAAACAGATAAAACAAGGCTTCATATCAATTTGTCAAATGAAACTCACCATAGGCTTTGCTGAAGAGCTTTTCCCGCTCTTTGGATGGCTGGATGTGGCTTTAGATGATTTAGCAGAAGATGTCTTCTTCTCTGTGTTGGAAGAGGACTTCATCTTAGCCAGTTCAGCCAGCAATGCAGGAGCCAGTGTTTTAACCATGGCCTCCAGGTTAGATTGTTTGGACAAAGATTGGACAGCTAGAAGAACAATGAGAATTTGTGATTTACCAGCATGAATATACTTGTTGATTAAAAGTTGAAGGCAAAATATCTTGGGCATTCTTCAGACCTGTTGTTTCCAGGAGTCTCTTAGCCAGTCTGTCAGCACTTCTGGACCTCTTATGCTGAGGTGCGGATCTCTCCGCTGGTGACCGCGCCTCACGACTTCTCCTTGGTGACGAGTGTCTCTCATCGCTTCTTCTTGGAGATGATCGACGCTCATAGCTTCTCCTTGGTGACGACCGCTTGGCTTCCCTCTTCCTGGGAGGTGATCGCCTCTCGTAACTTCTTGAACGTGAGCGGTGGTGAGACGAGGTTGGGCGATCATAGGAACGAGAGCGGGACCTAAAAGAAACAATTGGTCAATTATAGCTGACTTACAAAATTTGATGGCATTTATATATATATATACATATATAAAAAACATTGTTAGTATATTTTTTTAAAAACCTGCGAGAGTGTCTGGAAGTATGTGGCGATCTGCTACTTCGTCTCTCTCTTTGACCATCAGAGGAATAATGGCGTTGTGGACTACGTGATCTAGAGCGGCTGCTACGTTTTTGTCTTCTACTCTCTGACCCATAATGGTGGTGTGGACTTTCCTTGCTATCCCCTGATCCACGTTGGCGATGAGGGCTGAGAGAATGGGAACGAGTCTCCTGGGAACTCTGGCCAAGAGCTGTGGGGGAGGCTTGGGTACCTTTACCTGGACCACTGTGGAGAATTATGACCAAGAAAAGCATGGTTGAAAAACAGAAAAGGAGAACGATCATAAGGTGTCATAACTATGACTACAATCCAGCAGTTACCTCAATAACTCCAGTGTAGTCCCATCCCAATCAGGATATCTTTGGGGGAAAAAATTAAAAAACAATTAAAATCAATAGGAGACAAGGTTCCAATATTAAGACAGCAACAACTCAAGAAATCAACTGACTTAGGAACGATTAAAACCAATTTGTAGTTGTTCGAAAATGTGGGCCTCAACTGAAGGAACATTAAATTTGGGCAATGACTATATGAACATATTTCTGATTCCTTCTTTATACCACATAGTTATGTGGTTATTGTTGTTCCAAAGTATATCTATAAACACCTGGCCCATGAACATCAATAGAATTTTTATTGTAACACAGTGGGAAATTATGTAGTGAAAGTAAAGTTTATTTTAAACTCACCGTAACCTCAGCAGTCTGCAGCTGTCGAGATGAAGGCTAGTGTTCTGGTGGGAGAGCCAGTCCTATTCAGAACAACAAACAGATGTATTAAAACACCACTGTTATTAAACCTAACATTAACTCATCAAAACCTTTGTTTTTAAAGTATATTCTGACAATAAAACAGTTTTTTACTAAGTTTAGTAATTACTAAACAAAGAACAAAGATACAGAAATAAAAACAAAGGGAAAAAAACTGCATGAACCCAAATCCAAAATTAAAACATCATCAAGAGCACAATCTTTATCAAAAAGACTTTACAGAATTGTAACAATGACAAAAAGCCTTTGGGAACTTCCATCGTTTGGTTCTTCAGTCTTCTCGGTCTTGAAATATCTTGAGTCTCCTAAATCTCATCAGGATCGTTGCAATGTTCAATTCAAGGAAGAAAAAACAGCTTGAGAAGGGAGGGATTGATAGGAAAAAGATGAGAGGTATAATGTCCGTCTTTAAGACATATTATGCAAACAAAAAAATAAAAATGGTGGTTTGTTTGTCTGAAGGTAGCCTGGTAAAAACCAGACCCTTGTTCTATACTTTGCTTCATACGGAAGATTTAGACCCTCAACAATTGCTGGACTCTGTTGAAGTTTTCAATGATTGGATCTGATTTTACCCAATCACTAACATTTGGTCATGATGTATATAAGAACGATAAAGGAAGCTATGCTCTGATGCGTACTGAAATTTGCACATAAACAACCCCACTGCAAAGAAAGAAGTGCGGAGCTGTACAAAATGGCTGTTAATCAGATCTGCTGGCTTTCCAAGACAAATTTAAGGGTTTCTTTACACCTGATAACCCGGTAGACTCGGTTTGATTTGGGGACCAAAATTGTAACATTTTCAGCGGGTGTGGTCCTCTTTTACACTGCAATGTGTCTAACAAAGCCTTTGAGCAACCTGTTCCCCCCCTCACCCGTGGTGGCACTGCAAGAAGAACCACTGGAAAATAAATAAATAAATAAAAGAGACAAAAACCTCAGAAGAAGACATACAGCACATCTTCATTCTTCACAAAATGATTATTAAAATCGAGTGATGCCACTGGTGGTAGGATTTCTCTTTTGTCACGAGACATTTCTCCTGTTAGCATGTTTGTTTTGGCTGCATTTATCCAGAATGCCCTGCACTATAGTTCACTTTCTGCTTATGGAGCAGTGTCCGATCCACATGGCATTCACATATACCTTTGAACTGCACTAGAGTTCACTTCAAGCAAACAGAGACCTAGGTTTTCAGGTGGACCAAATTTAGCTTTTTGGTCCACATCAGAATTTGATTGTCCATTCATGCCTCCCCAAACAAACAGGCCCAACCTTCTAGGCAAACCAATGAGCGTTTGATGGAAGTGGACTACACAAGGTTGTGAATGCACCCCAAGAATCCATGGAATACTAGGCTTCACAGCGTCTCTTCCTCCTCTGGCATTGCCAAACTACAACCCTATATAGGCAGAATACAATTCAAAAACACATCAACTCCTCCTGTTCACTGACCGGTCCTAATGAAATGCATCCTAAGAAATCAAGCTCAGTGGGACAAATCCCAGATGGAGCACTGAAAGGAGACGAGAATCGAGTGTGGGAAAGCAATAGTCAGGCAAGTCAGATAGTAGAGCAGGAACCAGAAAGAAGGGTAAGACCAAATGTGCTACTTGAAGAAAACAGAATAAATAAAAGGTATTTGGTCTTAACCCCAGAAGGAGTTAGAAAAAGCTTCTCCTGAAGCTCTTACAAAAAATAAAAATATTCTGCATCTTCCATTGATCCTTTACTTCTGCAGAGACCCATCTTGTTCTTCTCAATGTCCAAGAAAACATTTCCCCACATTTCAGGCAGATTTATACATGTGATTACACAACAAGCATGGTTAGTCCAATAACATTCATTCCATGCCACTTAAACATCTATATCAATCTAATACAAAATGTTTCCTGACTAGTTTCAGGTGATCAAATTTATATGCAAATCCCACAATGGAACTTTATAAATCAATAAATAACTGCTGCTCGTAACATTTTGGTACATACCTTTTAGTTTGGAACAGGGTTGTTAACCATGAAAAGTTGAACAATAACTTCTGTGGTTTGATATTCACAATAGTTCATGTTTTATAACAGTCTATGTTAATCAACTCATGCTCCAATTAAAAACGATATTTTCTCAAACATAAACATGTCAGTTTATATTGAAAATCAGGACGAATCTCCAACATACACCAAGAACGTCCTAAATGTAAGGAGAACAATTTCTTCCACTCACCTTCATATTGGTACATTCTTTCATACAAAGACAACAGGTATGAGGAAATAGTCTTGGTGTTGCTGCGGCGTAGTCCTGCATCATGGCCGGTGTTGGTAGTTTAGACGGACCCATCTTTGGTACTGATGTCTGGTCTTTGAAAACTGGAGGCGGCATACGAGGCATAGCATCCATCCGGCCTTGGGCTGGTGTAGGTATAGAAGAACGAAGTAGCATTGGGGCTGGCATAGGAAGAGGAGGATGGATTGGAACTCGGGCTGGTGTAGGTAGAGCAGGACAAACTGGAAAGAGAGACAACCGGGGTGGCATGGAAGAGGTAAGACCTTGTTGTACTTGTTTCAGCGGCGGAATCGGCTGCAGATGCATTTGAAATTGTGGCTTCTGTGGTGGCGGTCCTTGATGCTGTAGAGTCTGCTGAATTGGCTGCTGTTGTGCTGGTATCTTATTCACCTGTTCAGGAGCTTTTAATCCTTGACCTTGAGTTTTGCTCTTATTATTGTTGCGAGAGTCATTACTGTGAATAAGCACAAGGCCAGGACGCCCAGGATGAACTCCACGACTTAAATTACAGGGTGGATTGAATGGCTGGGGTTGAGTGGATGCCTGGCGAACTGGCTCCGGCTGCTTTGGGGAAGGAATTTGGGGATCTTCTGGTTTGAGTAGTCTTAATTCTGTGTCTTTGTTCAGCAATCCAAAAGATGGGAACAGCGACGTTGAATTTTGGCTTGTTTGGACTCCCAATTTTTTAGATAGATCGCTGCTTGATGATGACACAGGGCTCCTCAGTGAGTCAACAGTGGAGACAGCACTCATCTGGCTATGTGAAGAGACAACTGGTCCAGTTTTCAGCTCTCCCTGGCATCTTTGAAGTGGATCTCTGACATGGCTGCTAGGTTTGAAAGTGTCCGTACACAACAAACTTCCACCCGCACAAGTCACAGCTGAACTGCTAATAGTTCTTCCAACTTCATTCCCAACCCCTGTGGTATATTTGCCAGTGTGTCCATATTCAATCACTTTACTTGGTTTAAGAACAGTGGATGATATTTGATCTGAATTGAACCCTGCTCTTATGGAAGGTATAAACTTGTCATTTTCACCCATACTTCTGATGGGTTGAGTTGCACTGTAGGGTTTGGATTGAACAGCAGTTGCAGCTTTCTTTTCTTTCTCCAGCTTGATTTGTCTTAGAATGAAAGGCAGGTTCTCAGGTGTTATCTGGTCTTCAGGGTAAGAGATTAGGTGTTCCAAGTCTTCTTTTTCAAGACCAAAGTGCAGGAGGATGTTAGAGGCTGATTCTGAAGTATACTTTGGGCGAATGGGCTCCGGAGGAGGCACAGACTTAGCTGGTCTTTTTATGTCATAGTCACCCAAACCTGGAGTGGATGACATATGTTTTCCTTCACTGGAGGTACTGAAAAGACTTGAACCACTGCTTAGGAAGCTGGAGGATGCAGATGAATATTTTTTTGACGACTCTTCCTCTGAACCCCTCTGGCATATAGGCAACCAGTCCAAACTGTTGTTACTACTGTCCACAGTAAATGATCTGTTTACTAGAGTAGCAGGAGATGTCAAATATGAAGGCATTCCTTTGTTTGAAGAAGGAAATATGTCTCTTTGAACGTTAGTAAATTGGGTATTTTGGCTTGAGAAAGTTTGTATCACCTCCTCCCTGGCTCTACTGATATTCAAGTCCAAACATCTGTCTATGTCATCATCCACGGTAATCTTATTCCTCTCCGGTCTGTAGTTTCCTGGTAAAGACATAATAGACGGTATAGGTCCTCCAGAGAGTCCACGGGTAAGACCAGAAGATCCAGAAGAGCTGAAGTTGGAACCAGAGCCAAAGTGAGGCGGTGGTTTCCGAGGATCCATCTCCATTTGCCCACCAGAGAGTCCATAAGGTCCCTGGGATGGCATCTGTTTGCCAGGGGCAAAGGGATTATACATCGGATGAGACATAGTGTTGGCAATCTTCAGAAGGTTCAGGAGATTGATGGCCACAGCAGTTGGCGAAGGTGGTTTTGTGGGCAACCCCAGAGCAGGTATATGGGTGTTTGATGTCAAGGTTGGAGCACAGCCACCAACAGCGAGAACATTGTTCATCTGCGTTAATGCTAGCTGAGCCTTCAGCTGGGCCAACTGCAAAGAAGCAGCTTGCCTTCCTGTCAGTGACGTGCTCCCAGGAAGTCCGCTGAGAAGTGGGGTTGTTAGGACCCCTGGAGCAGGACACGGGGCACAATTCTCCAAAAGCAAAGAAAAGCTGCAAAGTTTAAAAGAACAAAGACACAAGGTTAATGACTGGGGCTAGACTTTAGTTTTGTAGCCGAATGAAATCCATCAATTGGAGGTTTCCTGTCCATTAGCCAACTTTTCTGTTGGCAACACAGACATCTTGACAATATATTTTCCAAGTCTTACAGAATATATCAGCAGATATGGTACAGAAAACACTTGCATAGTAGTTTATAAGACACACAGACACAATTGTTTACTAGGGACCATTTCCATAGTAACAAAAAAAACCAGTTAAAAATAAAAGCTCACTGCCACAGAAGATCCCGAATAGATGGAAGACAATTGATTTGATCTTTTAATTTAAAACAAAATGTACACTAAGGGGCGTTTCATTGTATAATCAGTTTTAAGGTTGCAAAATTCTGTCTTTACTGTACATTCTTGGGAAGCCGATGAACTGCAACAAAACTTCCAAGAAGGTGATTTCCAGAGTAAATGTTCTATTAAAAAAGAGGAACAAATCAACAGAGTTGTCACATACAAAGTCAAAATGCAAACTAAACATTTATTTCTTGAAACATATTAAACCTAATCTGACATATAGTCTTGCACTAAATCGAACAGTCTGCTGAACCAGGCGACATTTTGGGGATCTAATAAAACAAATAAGGCTCTGAAGTAGTGATGACCCAAATTGATTCTGCTGATGACTTATCATCTTGACTGCATCTTCTGAAGATCAGATGTCAAAAAAAGGATTACATTGATGAACCTGCAAAAACAAACAAAAGGGTGTTTTCCCACCTGATGGTCCGGTAGACTCGGTTCGATTGAGGACCAAAATCACAAAATTTGTTCCAATTTCAACTGCTGCAGTTTGCTTTCACACTACACTGTATCATAAGAACCAAACACTATAAGCAAGCTGTTCCCCTCCTCGTAGTGCTACATCAAGAACCACTGAAGGATACAACAAAACGACACTGAGTTCAACTTCCCTCTTCAGGAAAAGCCAACAAAATCGCAGTTGTGTCACATTTTAGCAGTTGTAGGATTTCTATTTTGTCTTTGGCAAAAGACCACAAGCCATTTCTCCCACAAGCGCTAGATATGACCATTGTTTTTTGTTGAATTTACCTGGAATGCCCTGCGCTATAGCACACTTCCTGCTTTTGGAGCAATCTCTGGTCCCATTGACATTCACATGTATATATGCACCAGAGTTCACGTCAACTGAGCCAACAACTGGGTTTGTAGGTGGACCAGAGTTTGCTTTGTTGGTCTGCATTACACATTCAAATGAGCTGAACTTTTTAGGCCAACAAACTGGAGTTTGAGTAAAGTGGACTGAACAGGCCTGGTGTGAATGTTCCCGAAGTGGCTTGATCTGTTTCTTCTTTGGATCACCGTGGGACACATTTTTGTTGCCCTCTTCAGTAGTTCTTCTGCATCACAGCGATGTACCAATGGGCTTTGTTCATTCGCCAATGGAAAAATATCTAATTTCAGCACCTCTGATAGAGCCCTTGTACACAAAATATGTTTCTAGGACCAAAAGACAAGCTTCAATGGCAATAATTTCTGCTTTTTATTTATCTCCTCTGATCTGTTTAACAGCTACAGTCTCAGATCAGATCAGCCCTCCAGGACTGTTAGCAGCAGAAACAGAAACTTTATACCTGTTGGGGAAAATATAGACTATATTTGCTTTGCAAATTTGAGCCCCTGCCCCTCCATAGGTCTCTGCACGGCCCTGTATATTGGGGTCCTAACCAAAAACCTGGCAAATGTTTTTGCGAGACGTTTGCTTCAGCCTGCTAGGCCTGTGGAAACCGTTCCAGATTAACAGGGAAAACAGCGTTTTCTCACCGTTCGCCGCTTTTACATCAACATTATGTACATACCACTCGCTATTAGTGTGCAGCTTCCCTTTTTCACGGACTCCAAACGGCTCCTCTGATCGATTAAAGTGATATTTTAGGTTCCTCCATTAGCTTCTCCGACTGTTAGCAGGCAGCCGGGTTACGAGTGAACAGAACGATTCGTGTTTCCGCTTTGGTTCCCTCCAGAGTAAAAGTCCAACCGTTAAAGACCAAGTGGAAAGGTCGCACCATATTCACGACGGCGTGTGCTGACTGTCGCGGTGTTTGGGTGGCGAATAAGTGGCATTTTGTTAATATTTGAACAGTATGCCAAACTTTTCTGCCACATGGCTAAATTTAACACTACAAGTTTTATACAGTACCACTTTCACTGCTTACAACAGTTGTTCTTAAACAGTCAACCCTTACCTTCGCTTCATTTTTAACCGGCTCACTCAAGTCATGGAAAGGAGCAGACATACTCTCTGACAAGCCTCCCAACATCAAAGATTAGTGATTTTGTTTAGTGATTTAATTTAACAAGATTAAAGCACTAAAATTACTTTGTACTGAATGGATTTAAATGCTGTTTTATTGGAGAATGTGAAAACAATATTCTTTTCAATACTTCTTTGAAACACAATGGATAGGGCCTCTAAAAAATAATTCTCTCTTTAATCTCAGAATTTAATTTCCGAATCCTAACAAATTTTAATTAGTTCAGCAGTCAAATTATCTTTTTACTTGTCTTCTACGAATAAACATTTTTTAAATGACAGATTCCTAAATAAAACAATGTTACAAGAACTGCACTTCATACATCAGACCTGCAAACTTAGAAAACATGATTTGATTTGTATTGGGAAGAATAAATATATTTAAACATTCACCCACCCAAAAGTTATCTTATTTCATTAATATGTCATTTAAGTAAAAATATCAAATTGCATCTTAGTCAGACCTCTGGACACATGCAAAGGTGCAAACATATTGTAATTTATTTATAGTATAACTGGTTTAAATAAAAAAACTATGCTGTCAGTAATGGAATGAGCTGAAAATATATAAAATTATGTCTTAAATGGGAGAAACATAGAGAAAAGCTTGTGTTTGAGACTTAAAGTTGTTTTCTGGTTTGTTTTATTTCAGAAAGTAATCCCAGACTCTCCATAATCCTCCAAAACATTCCCAGTTTTCCCAACTGTATTTAGCAACAGATCAAGACTGTAGCATATGAACTCCATATCTTTGATAAAGAACAACTATTGACTTTATGAGTCAACAGCTAATCAAACAGCGTTGATGAATATTTTCATTAACTGATTATTCACTGATGGGTATTGCTGCAAATTACTAATATATCCCCTTCATCCCCTCTCCTGGACCAAAGGGCTTAACACCTGAACGCAGCACAACAGCTGACTGGCAGAACGCAGGCGGTGTGTGTCTGGAAGGAGAGGCTGAGCCAAAAGAAGTCCAGTTTATTTTCAGCTGTCATCGCTACTCTGACAGAGGCTCGTTTCAGTGACCTCAGAGCTGACATGACATATGCCTGAACGGGCGAATCTCTGTTAAAACAACCAGAAAACACTGACTTCTTTATCAATATTGTCATAATCTCAACATTTTGTCAGTATCTTTACATGATTTAAAAGAAATCTAAACTGATTGATTAACTCTTTTCACTTTCTGTCTTTTTAATTGTATGTCTTTGCACTTTTTTGTGTTCAAAAAGTAAATATGAGTGGCATGATGGAGGTACTGAGGTCTAAATTAAAGCGAAGAGGAGACAGTCTTTTGCTCTTACTTTTAAGTGTTTTAGTGTTTTCATTTTGTCCTTTCCATATTTTGAGTGCTCATCGATTTTATCTGTAAAGCACTTTGTCGCAGCTGTTGTTGTTTTAAAGTGCTTCATAAATAAATTAGTAGTAGCATTTGGCTTATTTAAAAAATTTAAATTATATTTACAAAAGCATTAACACCATTTTTGTCACATACAACAACAAACTTTAGTGTACTGTATAAGACATAAACACAAATAGGCACATTATTGGGAAATTAAAGGACAATTATACATTGTTTTCAATATGTTTTTACAAATAAAAACTGAAAAGTGTGGCCTGCTCTTGTACTCATTCTCCTTTGGTCACTCATCTATGAAATCCAAGTCCCTTAAAGAGCACCTCATTAGTAAATAGAGTCCGAGTGTGTGTAATTTAATCTGAGAATAAATCCAGCTAATACTCAACATCTGTTAACATGAGCAACAGGTCCAAACCTAAATCAAGTTAGAATCGGAGGCTGACTGAGCTCAAGCTGGTTTGCACAGTCAAAGATTTAAGTCTCTAGATATGCAAAACAGCTTTCAGCCAAAGGAAGTTATAGAGTATCGACTCAGGGGAGTGAATAAAAACATATGCCACAACTTCTGTTGGTCAAACACATCAAGTCCCAATGAAAACCAATGAAATTTGTGGCTTTAATGTAATAAAATGAAAAATAATTAATAATTATGCAAGGCATAGTTACATATTGTGCTGGTGTAGCAAATTTCTCATGTTACATCATAAAAGAACATTTCCTTTTGTATGGACATTCTAGATCTAAATGTAACAAAAACAGAACATAACAAAATGGCTGCCATTAATTTATTATTCTCAATGCTTTAGTGACCTTATTTCTTCTTTAAAAGAGCAGTTTTATGTAAAATCGACTCTTTTTTTTATAGCTTTACATCATTTCATAATGTTATTCCCTCATCAAAAACATACCTGGACTGTTGCTTTTCTTTGATACGTGTTTAAGAAATCCTTCAAGCTCCATGGCAACCATTCAGCTATACAAAACGTCTGGGTGGATCTAGCTCCGCCTTCGAGGGACGGCTCCTCCTCAGAGCTGCAGTTTCTGAGATTCCGCCTCACAGAGCTGCTCCTTCAGACTAGCTAGAAGCAATTAGCAATCACCTGGTGGAACTGTTCACCTGTTGAGTTCACTAAAACTTTATTAAAGGGTTAATAGAGGAGCCATGTTGGATTGACTTCTTGAAGGCGAAGTTTCAGAAAGAGCAGGAGTTTCTTAAAGAGACAGAGGCCCAATTTCAATGCATTAAATTATGAAGTGAAATTTCTTTTAACTCATATTTGATATATAAATATTTTTTTTACAACAACTGAAGGTTAAATCTGCAGTAAAATGACACTGGAAAATACATAATACTGCCCCTTTAAATACAGTAAAATTTAAAAACACAAATAATGAACACTGATCAGTCTCTGTTTGAAGAGAAGCATTAAAACCTCACAGCTTTCAGCTGCTTTCTCTGCCCCAACGACAGTTCCCAGTTTATGTCACATGGGCATGTTGTTGTCTCAGCAGTTTCTTGGAGTCCATGCCCTTCGTTGACATGCCCAGCAACAGGCGGATGGGTTTCAATCGTCATGCACTCGGGACGCGAAGTCCAAACTGAAACCCACACCAGACAAACGCCGCTGCTACACATGTCTTGGTCGTAAATCTCTCTGCGGCTCTGCCACTTTATCGCCCGTCCCGCTTACATGTTCTCGACAAATGACTGGGAGAATATTTATGGCTGACCTTTAATTAAGGATCGTTAGATAAAAGTATAAAAGCGAGGTTCACTGGACCTGCTGAGGAATCTAATCCTGCCGTGTACTGAAGGGCATTTAGAGTTTAGGTTTAATCAGCGCTGATGGAAATAAATCCCGTCCGGCTCAGACAGAGAGCCGCGGTCACTCAGCACCACGAGGCCTGGATATACAAGTCTGGATCAAACTGAAACTGTTGATTAGTCCAATCTGTCGACAAGTGATGAAACTGCATGAATGATCAATAATTGGTATTTTTTACAGCTATTTAGAAATAATGTGGATTTTTAAATTCAACTGTTGGAATGTTTAAACTAAACAAAATGCTGAAAGTTTAATATCTGAACTAGAACTGAATTGGTTTGAACTAGCTGAATCTAAATCTAAAGGTCAAGTGTTGCTACATTGAGGTCAAAGTGACGTTTCAAGTTCACAGTCACAAGGCTGCATTTCTGGAGCTCAAATTTTAGCTTGCAGTCCAAACATTTACAAGGTATAAATGTTTACAACACCACAAAAAGCACCATAAAAGTGTTAGACAAATATAAACTGTGGTGAAATAGCTAGCAAAGAAAATACTAAATAGCGCCCATGCTAGCTGTATATTTAAAAATAAATGTTTACTTATGTAAGTATGTATATGAGCAGTAGATATGATTCATTACTGTTGGATCTGTGAATATGGTACGCAATCATAAGCAAACTAAATTATTTGCTTGTAAAATGGCATTTTATTTTGTTTACTTTTTTGTTATGTTGTAAATTTACTAAAATAAAGCTAATCTGATTTGATCTAATCAGATCAAGAAAAGCAATTTAAAATTTTACATAATTTATTACACATAATTAAAAAAAAACTAGATGCACAGGTACAATGTTAAATGATGAATATTAGTAAAAATACATTTGAAATTGCAAAATTTTTAGCTAAAACATAGCATGTAATATAAGCATTTATGTTTGTTTTCTTAGAACGTTGCTTTATAAAATAGCAAAATTATAAAGGTTGTCTGTGCACATGTAAATCATTCCAGATAAATGTTTAAAATGCATAAATAAATAGTTAAAGATGTTTTTTTTTCTCATGTAATTTGTAATTGTTTCTTACATTTATTATAAAGGATTCAGCTGAGGTTTTCCAAACCACCAAAAGCCCAAACAAATGTTTTACAGCATTACATTTTTAGTAGTATTAGTAGTTTCAATAGTTGTAAAAAAAAAAATCACTGGGAAACGTGAACATAAACAAGTCTTAAATATTTATTTACTGAGGGGCTTTTTCAGATAATCTTTCACTCAGTAATGACAAAAACAAACTCCTCCAAGTTGAAATCATAAAAAATGTCTCCAGTCCAACTTCACAGGGGGCCAAAATGAATCTGACAGCTGAAAGTGATCATCGTAGGAGATAACGTAACGGCGGTGAGTTTGTGTTACATCATCAGACCAGAGCTTCGCCTACAGCTGAGACTTTTCATCACGTCTTCATCTCTCAGGCTCACTCACACTCTGAAACTGTTTTCCACTGACAAGTCCGGAGACATTTGCTATTTTAAGAAGCTAAAAATATAAATGAATGAAGGAAGATTTTTTTTATTTTTTATTATTCCAAAAGATGTTGACGAATATAAAAGCTTGCAGGGTTTTCAACGTCTAACTAAAAGGCTCTGTCAGAAATCTGTGGCTTTAAACTATGAGGTCCTGTCCGGTTAGATCACACTGAACAATCTGATTCTGGTTGACCTAGAAACTTTTTCACAACCGGCTGAACAAATGGACTCCGACGCAAAGTGACCAGCTAATCGGAGCGTCACTGAACTCAAACTCTGAAGGCAGTCAGGATATTCTTGTGTGAATTTACAGTGAAATAGTATATTCACTCCCTTATAGTTGTTCACACTTAGTGACTCAGCAACCACAAAACTCTGTGTTTTTTATTGCAATTAAATGTTCAAAACTAATAAAGTAGTAGTTGTGAAGAGAAAGTAAAAAATGCAAAAATATAAAATTTTACCAAGTATTTTCAGTCTATTTTCTAGTGCAAACACCTTAGTGAAATTCAAATAAGACAAAACTAACCAATAAGTAACCTTTCAAAAAGATAGAGGAAGTATGTAAAGTCAATAATTCCTTAATATTTATTTTAAAAAATACTAGTTCCACTGGCAGATTATTTCACTTGTCTTATTGTATAAATATGTCTTGCTGAACACTCACCCCAAACTAACAGTATATATAAATATTTCACTCTATTTTTATTCTGTAAAACATACAGTGATTTTTTATTTTATTTCAATGTAACTACATTTATCTGGTAGGGACAATGCACATTAATTGGAATTTCCATAAATGCGTCAAAAATAGCTACAATGTTGTTTTTTTATCTGCTGTCCCTGGACAATGTTCAATTTGTCCTGCTAAAACAAACAAAGGTTATACGACTTCACACAAATTTAGTCAAAAACACAAGAAATTCAATCAATACAAACAATAAGCACAAAACAAGAAAACTAGAACACAATTATCATAGAAAGTATTCAATGTAATTAAAACTAATACATTATATTTAACAATAATAATGATAATTAACTAAATAAATGTATTATTTAAAAATATTTAATTTAAAAGTTATATTGCATTATTTAATGAGACATTTAATGGTACATTTATTTAGTTAATTTTCGCCCCACATCCACCTCTGGACCCCCCATTTGGCATGTCACGACCCAGCCGGGGATTGCGACCCCCATTTTGGGAACCCCTGTGTTAAAGTAGGCTTTTTCAATACAATTACTGCCTAAAACCGAGCAAAAAAGATGCCCAAAGATTAACCACAAAAATGAAAAACACTCCCTCTCACTTGATCATTTTTATTTAAATGTAGCTAGCTAGGGCTAGCTACATTTAAATAAAAATGGACGAAATCTGCCTCCGCCATTTCCGCCTCCTCGGCCGCGTAGAGATTATTATTAGGCTGTGATAATGTTGTCAGATAAAGATTAAAAAAATCAGTCAGCTGACCAGAAACATTCCTCCGGCTCTCATGATGCATGATGCTAAACTTAAACCAGTGTAACCAGTAACATCAGCCAGACTGAGCGAGGCTCGCCAGGAACGCCATGCTAAGGTGCTAACGGTCGACAGGTGGGAAACAGGACTCCCTTAAACAATGGTGTGAACTGCAGGACAAAGTCCGGCTAGATTAAGGTATAAAACCCGATAAAGTAAGTTGTTCAGTGACAGGAAAGTAGAAAATGGAGGAAAGGCAGCAGCTGAATTTACCGTTACATCTGCTGAGCCGCAGCGCTGCGAGTGAAACGCTATAAAAACTTTTACGAGGTGACTTGGTCATATGGCGCGAAGGCTAAATGTGGGCCAAAGCCGTTTCAAAGTCACGGAGTTTTAAATCTGAAGGAGCCGTTAGTATGGAGTGAAAATAGTGTCAAAACAACGGAGCATTAGACAAAAACAAAATATGGAAATTTCACAAAATATTGTAGCTTCAAAAGTTGAAAAAAAAATTTTGTTTTTTAGAATAAGCTCAAAAATTTCCCAGAAAAAAAAAAACATGGAGACATGACTTCAAAAGCATAAAATTTGCTGGACAAAACTGAAATGTTTAGATTAATATCAGGAAGTATTTTTTTTAGAACAAATATGAAAATATCTGAGTTTCAAAAGTCGAGAATTTGCTAGAAAAATTAAGAAATGTTGAGATGAATAGAAATTTTAAACAAAAATAAAGAGAAAATTTCTGAGTTTGAAATGTTTAAGATTTGCCAGAGAAAAACTCAGGTTTTGAGATTAAATCTATTCATTTATGAGCTCCAAAAGTCAAAAATTGCCAGAAAAGTTGAAAATGTTGAAAGCTTTGTTGACAATTTTTGAGGTTAATCTCAAAATATGAGATTTTTTTAAATTAATCCTCAACTTTTCAAACTCAGAAATTTTGTTGTTTTTCTAAAAAAAAAAAAATTCTGAGATTAACCTAAAAATTTTAGATTACTCCTCGCAAATGTTTGATTATTTAAACTCAGAAATTTCCTTTTCTTTTTAGTTTAATCTCAAAATTCGAGGGGGGCGGGGGAGGGGGTTTCTAGCAAATTTTTGACTTTTCAAGGCCAGAAATTTCCAAGTTTTTTTACTCAAAAATTTCTTTGTTTAATTTCAAAATTTCTAAGTTTTGTGGCAGAAACTTACTCCGTCTTCCATCTAAAATGGTCCTATGGCACCATTTTCCTCAGTGGTGCTAAAAACCAATTAAGATACTATTTTCTGTATTTATTGACAACAACAGAGAATTTGATTCTTGGTTTTAGCTAACGGTTTCAGATTTTTAGCAGCTAGGTAGTCCCAGTGATAAATGTCTCTCGATGCCGTCCTTCTGTTGGCCAACAGCACCTTATGCAGCTGGTTTGGCTTCACTGGTTACACTGGTGTAAGTTTAGCACCATGAACAAGCTGCAGTGTCGCTCCTTTGCGTTGGGTGTGAAAATGCAACGTTATCCGTCTGCAGCTGCAGAATCATGAACCACATCCAGTTACGTCTTTTCATATATAGTTTGAGTGAAAACAGAGAATAAATCAGTTAAAAACACATCTTTATTGGCCATATTTGTTACAAAGTCGTCTGTAAATGAAATCCAGCATTAATTTATGTAAGTCAGAACATTACTAAGGCCTGTGAGCCTCTGGTTTTCCTCACACTTTCTATTGGAAAATAAAAAGGTTTGTTTTTGTGTTTACTTAATGCTCTCATCCTGTGTGAGCCTAAGGGATAATAATCTGTCCCGCAGTAATAAACGCCTCACTAAACTCTGGGCTGTCTGGAAACCCATTAAGACCTGCTGTAGGACTGATGTCATCAAGGCTTTACAGCTAAACTGAAATTAGCTCTGAGGATAAAAAGCTTTTCTCTGTTTTCCTGACCAAATATCTGTGGGCCAACGGGAATATTTAATTTTATCCAGGAGAGAAAAAAATATTAAAATAGTAAATAAGATGGATGGATGGATGGACAGACGGACGGACAGATAAATGGTTATATCTAATGAACTAAATGACTGAACTGATTCTTCAGGTTTTTCGGTTCCAAACAGGAAACAGTTTTCATGGATTAACAGAATAAACAATCAGGCGACTCAGAAACGTAAAACTGAAGATCTGCTCTATAGCAACACAATCAATGTTCATTTTTACTCTTCAGATCATTTTAATGAAGGCAGACGTAAACCGTGCTGCTATATTTCTGAGACGTTAGCATTAGCAACATGTTTTATTCAGGAAATGATCAAATCTCATTCTCAGCTCGTTCTGTTGCTGCATTTCTATTTTATTATTAACCGTGTATTATTTCTCAGTTTACCTGTTCTCTAAATCATGACACCAGCAGTAATTTACTTTAGTAAAACAAGCATTCCAGCAGACTCTTCATCTCTCACCTTTGTGGGTGATTGCTGACGTTGCCGTTGGTTGAGGCAACGTTGCCGTTTCTGGCGTTGAAGCTCTGGATTTTCTTTCTGCTAATGTTTGAAGCTTTTCTCTCCTGCGGAGATCCGACTGCCTTCTTTTCCTCCAACATGTCCAAAAACAGCCAGGGACATTTACCCGAACCAGGATTATGCACACTCTCTGAGCGTCAACGTATTTCTGCAACTAGCTGCAACAGTCTCTAGTTTTCTTCCAGCCAAAGCAGAGATTTCCCTTTCAGCTCCAGCAATCCCACAATGGTTCAGGAAAACAAGGATATTTCCTTTAAGACAAAGATAATTTGTGCATCAGTTTAGTCTTTAAATCCCAGATTTAGTCCAAAACAAATCGAGGGAGTCAGACCTACAGAGCGGTCCGAGCCACAAGAAGCAACTGGGAAAAGCATGTTATACTGGAGTCATCCCAGTGAGGCAGCAGCTGGATGGGGGAGGAGAGTTAGGAGGAGAAACAGGATGGAAACCGAACGAGAACCAAACAAGAACTCACCAACGTCAAAGACTTATTAAGGAACTTAGATAGATTTTTTTGGCGTGGTGTACTACAAATAGGAAAACTTTAAAAAATCTCTGAAATTTTATATAAAAAAAATGTAAGAAATTTTGAGAAAAAATTTGGAAATTTCTGTTTCAAAATTTTCAACGTTTGGACATTTACAGAGTTTTCAAAATTGAAAGTTTTCAAGTTTTTTTCTTGAACATTTCTGGGATTAATTTAAGAAATTCTAAGATTTTGTAGCAAATGTTTGACTTTGGAAACTCAAAATGTATTTTTTTTTCCCTCTCATAAATTTTTGAGAGTAATTTAAAGATTTTAGTTGTTATTTTTAGCAAATGTTTGACTTTTCAAACAGAAATTTGGCAAAAACTCAAACTTTTGAAACTTAAAAACTTTTCACATTTTTTCCTCAAACAATCTCAACATTTTCCAGTTTTTTCTAGCAAATCTTCAGCTTTTCAAAATCTGAAATTTTCCTGTTTTTGCTTGAAATTGTCAGATTAAGCTCTAAATTTGTGAGGTTTTTTTTTTTAGCAGAAATGTACTTCTTTTTTCTTTTTCTACAATCCTGTGTTCCCAGTGCTTACAAACCAACACAGCCATGTTTTGGCGGTATATTAATGTTTTTTTTTTGGTCTGGAAAATTACCCGTTTCCAAAACCTTTAAAACGTAACGTGCCGTTACCTAGCAACCCCAGAAAATGCCAGGCAGTTACCTAGCAACTCAAACAGAGCTTCAGGACTCGCCGTGGTCGGTGTTTTTCAAGGGGCTATGCAATAAAATAATGAAATTTAAAAAATAGAAAACAAACAAATGGAGCAATATTATAAATACGAAGTGAAGCTGCAGGTTGCAGCTTCAGATCTTATTTCTTCCTCGCTGCTGACCTCTTGTGGTTACAAGAAGTAAAACTCTGATGTTAATGGTTTTTGCCACTTTTTTTTTTACAGTAAGACGATATTAGTAAATATAGACAACCTCCTGCATGGACTGAAATTAATGATTTGATAATATTTGGAGCTTTTGTGTCTTTGCAATAGCACAATTTAAATTGAGTTTGCATAAACTCATTTCTTATCTTCATATTAAAACCTGACAGGCAAATGAGACACCAGCTATATGGAAATACTGTGTTAAATTTACATCAAATACTATAGAAAGTATTTGAAATAGTCAGTTTCTTGTCATAAAGTCATACATAGTAAAAATAATTTTACTTTTAGGCCTCATTTTCCATACAATATCTTAAATATAGTTTATATGCTAAATATATTCTTATTCTTCTCATCATTTTCGTTTAGAAATATATACTTTCTGGATTTAAAAAATAATAATAAATGACATTGAGCCAAGGAGTTTGTTAAAGGTATTACTTTGTCTCACAATATACAAAATAAAGCATCCAGCCACCAAAACTACAGTGAGAGAACCAGACAGGAGTAGTACTTCAGTACAATGTAGTGCAACATGTCACAGTCAGCAGGTACATACATTAATCAAACACAAGGGGGCAGCAGAAACTCCTGAAATATTTACATTTTCACAGAGACATTAGCACTTAATGTATTTCCACACATTAGATTTAATCAGATTCAGATCAGAGTTTCCTTTCAAGACGAAAGTTGACAGGTTTGATTTTTATGAATAAACAAAAAATAAAATCACAAATAAATCAGATATGTTCAAAAGTCCCTGTATGAAATGAATCTGGTGCTAACATGCTAATAAACACGAGGTTATAATTAACTTAAAGATTCCCCAAATCATTCACCTATAAACTATTCTTCTTATTTACACATTAAATAAACTGAATTAAGATATTTTTTACACTAAATTGAGCAAAGGCCTTTCATTGGTAACAAAAGAAGAACTTACTTTATTCCTTCTAATCTGCGAATAAATCAATTTAAATGATTACATTAAATAAACAATGCCGCTGAAGTGAAACACGTGTTTCTTCGAATGCTTCATATTTTACATTTTCTATTCATTTAAGCTTCATGAGGTAAAATATTCTTGACATCTTCTTGTTTTTGAAGAAACTATAAATTACTTAAACACATTAAACCTTCATTATCAGTTCAAGTTTGACTATTTCTTTAAAGAAGTCAGCTCAGCTTTTAGATAATTTTTTTTATACAACTTCAGATGTTTTTTATTTTAAGCCCCAGTGCTAGACCTCAACTCTGTACCGGACAATAAAAACACGTTAATATCCTGTTAGTGGGATCGATTTAAGCTTTGATTTTAGAGCTTTTTCTATGCCAGTTTCTGTAAGAGCATTTATACTTTAAATTAACTCCCTGCAAAAAGTAAAGCACACAAACATCAATTTATCATCAATATATATCCATCTGAAGACAAAAGTTTGTATTCGTGTTGGTAAAATTGAAATGATGGCATTTAATAAACTCCTGATCATTCCAGGTTATTTTTATGTCCATTGAAAACATGACAATTCATCAAAACATCAGTTAGTTCCTGTTTTCATTTCATTTTTCCTCGTATTTTCTAATAATCTGGCAGAACAAAAATGCCGATTCATCCAGAAGGTAAAATAACCAATCAGAGATTAATCTCTCTACTTTTACTACTCTGGGCCACAAAGCAGGCCCAACAGGTTTAAAGTTTCTTCAGGTGATTCGAGTTAATTAACATGAACAGCTGAGATTTGAGAAGATTTTACCATTTTCTATTTTCACTTAGAGTCAGGATTAGATCCCAGGATTAGAGTTCATATTAAAAAGAGATAATCCTGAGATGAGAGTTTACTTTTATCTGTGGAAGATGGAAAACTGGGGGGTGGGAACCAATGTGAAACTGATTAACTTCATGATTAATTTCTCCCTAAATCTCATGTAGATTTGATATTTGATGTTATTTTAATAGATTAATCTGCTTAAAGGAGTGTTTAAATATTCTTTTAAAATGATTGTTACTCAAAAATTTTAATCTTAGAGGTGCAAACCCACCAAAAGTGCAATTATCCAGCATTAATCTACTTTAGAAACTAAATAAAGCTGCAGGAACTTTCATTTAAAATTATGTTTTTACATATTTGTTAAAACTGTCTCCATGTTGAGACATTTTAATATGAGACAAATAATCTGTGAAAAGACAGATTTACCATTGCCGTCTGAAGAAATGCACTAGTTCTGAACAAAAACAACAAATCAGAGTCAGGAAGAGGGTCTTAGCGCTGTTAATCAACCTAGTAAACGAGCTACTAACTGTTCTATAGGTGGAAAACCAACTTCCTGTTACAGGAAAATGTTTATCCACCGTCACTGGTTTCCATGCTAACTAGCTCTGGCATTCACAACAGGCTATGCTAGCTGTGGCATAGCAGAGAGCAAACAGGAGAAGAGCAGCACCACACAGAGGATGATTGACAGCACCAACAGGTTCAACAAATATGTAAAAAAATATATATTTTGTATAAAAGTTACATACTGCAGCTCTAAAAGGAAAGTACAAACATTATATGTTACATTATATGTAAAACTATTACAAATCCAACAGAATAGTTTGTATAGAGAAAGTTTGTGATTTTAAGACATAGTGAGATAAATACTGACTTTTGTAAATAAACGGTCTTCTTACAATGTGATCCTGGAGATTTAAACATAAACCTGGTGAAAAGTTTTTGCTGTGATGTGATTTCATTTGAGAAACCAAAAAGTTAGTTTGTGTTTTCAATAAACCAGCTTACATAAAAACTCAAAGACTCCTGAAGTTACTTTACTACGATGTTGATCCTGCTTTGTCGTTCAGATTCCTTTCATTTATTTATGTTAATACTTTTTAAACTTGATGATGGCAATAAAATAGAAAATGCTCAACAAAATCTCAGTGTTGTTTTTGGACAACTAGCAGCTTTTATTTCTTTAAACCCAGTATAGCACAAGAAAGATATTTTACTCTAAATTCAGTTAGTTTTCCCTTCCTGTGTCATTTCAAGGTTACCACACCAACTCTCAGATCGTTCACCACTTGTCTTGCGTGCTCCTGATCAGGTACTTGATCTGCGACAGGAACTGACTTCCCTCTTTCAGTTCCTGAACGGTCTCTCTATGTGATGTTGGATACAGGGTCGCTGATCTTAAAACACCTCCAGTACATGGTTCTTATCAAGGTAAAAAAAGCTAACACAATCAGCAGCACCCACGACACGTAGATGCCCTTTGAGTGCTGCGCCGGCTTCCACGTACCAACCTGAACACAAACACACACACATTTGTTCAAGTCCTTTCAGCTTCAGACACACACAAATAAAAACATTTTCTGAAGCTGTGCTGACTTTGAGGTACTTCCCAGAAGAATCTGATCCTACAAACAAGATCTTTAGTTGTTTGTCAGCATATAATGTAACTTAAATATAGTACATTATGATCGCAATTGACTGGTGGCATCCAAAAGTTAACATTTTAGCTCATGGTAGCATATAAACTGTAGCTGAGTACTTAGTTCATGATGCTACCATTAATATATTAGCTCACAATAGCATATAATGTTGCTAAGTGATTACTTGATCATGCCAACATCACCATTTTGACTATTGTTAGCATTTTAGCTCACATTAGCATATAACCTTCGCCAAGTACATAGTTAAACATACATTGGCCTTTTTGTTGGATTTAGCATGCAGAACACAGTTAATGTAAGCAAACTTCCTACTATTAGCAAATGTACATAAATTAGCATTTTAGCAAACAAATTTCATTAGCATTTTGAACTAATGAGATTACAAACTCAAAATTACTGAAGATAAAGTAAGTTAGCTAACACAGTAGGTTTAGTCAATATGCTAATTGTAGCATTTAGCTCACCTTAAGTTCAGCCTAATTATACTGAATGGTTATTCATGTTAGCTAACATCATAGACTTTTAAACTGCAGCAGTTTTTAGTTATCTGTAACAAGTTTGTGCAAGAGGTGAGTTTAGTCCAGAGCAAAAGGCATGTCCTGACTTTAACCAATAATTTTTATTTTATCAACCAAATAAGCCATTTTGTTCTCTTGTTTAGGTTAGTATAAATACCTCAAATTAAAGAAATGCATAATGAGAACTATCAGAATGTCATTGTGTCATAAATAAATCTATCTTTACCAGAACAGTTTAACACAGATAGAAACTCACCAAAAGTCCAGCGGTGGATGCTGCCAGAATAACAAAGAGCAGAAAACACAGCCAGCTCCTTCTCCTCGGGTATTGCCGACCAACTGAAGAACTGATGAATAAATAAGGAAAAGCATTTTATTTTAAAGCAGACCTGATCGGGTCACAAATCAAAGAGACAAATGTATGGATCCGTCTCTCAAAGGTGCAAACAGCTGCAGAAATGCTTACACTTTTCGGCAGTGTGGACATCGGGCCAAAGTCCGGTCTGAAATCTCCGTCCACTGGAAGTGTGGAATAACAAAAAAGGAAAGATCAATACCAGTGACAATATATGTGCAGCCTGTTGCAGTATTTGACCATTTACCAGGAATGTGTTGGCGCAGTGTCCGCAGATGACCCTGAGTCCGACGGGTTGGTGCCGCGGTTCTGGACTGTCGCTGCCGATGCGGACTGGTCCCAGGTTGATGACGCGCTTACTGCCCAAAAAACATTAAAAAAAAATTTTAATTTTAAAAATCAGGAAACTGCTCACTTAAAACAGCTCATAACATAATCCTCTAACATTTCCAAACAAAACTTCCACTCTGTTTTTTAGAGTTTTCTTCTGTCTGCATATATACAGTCATATTCATTTCTTTGGTTAGCTAAAAATGTTAAGCTATGCACATATGCTAATACTAAGAAGTAGGCTTACATTAACTAGACCTATTCTGTATACTAATGGGAGCTAATAGAAAATAATTAGTTTAAAATGTAACTTTAGCAAAAATGCTAATGCTAGTCTCCATATATATAGTCATATTCATCATACAAGCATTAGCATTTCTGCTAAAGTTGCATTTTAGACCAATTATTCTCTATTAGCTGCAATTAGCATATAGAACAAATGTAGTTGATGTAAGCCTACTTCTTAGTATTAGCAAATGTGCATAGCTTAGCATTTTTAGCTAACCAATCTTTTAGCATTTTAACAAATTAGATTACTAAAGATAGATTAAGTAAGTTAACTTGCCAGGTTTAATCAGCATGCTAATGGCAGCATTTTAGCTAATGTTATTAGCTATTTCAGTCTAAGTTATGCAGGCTGCTATTAGCATATTGAAAAGTTACTTTAAATGAAAGCTAGAAACCTACCTGCTTAGAGTTGCTTTTAAATCACAATAAATGGAAGATTGACCAACAAATTTGATGTTTGATGATCTATGATAACATTCAACAAAATGTAACGTTTTTAGCTTGTTTCACAATTATTGACTTTATGTCTTTATGATGTAAAGAACTTTTAACAAACTTGAAGGCATTTGACTATTAAATAGATCAGAATATTAATAAAATTACATTTTGTTTACAAAGTCAAACATTACATAGATTAATTACACAAATTAATATTCTCAAGCTTTTTTTCTGTTAGTTATGATGATTTCTGCTTACAGGTGGGTTAATGAAAACTGTGGATTTAATGAAAAGTATGTTTAAAAAGATATTTCTAATCTGACAATAACAAGCCTTATTGGAACTCATATTCTAATCTATTTCATAGGACTGCAGATGTTATTTTCTTTCCAGTCTTACCAGTACGGCCTTGGACAGGCGATCTTTTGGGATGTGACTTTGCAGATCAGCAGACAGTTACACGGACAGCGAACGTACTTCTTTCCAACGGGAGCGTTCTTTATCGGCTACAAACAGAAAACAAAAGAAACTTTAAAACAAATTCAAAACATTCAGATGAAGTCTATCTCCATATCTGACAAATGCAGATGGCGAAATATTCTGATAAATGTCCGGAACAGCAGGGGACTCTGAACGTTTTGAAAAAGTTTTACAGGGGTTAAATTATTCAGACCTGAACCTTCAGAGTCACATAAAGACAGTTACAAAGTCGGCCTTCTATCACCTGAAGAACATTTCCAGGATTCAATAAGATCTAGAGAAACTCATGCATGTGTTTATCGTCAGTGGCATTGATTACTGCAGCAATGTCTTCACAGGTCTACCTAAAAACTCAATCAGATCCAGTACGCTGCTGCTGGAGTTCTGACTAAAACCAGGGCGTTAGACCACATCTCCCAGTTCTAAAGTCACTACACTGGCTCCTGTACAAAGTCTATTCTCTTCAGAGAATAGACTTTAAAATCACTGAATGGCTTAGAACCTTGTTGGTGAAATGTGCTGCACAAATAAACTTGACTGACTGATAGATTGATTAAATTAGTCTTTCTTGTTCTTACCGTAGCTTCGTTGCAGATGCTGCACTTCACCACATGCTGATGCGTCTTTCCCTCCACAGAGATGGCCGTCTGACAGACCCGACAGCTGATGACCGGGGCGCTGCTGCTGTCTGGACTGCCCTGGGGCGAGTACGGGGGCGGAGCTTCGCTGGGCTCCACAAAGCTGGGGAATGGCACTATACCTGAAGACAGGAAGACAATGAAAAGATCCAAACAAACAACAGAGATACTAATAACAGCAGCTTATAGGTTTAAATAGAGGTTTACGTAGAGGCTTTATGTAGGTTTCTTTGGTCGCATTGTGCAGTGATCAGGCCCAAAGTCGGATAGTAACTAGTTACATTTACTCAATTACATTTATTTGAGTTGCTTTTTGGAAAAATCTTACTTTTAAGAGTATTTTTACTTCAATGTACTTTTTATTCACCAGACACAAGTTTCACACATTTTTTATTGAAAGAAAATGATCTGGAAAAATTTTCTCTTGCCTGATTTTGTTATTTGTCATTTTAATTATTTTCATTTTGTTCTTTAAAAATACCAAAATTTCCCACATAATTTTAAATTTTAGTCCATCTAATGATGCCGTTTTCAAATATTACATTACTGATGTACTGATCAGATACTCAATACATGAGTAGACCTTTTACCAAATACTTTTTTACTCTAACTCGAGTAATTTCTTGAACAGCTACTTTGTTCTAGATTCAAACTGTGTTGAAGTACTGCTACTCTAACTTGAGTACGACTTTGAGCTAAAAAATTGTGTCATCTGCAAATTAAAACATCTAGAATGAGTTCACAAACATACAGCTTTAATGACGGCAATAAAAGTGTTGAGGATTCAGGTCAGTAAACAATGACAACCTCACCATCACCATTTTCTTTTATTATCTTTCACTCAATCATATATTTTACAACATGAATGTCCGTGTGAGTAACCAGGAGAGTCAGCAAAGCTGCCCAAACAACTGAGAGTGAAAGAGGAAATAAAAACACTGAAGTAAGTTTATACATCAGGAACTGGAGAAAATACAAAGAAAACTACAGCTTCAGAGTATATAAACTGCTATAATTGGCATAGTTTTATATTTACTGTTATTTTAACTTCAGAGGAATTTGTAATCAGTAATCAGAGGCATTTGTTTTCCTTGTAAGCCAGTCAGATGACTGCCAGTAGACAGCAATAGGTGGAGGAGGGGCAAAACTTGGTTGCTCTTTGCTCCACACAACTGGAGAAAAATGTGGTTCACGCAGGAACAATGCTAACCACAAACTTCCAATTTTTAAAACTGGAAGTTTTTAAAATTATGGTATTCCTGGTTCCCATTATCAGATTATTTTTCATTCATTTCACAAGATACTGTGAGAGGAAATGGTAACTAGAGAAAGTTTCATGTTTTAACAGCTTCAAATGACTGCAAAAGTAGAAAATAAATAAAATACGGACTTATAATTAATTTGTAAACATGTTTGTATGTTTTAAAAAAAGTAAATATAAAATATATGAACGTATTAGCTAATTTATAAACATCTCAAGGCCATTTTACAAACCTAATATTACGCCACTTCACACATGAATACCAAGTAATTTTACACATGCGAAACTTGTCTTAGGTGTGTCTTAATTTCCCAATCGACGTCTTCCACTGTAATCCAAACTCAAAGCTAAAACGGCTAAGCTTGTTTACATTAAAACATTTCCAGGGCTAAACACATATGCAAATGTTTTAGTTATTCTACAGTAAGTTAGTTAACATTTATTAATGTAGTTTTAGTGGCTAACAGGAAAGGAATGTGTACGTACTTTGTGGATATCCACCGGAGCCTCTCCGCGGGAAGAAGCCGTTGGTCGCGTACTGCTGCTCGGGCAGCAGCGGTGACCGCTCCTCGTCCGCCATGGCTGACCGCCCCGGACCCAAGTCAGTCAGCGCGCCCGCTGAAAAGAGCTCTGGAGCGGCGGGTAATCCTCTGGACCTCGATGAAGAGTCCCAGGGGGTTGGAAATTAAACCACCCTAAAGGTTTGAGTTCACATGACACGGCGAAAATCACCCCACTGAATGCGGAAACGACGCTACAAAAACATTCGTCACATGACAGCGGTTTGAGCCATGGTTGTGATGGACACAGGGCTCAGCCAATGAAAACACTTGCTGTGTGAAGGTGGGCGGGTCTAAGAACGTCCGACATTTGCGGCATTCAATTTGTACTTGGAAGTCGGATTTTTTAATTTACACGGCAGATAAGTTAAAAGAAACAATAATCTCCACGAAGACGGTGGTTTCTCTTCATCTCTGACCTCAGTTATTAATACAAATACTTTTTTAAATGACTTGTTTTAACATCTGTTGGTTTAGCATAGTCAAATTAAATGAAAGCGTAGCATATCACTTTATAAAATGTAGTAATGAAAATATCCGAGGTAATGAAATGCAGCAGATCATGTCGCTTGATTTACACGGATTTATTTGAGAACGATACGATATTATTGATCATTTTGACACATCTATTATTTTTAACAAGCCTGGGTCATAAGATTCTTATGATATTTTGACCAACAATAATTATTTGTAAAATTATTTTAGTCCACGGTAACGCAATATTAACAGAAATATTAAAAATGAAAAGTTTCCCATAAAATGATTTAATGTTTAATACCTTAAAAGTAATTGTTTTTTTCTGTTTCCAAAACAGAAAACACGTATTACCAGTTCCAAAAATTAAATGAAAGACATGTTTAATACCTTGTTAAATGTTATTTTTCAAATAAATGCATTTTGATAGATTAAAACAAGTTCAGTTATTTCTATTTGCATGGTTCGTTGTTTTTCTCTTTGCTCTCCCTCTTTCTACCAATAAACAACTGGATAGCAAAAAATCTTCGTTCTGGTACTTTGGTCTCAACAACTCCCTTTTTTTAAAGGACAATTTTGTTTACAGAGACTTCAGTCTCCATCTTATTTGTCGTTTCTGTTGTTTTGTTTATTTATTTTGGATAATTAAAATCACTTCCAGTTTCAGTGTTAGATGTTAATTAGAAATAAAAGTGTGTTGATATTTGAGAACATGTTATTATGCTATTGCCATTATATTACTTGAAAATGGTGTTGAAACGACATTATTATCGTTTATCGTGATAATTTCTGAGACAATTTATCCTCCAGCAAAATTTGTTATCGTGACAGACCTACTTGAAACTGGTAATCATCCTATATCTATTTATCTTCTTAGTTTAACATCAGAGTTGGGGTCGCTCTGCTATCAAAGAAATACAATTTCACAAATGCAATGTTTCCATTAAATAAGAAACACAATTAAAATTGCATGTGAATAAGTTGGTTCATGCGATAAGCCATAAAAAAACACGCTTTCCATTATGCTCCTTCCATTTTCTGTCGTCTTCGTCTTTCTCACCAGTAGTAACGTCCGTTGTTGATCACATGACTCGTGTGATGCGAAAAGTGTTTCCTTGGCAGTTCTGCGAAAAACACGGATTTCAATACGGCCGAAAAACCACCTCAACTCAGCGCAAAATCTTTTTATGGAAAAAGTTCTCCGACATAATTGGAACGCCGTGAACTCGTGTGTGACGTCACTCCTAGTTCCGAATGAACTTTTCCGAGGTAAATGGAACGCAGCACCAGCCACCTGGTTTTTCCCGCGCGCCGAACTCGGATGTAACGCGAACTACGACTTGAGAAAAAAAAAAGGAAAGTAGCAGAAAAGAGAAAAAAAAATCCGCAAATAACAAAATGTTTATTTTTAAAACACAATAACAGACATATTAAGATCATAATGTTTGGATATATACACATCTCGGAATTATTCACGTTCTAGTTACGCGAACATTTCGATTTACGTGCGAAATTATATGGTGCCGTTCATTCCTCCATCCAGGAGGGGGCAGTAGGGTCGCGTCGTCATCCATTCAGAATTAACCGGAGAAGAAGAAGAACAGGGAGCGCAGCGCTCAAAGCAACATCACGCCCCCTGAGTCCAGTCTCCATGCTTCTCTCCACGCGAGGTAAAACGCTGCAAACAAAAGGTAAGAAGCTGCAAAAACTTTGTACTAAAAATGCTTATTTGCGGTTTTTGAAGCTTGTGCACGAATGTGTTGACATGTCATCGAGTTTTGCTGTTGTTAAATCAATCATGTACGCCAGTGATTTAGTTTTTTTCTGGAAAGAATCCTCGAAGTTTGTGAAAAGTTTGCTTTTTAGTCCTGCAAACAGCAGTCGGCAGAAATGTAAGGAGATTTTCCTGCTTACTGACTTGCTTTTTGTGGGTTCTTTCACCTCCACAGGAAGATTCAAGTTTTTCTCCAGTTTAAAAAGTGGCTGAAAATCCACATTTTGTAGAAAAGTATTTATTAGAAATAACGAAAACTTCTGAAAAGGGATATTAAGTGGAAAAACAAAGGAGTGTTAATGTGCACAAGTTTTATATGCATGAAAAGCTTTAGATGCATGAAAAATCTGTTGTATTTAAAACCAGGTAAACACAGAAACTATGAGGAGGATTTAAATTTTTTTATTGTATTTAAGAGTGATATAAAAATTCAGCAACCG